>NC_057848.1:140224093-140527123 GCF_910594005.1 Cervus elaphus | reverse complement strand
GGAGAGCTTTCTCTAACAGGAAAAAAAAAAAAAGGAAAAGGAAAAAATAATAAATAAATATACACACACAATGCTGTAATTTCCCTTGTAGTAAGAGAATAAAAATTGGGCGGTCCTTATATCATAACATCAAGTCCAACATTAATATGCAACTCAGGAATTAAATTCAAATCCTCTTTCAAGGTATTTTTATTAGCTGGTGCCAGAGCCTCCAATGTCTATAAATGCTTTAGTATTCTGCAGAATTGTGCTGCCTTACTTAACAGTCTAATACATGAGACTGGCCTGAAATTGCTACTGCATTATGAAAATTCTATGGGCCACATTACAGCTGCCAAATTGGAGACTTCACATTCCCTTGGGGAATTCATGGTCAAAATTTACTTCCGATTTTCGGGAAAGGCAAAATCTAAATGAGGATATGTTTTCCACACTTCTTTGAGCCAAGGTCAGTGTACCACACCAGTGCCTAAAACTTTCCTCCACCTGTCTCATTTCAAAACCCTTACCTCATCAAACACTGGCTAATTCATTTAATTCTGTAGGTATTGTTTACACACTAAGATGAGTTCTACATATGTAAATCCCTGAGTACACAATTGTCACTTCTTTAGCAAATTAGATATAATTAAAAAGTAATGAAGAAACAGATTTTTACCCTTATAAATTCAACTCCCACAGCTGGACTGGGTAGTACTTCCCCAAGTGTATTCTGATGTTTTAATGCACGATTCTCACTATTTCTATAATTCTCATCGCAAAGTAAAATACTGACTTTAATAACTTTTATAATTATATTCAAACTTGCCAGACAGGCACTTATATATTTATCTTTGAATTCTGCAAAAGAATATTAACCAAAATGGTATCTACAACTGCAATAAAAACCATTGTCTTCAGCCTAGAAGAGAATTCTCTCCTATGATCTTGACACTGCTTCACAAGTCATCCAGAAGTTCTCCCTGAAGTTTAGTTTGCATTTGGCAGATGAAGTGGAAAACCAGAACCACTATTGAGGGACTTTAAACTTTGTTTTCTTGGCTAAGTTGTATCCTGACCTAAATCCGTCAGCATTGCATTAATTTTCCACTGTTCCATGAGATACAGACACAAACAAAGGCAGCAAAAGAAGAGTCTGGATTCTAACTTCAAAAATTAAAATGACCATCTCTTTTCTCAAGCAACTAATATCAAAACTAACATTCTTCACGTGCAAACAAATATTTACGGCCAATAACTATGTGTCTTTCATAAAATGACAGAGTTTAGACACTGTGTGCAGAGGGTTGCAGAATGTTAAGTGGAATGTCAGAAAGAAGCACCGACTTTAAAACTCATGTTAATCAAGTTGGCAACAATACGATTTAAGTCTTACTCTTTAGGCCCATTTATGGATTAGAAAAAATGGGTCAAAAGTACAGTACCAACCTGATTTTAAACACATAAATGACCCCAAGTAACCATCAAAATATATAATACAACAATTCTAATGACCAAAGTACAGGTCAATTTTACTAACATTTTGGTGGTAATTCTGGTGGTCTAAGAGTGTCAAACAGGCTATCAATTTTCAATCTGTGACAGTTACATTCAAGACTTTTGAGTTGTTTTGTGTTGATGCTTGGTGAACACACATTCTTTTTTCTTCATAAAGGGGCACTTCAGCTGCGTCACAGAATTTGGCGGAAATATGATTTATCATCTAAATACCGGAACATATGGTGTTTCTTCCCCCAAATAAAACCATTGTATACAGTGCTTAGCAAAAGCCCTACTATTAGAGTATGTTTCAGTATTTAGACAAAAAAGAAAGACACCGTTACTGCTAATGAGTGCTGTTTCTTACCAAGTATTATATCAAAAAGCTTACATCTGCATTCGATGGTAACTAATATTAACTAGTGGGTTCTGGTATTTCTCAACAGTAATTACTAATCATAACATATAAACTTGTGATGTGTTTGTTACATCAAAGATCGTTTCTTCTCCATTCTTTGGAAAAAAGCTAAGAAAGTTACAATTTGAATAACTTGGTCATTTGGAAAAACAAGAAAATCCATGCCAAGACTAGGAGTTGGTGACATGCCTCTAAGCAACTAAAAAGCTTTTGTGATGGGTTTAGCGTAGCTAATAATAATCAAAGAGCAGATGGAAGTCAGCCAGCCAGTCACCCACGATCAGTATTAAGACACCCCTAGTAAATATGGAGGAACAAGTTTGGCAAGCTAGTGCTCCCACCAGTTTCCTGTTAACAAGCTTCTTTAGATGAGGGCCCTTCTTTGTCCCCCTGAAAAAGGTGAATTTACATTTTCTCCTTTATACTACTTCGTACATTTATATTATTTCATTAACTTGTTTAAAAGAAGCCGTTTGTTTCATTAATCACCTTGCTCTCACCACCAGAAAGACTGGCTGACTTTGTACCAGGACAAAGCCCACTCCCTGCTAGGAAATCAGTGAATCTGTTTCAAGGAAGTTAACTCCTTGGATACATAAGAGGAGATAGGAAAGACCCTCCCTGGACATTTCTCTCTTTAAGTCACCTCTTAGTGCTAGGAATAGACTCCAGGTTGCATTCACAAAGTGCTATGCATGACAATGAACATTTGGTTTAAGGACCATAAAACATGACAGAAAAATCCTTCGATGGAAATATGAGTTCTTTCGTGGGTGTGCTTTTTCATGTATAGAGACTATTTGACTTGGGGTCCTAACTTCTATTTTGTATCATCGTTTTGCCTAACATATATTTTATAAAGATAGAATCAAGATATGTGACATTATCTTGAAAATATGGCTCATTAAACTATCATTTTAAATCTCACAACGGTTAATAAGCTGTTAGAGACAAAATAATCTAGATTTTTTTCCCTGTTTTCTGGGAACCATGGATGCTTCATTTTTGTTGGGGTTATTGTTTTATTAATGAGAGTCTTTGGTGCCAAAAGCAACACTACAATAGAACAGAAAATTGATGGTCTACTAATGTCTCAAAAATCCCAAACAAATATAGCAGCAAAAAAAGGGTAAAGAAGGTGTCCTTGTCTAATTTTCAAGGGAGATGATCCAATACTTTGAAAAGACTGTTAAGATTTAACTGTCCATGACCTTTGACACGTGAGGATGAAATTCTGCTTAAGGAAAAATCTGTCACTTGATAAATAAGTGTATCTTTTAAAAAACAAAACTAGAATGCAGTAATAAGTTGATCTAGTAAAATTTATTTGCATATAGTCAATTTAAGAAACTTGCATGGCTGGCTTCCAAAGGCTTTTGGAAGTGGTTTTCAACTTAAAATTAAGCAGTTGTTTTAAAGTAGACGATCGTGGAGAAATTTAAAGAAAAAGAATTTTTTGTTGATTTTTAAGGACTAGCCACAGCAACTGTAAAATTTGATGTTACTAAACATCTAAGACCTAACGGACTTAACATATATGAGTTTATTTGAAAACTCTTTATATTCTATAGGAAAATGAAATCTTGGATGATAAATAATCTTCTAAAAAGTAGATACCTATTTCACAGTAGTCCTTAACTTCTTCCTCCAAAGCTCCATACATGATGTGCTGTGTGTGCTAAGTCGATTCAGTCATGTTCGACCCTTTGCGACCCCATGGTCTGTAGCCCCCCAGGCTCCTCTGTCCATGGGATTCTCCAGGCAAGAATACTGGACTGGGTTGTCATTTCCACCTCCAGCGGATCTTCCTGACCCAGGGATCAAACCCGCATCTCTTATGTCTCCTGCGTTGGCAGAAGGGTTCTTTATCACTGCCACCACCTGGGAAGCCCTTCCATACACGACAGTAGTCAACAATCCTTCACACACCTAGAGATAGCTATCCTCAACATCACTGGAAATTCTAAAAACCCATCCTGCAAAAATACTCCGGCTAACTACAATCTCTCTATTCAGTCTTTAATATTTTGTCTCACCTCATTTTTCCAATCTATGCAATAAATTCAATTGGGCAAGATTATTTTAAAAGATCTTTTCTAGTCCAAATGTGCTATGATTCTGTGATTCAACATATGGGCAATTATCAGAAGAATCATGTTACTAAAATAGTAAAAAAAACAAGCAAACAAAAAGCCTCTGCAACTCTCATACCTTTCTAGCACTATAAAATTTAACTACTGTCTCGAATTTTTAACTTTTCAGCATTGTAGTGTTCATGAACAAACCATTTCATCAGACTCATACAAAACTTTCTAAAATGGCAAAAATTTTATCATGCAACATAAAGTATCACATTAAGAAGCCAGATGGGGGCTTCCCAGGTGGCTCAGTGGTAAAGAATTAACCTGCAATGCAGGAGACGGGAGTTTGATCCCTGGGTGGGGACGATCCACTGGAGAAGGGAATGGCAACCCATTCCAGTTTTCTTGCCTAGAGAATTCTGTGGACAGAGGAGCCTGGTGGGCTACAGTCCACGGTGTCACAAAGAATCGGACACAACTGACCATGCACACATGCATCCTCAATCAGTTTGATCCTTTTGAGACTATAAACCAAAAGTGACTTAAGGTGTTTATATATAGACAGAGAAAAGCATTGTCTGTTTGTAGGCAGGTTAGGATCTTGAGTTCATTACCTTCCAAAATCAGAGTGATCCCATACAAGTGACTAATCATTAAAGCCATGTGTTGGTTGAGGGCAGCTTTCACCCCAGCCAAACATTATTTATATAATTGATTCAAAGTTCTCAAAGAAAGGAGCTATGTAGTTGTCTTTGTTCTTCAGAGGCAATAAACAAAGAAGGCAGATTTGTAGTTAGACTCTAGTGTCAGCCTAGCAAACGTGGCCCAAGAGCATTTCCTCTCCTACATGCTTTTCTACAATGTGACCTTGCCACTGCTCCATCAAGAAATAGAACCCAGTTCTCTTCCCTGGAATCTGGGCTGTACATATGACTCCTGTGAATTCCCAGGCTGGTTCTGACAGGAGACTGGTTCTTTTCCAACACTTGTTCTCAGGAAAACGACTCATCCTGTAAGAAGTCAACTATCCCAAGACCACCATGCTAGACAGGCCAGTCCCAACGGAGTCCAGCCTCCCAGCCATTCCCACCAATGTGTCAAACGTCGTGAAACTATTTGGAAGAGGATCCTGCAGTTTTGCATGTTCTAGTTTCCAGCCACTCAAATCACCCTGGCCCCCAGCTCCAGACATCCAAGAGTGGAGACCAGCCATCCTCATCACACCCTATCTTAATTCCTGACCCACCAAAGTCATGGACGTTATAAAATAAATGTTATCTGACACCACCAACTTTGGAGGTGGTTTGTTTTCCAGCTTTAATAACTGGAACACTCTTGGAAAAAAACTGTCTCTACCACTGATTGAGGACTTGGTAAATGTACAAAAATGCCTGGAAACTTCTATGGACGGAGGAGCCTGGTAGGCTACAGTCTGTGGGGTCACAAAGAGTCGGACACGATTGAGCCTTTTCACTTTCACAATAATATATGGGGTAGCATTACCTACATTTCAAATTTATTCAACACTGGGAATAAGTGAGATGTCTAGCCTGGAATAGTACTGAATAAAAGGTAGATAGTAGGTAATCATTTTGTGATTAGGATCAACCAAGAGCACTGTTAAATGCTGGGTGAAGTGAAAGTGCTCAGTCGTGTCTGACTCTTTTCGACCCCATGGACTGTAGCCTACCAGGCTCCTCCCTCCATGGGATTCTCCAGGCAAGAATACTGGAGTGGGTTGCCATTTCCTTCTCCAGGGGATCTTCCCGATCAGGGGTTGAACCCAGGTCTCCTGCATTGCAGGCAGACGCTTTAACTTCTGAGCCACCAGGAAGCCAGCCTTCCATTGCAGGAAGACTAAATGCTGGGTACTACCTTTCAAAATTTAAATTTGAGATGCACAACATACTTAATCATCCGGTGCAGAAAAAAAAAGTTTACCATCTAAGGAAGAAAAAGTCCTCAATTAATGAAAAAGAATATATCATTTTGGGTTTGCTTCTCTGAATATATGATAAGGAAGAAATGCAATCCTAATGAGCGGGTATCTATTATGTTTAATCTTCATGGCAAACCATGTGAAGATGTTAAGTTTTATGAGGTCATATGACTGGGAAGTGGCCAAGTTCAGGGCAGTTTGAATCCAAAGCCTCCCTCATGTATTCTTCACAAAACTACTCTGCCCTCTTTCAGGATTATGCTATAATTTAGGATAGTTCATACAAATGTTGCTGTGATATTCAGGTTATGTAATCCAGGGACTTATTTGGGAACAGTAGTCCACAGGGTCTCAGAGAGTCGGACATGACCTAGCAACTGAACACCACCACCAAGGCCACTTGGTGAAATGGCGGTGTACTGCTAGACATACTGTGAAAAGGACTGCTTTTGTGGCTGATGTTTAATCACTAAGTTGTGTCCGACTCTTTGTGACCCCATGGACTACAGTCCGCCAGGGTTCCCTGGCTTACTCACTATTAAACTTGAAAGTGATTCTTCAAATTTCTTCCTGACAGCAGGCAAAATCTATTGCTTGAAATATGCTTTTGTTTGTTTTGGTTTGGTTTTGAAATGTTTTATGAAAGGCCAGGCTTCTCACATACTCATCAAATCCCTTAGCTGACAAAGATTGATCTAAATGGCCCCCTGGGGATTACAATCATTCTATGATTGTGAGCAAAAGAGGAATTATATCTGCCCACAAATTAAAATGTCCTTTGTAAAAGTCAGTCTGGGGAACTTCAGAATCTTAGGAGACCTTAAAAGAAAATCACCAGGAGGATCTTGAAATGTTATACTTTGTTTTCTCTGGATTATTAAACAAGAAAGTTTCAGTGCTAAGTGCTGCTCTTTGAACAATTTTCCATCAGTCTATGCTGTATAGGTTAAATAAAATTCTTTTGTTCTAGTTCTTTTTTAGGAAGCCAGAATAGAGTGTAACTATCGTGACCTTCCCGGCTTGCTGAGCTATTTGTAAACATGCGTCAATATCAACTCATTTCAAGCAACAAGCTGAACCTTCCCTGGAGTAAATCATATTGTGAAGTTTTCCAAGGAAATTCAGTTTCCCAATTAAGGTATGGATTTAAAATATGCATACATGATACACATGTGAACTCAGAATCACTGTACCTCAAGTTTTCTAAGATTTGCAGGTGTTTAGACAGGTTTTCTTATAATGCCTTTTAAAGTGGATTTTTATATCAGTTTTTAAAAAATGAGCTACATACAAAGCACTCTCAAAAGAACCCCTGTCAACTGAAAATAATAATATTCACCTGTTATTAGCATACAGTGCACTGCCATTTCAAAACTGCCAGTGACTCATGTTACAAATACAGCTATTTTTAGGACAGTGCACGGATGATGTTAACAATATTGTATGAAAAAGGCACTAACTGTCTGATCAAGTATTTTGTGGATAGAAAGATAGATAATTGCCACTTGTTATATTCCAAAATTACTCTCAGTAAATTGTGTTCATTTGGCCATCTGCACATACTTGCATTTTGCTTAGTCAATAAGTAACACAGACATCAAAAAAGCAATCTAATTTATATGAAATAGCTATGTATTTATAAATTTTATAGAAGAAACATAAAATCACCCGAAGAGGTTATACAGTATGTTTGAAGTTTAGGGTATCAGCATTCTGTATACACTGAGTAATTTTACTTGCACTAAGGATTTCTCTTGTAATTGCTATGGCTGTGAAACTCTAAAAATTATATTCTAGAAAAAAAGTTATCGAAACTAAAAGTGACTAAGCAAATGTCTAAAACATTACTATCATTTAAAATAAATATTTAAGATGTATTAAAAGATTGCCAAAATCAGAAGTGGGGAAAACCATCGTTAGAAATTCTGTGGCCGACAGCCATGTGAGGACTACCTATTCTAAACTTCCTAACAAGCATACTTTATCTTTTTTCTTTTCGTGTTTTCACTGTGAATGCCAGTCTATTAGCCATTTTCTCATTGGTCTTTTTGGGAAATTTATAGCTTAAAGATGAATGCCTGGGCAGGCCCCCATAAACAGAATTGGGACACCAGAGAAAAGCATTACGGTTGACCGACACCCACTGGTTCATACTAGAAGTGCTGACGCAACCTTCAATACACCAGGACAAAAAAGGCATGGTTCTGCTTTTGCTTAAAACCATAAAACAGGTTATCAGCAGTAAACGACGCATATTTGGTACCAAAATTAAAAACGCACCTGTAAAAATAAGGGCTGAGAGGAAAGTTTGTGTAAAAACTGGGCCTAAGCAGGACATACTGTCATCAGTAGAAACATTCCTGAAATTTCCCTTCTGTATTTACAAGCTTGCCTCTTCACGGCAGTTTTAATTCTAATTAAGACAAAGGTTTTTAATTAAGCCCTGAAGATGCTGCTAAAGGGCCTTCAGTAAAACTGTCCTTGGTGGTTCCTCCTGAGGTAATTCATTTCGAGACACAATGAAGTGGATCTCTTAAAATCTTCAGAGAAGACAGTGCCCTCCCTGCTTTCTGCTATTCAACACAGCAAACAGACTGAGAAAAGCTGCCTGCCCTTTGGAACGGGCAAGAAAAGAACTGCTCGTTTCACTTCCAGCTTCCCCCCTTGTTTCAGAATACTGGTGAACAGAAGCTTCAAGTCCACCAAACACTCTAAGAAAACAGACTTTGTCAAGTGGGGAGATGGAGCAATTTTCCAGAATGTGTTTCCTCTCCTCCTGCACCCTCCCCACCCACCACCATGGGGAGGAAAACCGAACTGCTACTACAGAAAGCAAGTCAAGAACTTGTTCCAGATAGCCTCCAACCAAACCCTCTCCACCACCCCCGTTCGCTTCTGAGGTATCCTTTTTTCTCTAGGATGAAAACTATTTTCAGGAACGAAAAAAGAAATAAATGCTGGAGTTTCTGCAAGAGGATAGAATAACGGGCTCAGAGGGAAAAATATAAAAAACTGTACCAGTCTCTGATTTTTACCTTGCAGAGTCCTATTATCACCATATTTGCATTAAGCTTGTGTCTCCCTATTTCCTAGCTTAGAGAGGAAAAAACAGAGATAAATGGGTATGGAGCAATTAAGGACATTAGCAAACACTGCAGACGCTCAACAAACTCGAGCTGTCTTCTCCCCATTCCCCACATTTCTGGTCGAGAGAAAAGGATATGGGCCTGAAAAGAAAATGAGAGTTGAAGCTCGTTTCTCTAACCTATCTGAAAAGTCTTTATGCAATCAGGGGGCTATTATTTCAGGAGACAGTGAGAAAGGGGCAAAAGATTCACGTTGCTAAGGAGACGTGCTGAAGCTGGCATTCCTACATAAATTTCCATTTCTACTGGAGTAGAAAAAGAAAAGATATTCTCTCCAAAGTTTATTTGGATCTCCTGGTTACTGAAGAAAGGCATTTTACCGATTTATTTTATCTTTAGTTGTAAACAACCAACCCTGAAAGAATTAAAAGACCTAAATGTTGACCTCCCGCTGCCAACCAGTCCCCTCCACAGTGAATTAAGCAACAAAGACAAAATCCTTCAATGGAAATTTTGAGGTAATATCAAAGAAAAAAGCCTTTTGTAAACACCATCAAATTCATGGAAGAAACTAAAGCAAGTGAACTAATTTCCCTTATAACAAGAAAAGAAAGACGAAAGTAAATCTGATTTTTGTGGCTTTTTTCCCTATTTTAACTTGCCTAGAACTTGACACATTTTCAGTAAAGCTTTATAAAGAGTCCCCGAGAAGACATGAAACTGTCACGAAGGAATTTAATGAGTTTCTCAGGGGTGCACGTGTAGCTGTGTAAAATCACAGCCAGGTCCTCTTTCATTCCCCTTTCTCTGCACTGACACCAGCAGCTGAAGAATCAAGATTAGCAAGGAAGAGCGGTTTGCAGGAGGCAATCCGAAGTTTGGCAGATTTCTGCTAAGGGCGTAACTGGAGTGCAGAGGAAGGCAACCGGGGCTCAAGGCAGTAAAGCAGCAAAGCCGCCCCCTCCCCCGGGGACTACCTTCTCCTTTCTCCACCCCATCCCTTTGCAGCTTCCACAAGTGAATAATGCCTGAATAATCCACAACTTTCCAGGCATCTTGTGAGTCCCTCACGCAGAAGAGAAAGATCTGGAGGACAGAGAAGGCATTTGGAGTGGGAAAGACGGAAGAGCAACTCTTAACCAAGGACCGTGTCACCAAAAAAGGAAAGGAAATTAAAGCCTGTCCGTCTCCCAACTTTCCACATCCCTCAAAAATTTAAGGAACTAAAATCCAAACCGAAACTCATCGGGGACAAGCCAGATAAAGTGGAGGACAACAGACAGAAACGCGGGCACCAAGAGGTAAACTCAGGCAAATTTCTCCTAGAGAGAGGAAAGTGGGGAAGGCAGAGAGCCCACAGCATCCCGGTGGAGTTGGGGCGCTTTCGCTTTTTTTTTTTTTTTAAACGGGGGTGTGGAAGGCGTTGCATTTTCAACACAACCACACGGTTCTCGCCTTAAATGCTAACAACTACCCAGAATGGCATACGTGTTACTCCAGAGCCCGAGGAATGGCCACGGAGAAGAGGGCGTGGGGCATCGCACTGGGTTCGGCGACCCGGACTGGGGAGAGGGGAGGGGTGGGGATCGGGGAGGTGGCTGGAGCCCGAGGATCCGCGAAGGGCCAGCATGAAGGGGGCGGACGAGGGTCGGGGGACACAGAACGGGGGGTGGGAGGGAGAGGAGGTAGCCGTCCAGGCAGCGGGGCGCGGGGCGGTCCGAGGCGGGAGACAGGGGTCCTCACCGCTGCTGAGTGTGGACTCGCAGTGCCAGATGTCCAAGCTGGCGGGCTTCCGGCAGGACTCCCACAGGGACAGGTAGTACTGGTGGTCGGCCGTGACCCAGGCCGGGCTCAGCACGGCCCCCAGATCCAGACACAGCGCCAGGAAGATGCACACCAGCCCGACCAGCTTCAGCGGGGTCAACACCGACACGCGCACCTCCTCCATGCCGCTGCCCGCCGAAGCCATGCCCCGGGCGCCGCAGCCGGCCCGCCCCGCGGGAGACGAGGACGCCAGGCGGGTCCGGAGAGCCGGGAGCCTGACCTCCCACGGAGGGAAGCAGCCGAGCCGCCGCGCGCGCGCGCGCGGGGACTCGCTCCCTCGGAGCTCCGCGCGCTTTCCGCCGCGCCGCGAAGGTGGGTCTGCGGGGCGGGCGGCCGGGGAGCGGGTCGTAGGCAGCCGCAGCGATGCCGATCCCGCCGCGGACCCTCGCAGCCGGCCCCGCGCCGCGTTCTGCCCGCGTCCGCTCCGCCCCGGCGCTGCCCGGCTCGTTCGCTCCGCCCCGGCCCCTCCCCGGCTGCGGGAGGCGGCGCCGAGCGGGGAGGGGCAGCGGTCAGCACCCAGGCGGCGTCAGGCTCCGGCTCCGGCTCCGGCTCCCCGCGCGAGGCTCGCGTCCGCCCCGCCCGTGCCCGGTGAGCGTGGAGCGGATCCCCTCTCTCTCGGCCCCGCGTGCGCGGCGCGCGCTCAGCGAGTCCTCCGTCCTCGACCGCTGCGCGCCCAGAGCCCAGCGCGATCCCTCCGCCCCCGAACCGCTGCGCCGGGCGATTCCTCGAAGCAGTGGGGCCCCCGGCCCCGCCCCTGGCCGCGCTGGCTCCGGGGTCGCCTGCTTCCCGCCCCCGCCCCCGCCCGTCACGTGGGCTTCCTTTTCTTAGGGAGCTGGGGTGGGTCCTTTTCTAGAAGGCGTCAGCTGTAGATTCCTGGGTTTCCTGGGATGTGGCCACTGGATCCTAGGGAGGTTCTCTCAGTGATGTAACACGCCCCCTCCCGCCCCGCCAATTTCTCATCCCGGGGATTTGGAACACAGAGAAAAGTAACAAAAGTACTCTCTTTTCAAACTCAGGATGGACCTAGTCTTGGAGTAAGTCATCTCCCCCCCATCCCCCAGTTGTCCCTATTTCCTAACTTTCCCCGCCAGCTTACCGGCGCTTCTATTCTCTGAGCTCGCCTATTTTCGCGCCCCCTAGGAAGGGCGCTTGCTCAGGGAACGAACGCAGGAGCTAAAATGGGAAGGAGAGCTTCCATAAAATGTGATGTAAACCTTACTTGCTCACCGGCTGCTGTGTTCTTCGCGCGTTGTCTAAAACCTTTATTCATTGGGCTTTACATTATGCCAAGTCGGATCTGAATCTGTAAATGGCATTAACATTTTCCTGTGCCCGGAAGACCTGGCCCAGGGCCTGGCATAGGAAAAGTGGGATATTTTAAAGTAAACAATCTATCCGCGCTTACTGTGTGCTTGGGGCTAAGGATTCAATCCGATTCGACTGGATTTTTAAGGAGACGCTTTCTGTTTTTAAGGAGACGCCCCCACCCCCCCGAGGAATAGACTCACCTTGAAATTGAATTTGCAATTCTGTGATTGGTTCAGCTTGTAATGGTAGGTTATCTGTCTCTTTTTATCTCTTTAACTACTTTCCCTTTTTCCTATAAAAGAAACAATTTATTGAATAGTTCGTTGGGGTAGGGATGTTCCCGGATTTTTCACTATCTGGGAAAGTTGGGGAGAAACCCAAAAATACTGGTTTAGAAAGGAAGACTGGATATACGGAGTGAGGTAAGTCAGAGAAACGCCAATACAGTATGTTAACGCATATAGATGGAATTTAGAAAGACAAAGAGCGAAAGAGACACAGATGTAAAGAACAGACTTTTGAACTATGTGGGAGAAGGCAAGGGTGGGATGATTTGAGAGAATGGCATTGAAAGATGCATATTACCATTTGTGAAATAGATGACCAGTGCAAGTTCCCTGCTTCAAGCAAGGCACTCAAAGCCAGTGCTCTGGGACAACCCAGGGGGATGGGGAGGGGAGGGAGGTGAGGGGGGTTTCAGGATGGAGGGACACAAGGACACACGTGGCTGATTCATGTCAGTGTATGGCAAAAACCACCACAATACTGTAAAGTAATTAGCCTCCAATTAAAATCAATAAATTTTTGTTTTAATTAGGAAGAATGGAAAAATGGAAAAAATGCTTTCTCTCTTTTAATGAAACATCATCCTTTCCCACTGCAGGAGTTACTTTTTATAGGTAACTGGGTTTTTGTTGTTTGCTGCTTTTGTTTTATTGATTTATTTATTGGCCACACTGGGAGGCATATGGTCTCTTAGTTCCCTGACCAGGGGTTAAACCCATGTACCCTGTAATGGAAACTCGGGAGTCTTAACTGCTGGATCACCAGGGAAACCAGGCAAGCCCTGACAGTTTCTTTTCTTTTAATCACATTTTTCCATAGAGCTGACTACATTTTGACTGAAGCAACAATTTGAATGTAAGAAACAGTTGAGTTAGTATCGAATGGCTTGAGAATAAGAACCAATCCAATGTGAAATAAAAATCCATGGTTTTCTTATATTTGGAAATTAGAGAACTGGCAACTTCCCCCTACCTTTCCATCATGATATTTACTGCCCTTAACGAACAGTGCTAGAGCGCTCTGAACCCCTTAACTTCTAACTTCCAACAGGCTTTTTGGCCTCGTAGCTTTCCAAGGAGAAATAATCTTACATGCTTATCCTTGAAAATAGTTCCTAATGCAACACTGAAAAATTAAAAACAATGACGACTAATAGGGATGACCAGACCTGGGATATTTTTCTATTACCTGAATATATGTTCGCAGGTTTAAAGTGTACATTTGAAAATAATATTTTTTAAAAAAGAGAATAATATTTAAGAATATTTCTTGACTATGCCGTCAAAGTTACCTTTTTTCCTCCAAGTTCTATCACTTTCTCATTATCCCAGTCAGCCAATATTTTTCTTTGTCTTTGTTCCATCTAATTTGGGCTTTCTTCTTTCTCTACCCGCCTCAGCCCCCTAAGCCCCATGCTCCTTCTGCTTCGTTTTCTTTCTGTTTTGGTCTCAACTGCTTACTTGAGTGACTCCATCCTTCATTACACCACCTATGAATTTGTCTTTGTACTCTCAAAAGTTCAAAAAAGAAGGCATTTTAAACAACAAATAACCAAATTCTCCTAGAATACCCCGTTCTCTTTTAATTATGTCAAGTTTACAGGGCATAATACAGCTCAACAATCCTAAATCTTCATTTTCATAATACAAAAAGCTCTCAAGACAGAAGGTTGGGTTTTTGGTTTTTTTTCATAAGTTTGTAGCAAATTCATTTGGTTAAAAAAAAAATACAAGCTGATGTGAGGCTATTTATGGTTTTGGTTTATTCCACTTAGTGTGAATAAATATGGAGCCACAAACCCTGTTGGGTATTGTCTAATTTACAGCATATGAGCCACAGTATCATTCAATGATATGAAAAAGGCTGAGTTCCTCAACACAGCTGGCCCCAAAGGTTTTATAGTATTTGGTGGACTTCATTTACTCTAAAAATGGAAATAGTGAAGCAGGGATTCTATCAATTAGTAAACACTGAATGAAAACCTACCAAAAAAAAAGATATCTGGCTGGAAGTGAGGTGGGAGGTGACAACCAAAGATGTGTGTGTGTGTGTGTGTGTGTGTGTGTGTGTGTGTGTGGAGTATAAACAAAAGTTGAAAAGACCCATAGTGAGAAATGAAATGGGACTACGTTGAACTGTGAAGAAAGAGTCCCTTGCTTAGGCAAATTTTCAAGAGAACTGTTAGAAGTGATGACTCTGTTGGACCTTCATTATGATGCTACACAGACGCCAGAGACCCCCTCTTTCATCTGAATCTAGCTTGGGCATCGTGTCATCACGGTCACCCCTATTCCTGGACCTCAGGGGGGCAAAAGCTAAGGGCCCAAATTCTATTCCACAGTCTAGGAGTTCCATGAAAATTGGAGTCAGAACTGACACGTAACTTTGCCTGAGTTATGTAGCCAGGGAAAGGCAGGAAGGAGTCATTCCCAGACTCTGAAGTAAAGGAAGAGATCAGACTCAGGCTTGAAACAGTCAAGTCAGAAAAACAGGCAGCAATATGTGAATATTTTAACTTCAAGCTACTTCTTATTTCATAATAGTACCTATGACCATAATAATTTACTTGCCCACAAAGAAAGGAAATAAATCATGAAAAGGAAAACACAAGAAGCCACTGGAAATGAAGGATGATAAGTTTTAAAGCAGATATTGATACGTTTATTGTAATGAAAGAAGTGTGTCAGATGCCTGGAAAGTAAAAATACAGGGAAAATTAGAATATTCCTAGTGGGATTAATATTAAATGTCTCTTCCATCTTTTTCAAACTTCTGTTTTCTTAAAATCACTTATGGCACAAATCCTATTGCCTATTTATGTTTTAGTTCTATTTGCTCAGAGCTTTGTGGAAAAATGACCAAGTATAAGCTCTTCAAGTACTTCATGCATGCTGTGCGAAGTTGCTTCGATTGTGTCCGACTCTTTGTGATCCTATGGACTGTAGTCCACCAGACTCCTTTGTCCATGAGGATTTCCCAAGTGAGAATACTGGAGTGGGTTGCCATTTCCTACTCCAGGGGATCTTCCCGACCCAGAAATCGAACCTGCATCTCTTACGTCTCCTGTGCTGGCAGGCAGGTTCTTTACCACTAGCACCACTTGGGGACTGCCTTTAAAAAAATGTTTTTATTGGTGTATATGACTGCATTATTAAACTTCTGGTTTCTTTGTTTCTACAACTATAAATTGAACCTTTTTGTTACCCTGAAGCAAATGGATGCCTACCAACGTATTCTCATCCTGGTGGCATTTCATTTACCCTTGGCCATCGTCATCAGGATACATCATTTCTACCTCTCTCCTGGTGTGCCCCACACTTGAGGACTAAATTGAAATTGGAACCGTGGAAGCCTCAGAAATATTGGGGTAGAATGAGCAGGTTTAGATTATGCTCTGTGAAGCTTGAAGGAGATTAGTGTTGAATCATGACTTGGGTGTTGGCTTAAACACAAATCAAGGAAATTAAAGTAGAGATGGAATCATCATCATTAGGAATCACCCTGAGAAATTGTTCACGTTTTCCATTGCTCTCTTTGGAGCTCATAAGCTAAGCATTCTCTGTGACTTTAGATTTTAGTCTAAAGTCATCTTCGTGTGGGTCTTCCCTGGTGGTCCAGTGGGTTTGATCCCTGGTCAGGGAACTAAGATCCCACATGCTACAAAGCATGACCGAAAAATTAAGGAAAAAAAGCCGTTTTTGTGCACTTCTTGCTGAGTTTTCATAGAGATCTTTTACTCTTGGACATTTAAATGAAGATACCCATGACTTGATGAAAAAATTTTAAGAACTGCCTGCTTAGAACCTCCCCTCCCAAATTAGACTGCAACAATGTCAGTTTCTCATCTCAAAAACAGTTTCATAATGCATGATGGTTAGCACTGTTGTATCCTCTCCCATGTGTTTATTTTGTGTAACATAGATGGTCTCAAAATTGTTGTAACTGGAAGCTCTTCCAAATGCTCTCCTGATAGGTACTATATAAGAAAGTTCTCTTTCATTAGAAAGTGTGGATCCCTTATCTCTTTTGTGGCCTGAAGCACTCACACTCACGATGGGAAAAAAATGAACCCCAATTCATACATCTTAAGTATAGTGATGGCTCAAAGTTAATTGAAGGAAAGGCTGAAATTAAAAAAGGATTAAGTAGAAAGGGTACCTGGAGCAATTTATATTCACACTTCCAAGCAGAAGAATGCAGCTAAGCTATTTCTCTCTGGAATTTCCAAAAGGTGGTCTTAAATGTCAGCAATGCTAGGGGATTGAGGCTAGTGGAAAAAAAGAAGATCCTCTTAGGAATTGTATTTCAGTGTAACTCTCACCTCTAGATTTCACCTTTTAAATTTTGCCTGTAAAGTTAGTGAGTAGTACTGCATGCATGATTCATCAGGAGTCTGTCAAAATTCAAAATGTCAGTTCATTCAGGGCCAAACAGATATTGGTAGAAATATCAGAACAATATGAAGATCAGAACTTTTTGTCATTCCCTGAATCATTTTTTTAAACTTTTCCTTAACCTATGTTTCACACTTTCCCGTCTTTCCTTTCAAGCTTTCTGGTCTTCAGTAAACAAGAATAGGTGTTGGTTTGATTCAGCCAGACCAAGGTTAAGATAATCACTCTGGAACCTACTGACTATATGGATTTGGGCATGCCATTAACCTCAGATCCTTCCTTTATAAAATAGGGTTATACCTTCATCACTGAGTTGTTGTGAGGATTAATGAGGAAATTTATATAATGTGTAATGTCTAGCATACAGTAAGCACTAATCATAATTATTATATTAGCATAATCCAGATGTCAGCTTCAAGCCTTCTGATCCCTAGGAGATTTAGGTAAACTTTGTTTGACTCTATAATTTCATGATCCTTCAAAATCCAAAATCCTTTTCTAAATCCTTACTGCTTCTGTTCTTCTCTGTATCTGGTTCTGCATCTAGTCAAATGCTCAGTTCTACCCCTAACCAATCTAGATGCAAATATCAGCCCTCACCAAATTTCCAGGAAAAACATATCCAATTGCACTATATAGTTTTGCATTTATGAAAGTTTTCTGACTGCTTGAGACATCATGAGGAAAGGGTGCTACACTGTAAAAAGGAAAGCCTGCATGTCTTGCTTACCTCATCAGAACCTGCATCTATCCTCTCTTCTCTGTTCAGTCCCGTCCCTTTCTCCTCTCTCCATCTGCTCATTCAGTGGGTTCCATCCCTACAGCTCTAAATCCTTACTCTTCAAAGTGTGGTCCATGGGTACCAGCAGTATTGGAGTCACGTGAGAGTCTGCCGGAAATGCAGGTCCTGACCTCACCCTCCCCCCACAAAGCAACTGAGTCCGAATTTGTAGTTTAGTGAGATCCATAGTGATTAGTGTACAAATTAAAGTTTGGGAAGCACCTGATCTCCATCTACTCTAGGCCTCTCAGGGCTCAACCTCTGCTGCAAGTAGCTGCGTAAAAGCAGCTACTAACAGAATTATTTTTAAATGCACCTTTTCTTCCTTACTCTTCAAGGCCTTGTGCGGTGACCAGGAGAATGGAGTTTCATTCACGTGCACTTCACGGCAGGCTCTGATTGCCACTGATTTTGGTCCCATTGGCTGTGATTAGTCAGCGTTGTGTACCTTAAGGGTCATCAGTGCATTTCTGATTCAGTAGATCTTCGTCACCTTTTTGGTGGTTGTTTTCCACCCTCCTCTGAGAGCGGTCATTCTCAGTGCAATTCCAGGAGTTGGACGTGTTAATTAACTGATGAATACAAATGATGATGCTTCTTCAATTGCACATTAAAAACCAACTTGTAAGAGTGAGGTACACTAAGAATGACCCCTGGCTTCTTGTGAATTCACTGAGACATTTATTGCAACTTCACATTACATAAATAAGCTGCTGCCGCTGCTGCTGCTAAGTCGCTTCAGTCGTGTCCGACTCTGTGCGACCCCATAGACGGCAGCCCACCAGGCTCCCCCGTCCCTGGGATTCTCCAGGAAAGAACACTGGAGTGGGTTGCCATTTCCTTCTCCAATGCATGCATGCATGCTAAGTCACTTCAGTCGTGTCCGATTCTGTGCGACCCCATGGACAGCAGCCCACCAGGCTCCTCTGTCCACAGGATTCTCCAGGCAAGAATACTGGAGTGGGTTGCCATTTCCTTCTCCACATAAATAAGCTATTAGGGATCAAGAAGTAAAAGGCAAAAGTTCAATTGTCCGAGTCATCGGAAAGAGCTTCATGGAACAAAGTAGAAAAGAATAGCTAATCCCCACTGATAAAGACCATTAAATACAAAGAGTCATAGACCTGGAAATGGTATCTGTAGGGAAAGGAAGAGGATGAAGCTGATTGTTGTAGTTTCAAACTCAGGCCACTTTGACATTTGCTCTCCAAACTCTTTTTAAATTCCTCATCTTTAGCCAACCCAGTTATTAGATCTGGGAAACTCACATATACTGGTCTTAATTGAAGAAATGGCAGACAAAAAGTGGCGCACCAGTTAACAGTGTTGAGACCATAAGCTGGCTGTGCAGTCGAAAGTAAGCTAGAGATAGCATTTGGGAAAGTTTATCCAGGGGACATGTAGAGATGTATAGAGTGAATGGACACAGGATTTTTCGGTATGATGAAGAGAAAACGAAAGTGAAAGACAAAATTTCCTTTAAAAATGATATAAAGCTCAATTATATATGAATAGTTAGCAGGTCAGGAGAAAAAATAGAAGATAAATAAAAAATATTGATTATTAGAGTTGACAAAACTGAAGGTCAGGCTAGTGATGCTTGTTGGAACCAATTTTTCATAGTTGGCGTAAAATTAATGTGATTGACGCCACCATTCTATGTTTTGACATCATCACCCTACTGTGAACTAAGCTGTGATTTCTGATAACCCTTTACTATTTCTTGACAAAATACCACCAATTTTGATAAAACAAGACAGATAAAGCAGATTCCTAAACACATTCAGAGAAGTACATTTTTTATAATATATTCTAGTCAATATCTTTTGCAGTTTTTCTCAACATGTTTTGAATCATTTTACCAATTCACTGTCACTTTCACTTCAGTCTCTGGACACTTCTTTATGTCCATACATTTCAATACTTGGTGTGTGTCCAGGAGGGAGAGCACATATTTTTTGTGTGTTGTGTGTTCTTTGGGTCTTTAAGTCTTTTTAAATGTATTTTTTCATTGACTAAATTAGTGTGTGCTGCTGTTTCTCATGCCTTTCCTGGAGTCCATTTCTTTCTTAGAAACAGGTTTTCTTTTAGGAGAAAACCCAGATCTACTTTTCATTCCTTGCTCAAATTTCTGAATGTAGGATTGAATAATGTAAGAAAAAATAAATACATTAAAGTTGTTCTTTGGAGTCGGCAAAACTAAGATAGAAATTATTTTAAAGAATGTGGTTTTAATTTGTGATAGACTTGAGCAAAATCCCTTCTGTTACTCCATGCATTTTAATTCTACTCTCATTTGATTCTACTCTCATATTCTTTTAAATTCATGGTGTTTTCCCATAGTTTGTGGTATTTACTCCCTTTCCCTAAATCCAGTGGGAAAAACAGACCCAGAGAGAGGTTAAAGCAATCAAAAGGCATTTCTAAAGTATGTATACATGAGTTACCTTTTCCCATTTTAAAAATCTTTACCTCTTTTTATTTCTTTTTCTGCTGTTGTCATAGTCTCTCACATGATCCACATTCTGCTTTTTTTTTTTTTTTTAAATAAGCAAGCGGTGAATCAAACTGGCTTCCCAGGTGGTGCTAGTGGTAAAGAACTCACCTGCCAATCCAGGAGACATGAGACACAAGTTTGACCCCTGGGTTGGGAATATCTCCTGGAAGAGGGCACAGCAACCCACCCCAGTATTTTTGCCTGGATCTAGGTACGTGACCACACCATCGTGGTTATCTGGGTCATTAAGACCTTTTTTGTACAGTTATTCTGTGTAGTCTTGCCACCTATTCTTAATCTCTTCTACTTCTGTTAGGTCCTTACCGTTTCTGACCTTTATTGTGCCCTTCCTTGCATGAAATGGTGCCTTGATATCTACAGTTTTCTTGAAGAGATCTCTAATATTTCTCATCCTATTGTTTTCCTCTACTTCTTTGCATTGATCACTTAAGAAGGCTTTCTTATCTCTCCTTGCTATTCTCTGGAACTTTGCATTCAGTTTGGTTTATCTTTCCTTTTCTCCCTTGTCATTCCGGTCTCTTCTTTTGTCAGCTATTTGTAAGGCCTCCTGAGACAACCATTGTGCCTTTTTGCATTTCTTTTTCTTTGAGATGGTTTTCGTCACCACCTGTTGTACAGTTATGAACCTCTGTTCATAGTTCTTCAGACACTCTGTCTTACAGATATAATGCCTTGTATTTATTCATCACCTCCACAGTATAATCATAAGGGGTTTTATTTAGGTCATACCTGAGTGGCCTAGTGGTTTTCCCTACTTTCTTCAATTTAAGTCTGAATTTTGCAATATGGAGCTCATGATCTGAACCACAGCTCCAGGTCTTGTTTTTGCTGACTGTATAGAGCTTCTCCATCTTCAAAGAATGTAATCAGTCTGATTTTGGCATTGACCATCTGGTGATGTCCATGTGTAGAGTTGTCTCTTGGGTTGTTGGAAGAGGGTATTTGCTGTGACCAGTGTGTTGTCTTGGCAGAACTCTGTTAGCCTTTGCCCTACTTCATTTTGTACTCCAAGACCAAATTTGCCTGTTACTCCAGGTATCTCTTGATTTCTTTCTTTTGTACTCCAATCCCCTATGATGAATAGGACATCTTTTTTTGGTGTTAGTTCTAGAAGATCTTGTACATCTTCATAGAACCATTTGACTTAAGCTTCTTCGGTATTAGTGGTTGAGGCATAGACTTGGATTACTGTGATGTTGATATTGTTGGAAACAAACCGAGATCATTCTGTTGTTTCTGAAGTTGCACCCAAGTGCTGCATTTTGGACTCTTCTTGTTGACTCTGAGGGCTACTCCATTTCTTTTAAGGGATTCTTGCCCACAGTAGTAGATATAATGGTCATCTGAATTAAATTCACCCATTCCTGTCCATTTTAGTTCACTGATTCCTAAGATGTCAGTGTTCACTCTTGCCACCTCCTGCTTGACCACATCCAATTTTCCTTGATTCATGGACCTAATATTCTAGGTTCCCATGCAGTATTGTTCTTTACTTTCACCACCAAACACATCCACAACTGAGTGTCATTTCTGCTTTGGCCCATCTGCTTCATTCTTTCTGGAGCTATTAGTAATTACCCTCCACTCTACCCCAGTAGCACATTGGGCACCTGGCGGGGCGGGGGGGAGGGGGGTGGCTCATCTTCTGGTGTCATATCTTTTCATACTGTTCATGAGGTTCTTGCAGCAAGAATCCTGGAATGTTTTGCCATTCCCTCCTCCAGCAGACCATGTTTTGTCAGAACTCTTCACTATGACCCGTCCATCTTGCGTGGTCCTGCATGGCATGGCTCATAGCTTCATTGAGTTACACAAGCCCCTTCACCACAAAAAAGCTTTGATTCATGAAGGGGGTGGTAATCATTAATGGTACTTTAAATAGAAAGAGATCAGAAATAGAGAAGTTTGTCTAGATTAAGTTAGAGATGACTATGCATGTGTGCATGTGTGTTAAGTTGCTTCAGTCATGTCTGACTTTTTGTGACCCCGTGGACTATAGCCCACCTGGCTCCTCTGTCCATGGGATTCTCCAGGCAAGAATACCTGAGTGCAAAAAAAAAAAAAAAAGAATACTGGAGTGCATTGCCATGCCCTCCTCCAAGGGATCTTCCTGACCCACGGATCAAACCTGTGTCTCTTATGTCTCCTACCTTGGCAGGTGGGTTCTTTACCACTAGCACCACTTGGGAAGCCCAGAGTTGACTATACTTTGAATAATTTGACAGCAATTCCATAAGAAAAAAAAAGTCTGGAAAAGTATTACATAGAAAGAAAAATACAAAGCTTGTTTAGAAACAACCTAGATATGTGATATTAAAGAGTGAATATTTGAAAGATTCCACCATTCAGTCTGTTTGGAAAAAGAATATTCAAAAGACAACTAACAAAAGTAGGATAGTGGTTGGCAGGGGCTGGGAGGAAGGGAGGAATGGAGAATTACTGTTTACTGGGTTTAGAGTGTCAGTTTTACAAGAGTTTTGGAGATTGATAGTGTTGATGGTAGCACATGATTATGAATGAATTTAATTCCACTGAACCACACACATATAAATGGCTCAAATGGTAAACTTTATGTTATGTGTATTTTACCACTATGAAAAATTGAAAGAAATAAAAGACAACTTCTTTTCTTTTCTTCAAATATCTCTTTAAACATTTTTAGTGTGGGGTAATCTTCCTCTACTCTTCATTGAAAACTCTTACAGAGTTCATGGATGTCTGTTCACTTTCATGTAATAGAGAGTCCTGTGGTCAATTTGGGGCTTCTCTGGTATCTCAGCTGGTAAAGAATCCACCCGCAATGTGGGAGACCTGGGTTCGATCCCTGGGTTAGGAAGATCCCCTGGAGGAGGGCATGACAATCCGCTCCAGTATTGTTGCCTGGAGAATCCCCGTGGACAGAGGAGCCCAGTGGGCTGTGGTCCATGGGGTCACAAAGAGTCAGACACGACTGAATGAGTAAGCACAGGGCAGCACGGCACATGGTCAGTTTAGGTGGCAAGTAGAGTCTTGATTCAGATTAGAAAGCCCAGCTGCACTGTATTAATCAAACTCCAAACTTCATTTAGCATTAATTCTTTGTAGGTCGGATGTCTCATGGCCAGAGGAACCTGGCGGGCTACAGTCCATAGAGTTGTAAAGAGTCGGACACGACTAAAGCAACTTAGCACACACACACACAGGTTGGATGCATAAAGCTACTCTTATAAAGAGGTGCTGCTTCTCATCTATGTCTATTTTTATGTTGCTGATTAGGATGAGGGGTTCAAGAGATGGACTTGGTTCTACTTTATTCTTTGTAAATAGGTAATTGGAAGAAGGGGTCTCTGTCACCCCCACTCTGGCATGCTGATATGTTTTCTATTTGGTATCTCATTTAAGTTTGAGGGAAGGAGAATTCCAGTGTAAGACCGTGTTACCATGTGCTATCAAGTTTGGCTAGTAGGTTGGGAAAGAGAGACAGTACTGTGGACATCACTCAGATGACTGATCAAGGACTGTCAAAAACTTAAAAGTTGTGACACATGAGTATTAATACCTAGTAAGTGAGAAATACAGGTAGCTCCAAATCAGATTTCATTACACTTCATTTTATTAATATTATTGTTAATTATAATTTTTGAGCACCTATCAACTCCTAGCAATTTCTAGGTGTTTTACCCATGCTTTTTAAATTTATGAAATGAATACAATCACACAAAGTAGAAGGCAACAGCACTGCTTTTTAGCTGAAATAACTGAGTTGCATGAAGTTTGAGTTACTTACCTAAGGCCTTGCAGTTAAGTAGTAAAGCTGAAATTTTTCTCTTATATCATCTGAAATTGATAGAACATCAAGATCACTTCATTGTCCCGAACTAATGTTTTTTTTTTTAGAAGGAGGCCTAAAGTTACATTATACTGAAGGAACAAAAGTTGACAAACACTGCTAATTGCCTTTGGTTCTATTCCTGCTAGTAGGTTTCAGCTCAGGACTGACACCCCTGCTCCCTTACACACCATCAATCATTCACCCTTTTTCTTCCTCTGGCATTTCTAGTTGCCTTTTTCTCCAATTTGAGATTTAGTTTTTCAGACTAAGTAGTATTTATAAAAAACACACACCAAGCTCACTTTGTGCGAAGCATGATCTGAATACCAATACAAGTCAAAAATTTGTAAGATTACTGTGTTTACCAGGGATGAATGATGTCATCTTAAGTGAAAGATAATATATAGGGTCACAGTGACTCCTAGTTCATATATCTTTTGTACTTTATATGTCATTTTTGGAGGGCCACACCATGTGCAGCTGTGGGATCTTAGTTCCCCGACCAGGGATGGAACCTGAGCCTTTGGCAGTGAAAATGCCAAGTCCTAATCACTGAACCACCAGGGTATGTCATTTTAATGTATAATGATCTCATGTAAGAAACCTTTTTCTATTCAACCAACTAATCAAATTAACTAACATTCTCTACTGTCTGGGGCTTCCCAGGTGGTGCTAGTGGTAAAGAACCTGCCTGCTAATGCGGGAGACATAAAAGACATGGGTTTGATTCCTGAGTTGGGAAGATCCTCTGGAGGAGGGCATGGCAGCCCACTCCAGTATTCTTGCCTGGAGACTCCCATGGACAGAGAAGCCTGGCAGGCTACAGTCCATAAGGTTGCAAAATAATCTGACACTACTTGGTGACTGAGCACACAGGCACACATTCCACTGTCTCCAAGCAGGCCAACTGATGCCCAGGGCATACTCAAGACTCAGAGCTACTAGCTTACTCTATTATAGCCCCACTTGCTGTAGAGATGAGTGTTTACCAATACTTATTTGTTTGTTATGATACTTGTTTATGGTGCTTGCCCACATTTTGGTAATTGTCAAATTAACTATGGGAGAAGCAATGGTAAAAAATTGAAAATAATTAAACAACATTCTAGCTGCAATTCAACTCCAGGATAACTCCTAAGTGTCTAAGCTCTCTTTGTCCTTAAAATAAAACCAAAAATATAACCTAGATAATCACATATTTTTGAAAGGTGTTATTAGACTTCTAATAAGGAGTCTTATTCAAAGGAAATTTCTTGGATCTATACCACAAGATTGGTAAATAGGTGCTCCCTTATGAGAAGATCCCATTTTACTTGGAAGAACAAGGGCTGAGAATGTGAGTGTGACATTGAAAATACATATACATGTGTACACACATACATACATACAAAACAATAAAGTTGGAACCCTAGACCAGGATACTTCTTTGTCCCACAAAGGGTCCAAATCACCAAAGGTGTCACCTCAGTAAAGGACGAAGAAACATCAGACCTCAGAAAACCCAAATCCAACTGTGACTCCATTCGACAACACCATAGTATTAGAACCAGACTCTAGCTCTTCGTGTGGGTCGATTCTGGGAGAAGAATTGACCATGTAAATTCTCCTTTTCTTGATTAATGCAAGCTAAAGCCCTAAAAAGGGAAAATTGGACACAATGCCAGTAAAAAAGATGAGAGGTTTTAAGCAATCACTTTGAAAAATAAGAGATATAACCTTGTTTATGTTCCAATGCACTGAAAAAGGTCATAAACTTTAAACCTCATTTTAGGAGATATTGTTAAGTTGAGTATTAAATGATTTAGCTATCTTTTCAAGACAAGAAATGCATTTATTTAATATTTGGTTTTTTGCAAATGTAAAAAATGAAGATTCCAGACTTCTTGGTGGTCCAGTGGTTAGGAATCCACCTGCCAATGTGGGAGACACAGATTTGGTTGGGGAAGATCCCACTTGCCATGGAGCAACTGAGCCCATGCTCTAGACCCCACAATGCAACTACTGAGCCCATGCGCTGCAACTACTGAAGGCTGCCCACCCTAGTGCCCATGCTCTGCCACAAGGAAAGCCAACACAATGAGAAACCTGCACGCCACAGTGAAGAGTAACCTCAGCTCACCCTAATTTCGCTTAAGAGATACATATCCTAGAAAAATTCTTTATAGTTGTAATATTAACTTTATTGTTCTGATATTGCAGTTGGACCAACATTTATGCTCAGTTCCATCCAGGTTACTTGTTTTTTGCATCACAAAAATAATGAGGATATGCAATTAAAAAGCTAAGCTAAGGAAAATTCCATTGTACATATGTACCACATCTTCTTTATCCATTCCTCTATTGATGGACACTTGGGTTGCTTCTATGTGTTGACTATTGTAAACAGTGCTGCAATGAATATTGGGGTCTATGAATCCTTTCAGACAATGTTTTTCTCCAGATATGTGCCCAGGAGTGAGATTGCAGAATCATATGGTAGCTCTATTTTAATTCTTTTAAAAGAAGCCCCTATACTGTTCTCCTTAGTGGCTGTACCAATTTACATTCCCACAAACAGTGTAGAAGGGTTCCCTTTAAAAAGAAAGGAAGAACGCCATTTTCAGCAACATGGATGGACCTAGAGATTGTCATACTGAGTGAAGTAAGTTAGAGAGCGACAAATATATTATGATACCGCTTATATACTTATATGCAGAATCTAAAAAGCAACGATACTCATGAACTTAGTTATAAAACATTAACAGACTCACGGACTTTGAGAACATGGACTTATGGTTACCAGAGGAGGAAGGTTAAGGGGAAGGGATAGTTAGGGAGTGTGGGGTTGACATGTACACACTGCTATATGTAAAATGGATAACCAACTAAGGCCACTCACTGTTTAGGAGGGAGCTTTCACAGGCTCTCCCATGGCCTAAAGTTCATGGATTATTTCTCAGCTAAAAACGTATTTTTCAGTTTCCATTGAGTTTGTGTACATTATTCTAACTTTGTGGAGACACTACTGAGCATGGGTGAGGTGAGGATAGATATTGGAGCTCAGTTTAACTATGTCCCTAGGAGTGGTTTTGTCCAAATGACCATAAATATTGTAAACTATTTCCTCTACTCTAGAGAAGCAGGTCTACATCTTACAGTCTACCTCTGAGCAAAGTACCAACTGTACAACTATTTTTCTTCATAGTCAAATTTTTTATTATGAAATATAGCATATTTGCAAAAGGGAGGTATATCAATTTAACCAGTAGCAAATTACCTGACACCATATTTAGAGTAAATAAATAAACCAGTCAATCTTAAAGGAAATCAGCCCTGAATACTCATTGGAAGGACTGATGCTGAAGCTCCAGTACTTTGGCCACCTGATTGGAAGAACTGACTCACTGGAAAAGACCCTGATGCTGGGAAAGATTGAAGGAAAGAGGAGAAGAAGGTGACTTCTTCTTGGTTAGATAGCATCACCAACTCAATGGACATCAATCTGAGCAAACTCCAGGAGATAGTGAAGGACAGGGAACCCTGGCCTGCTGCCATCCATCAAGTCGCAAAGAGCTGGACACGACTTAGAGAATGAACAACAACAACAAATATTTAGAATTGAATAGTAGCAACTCAGAGCCCCATGTATGCTCCTCACTGATCTCCCCTTCCTTTCTTCAGCCTAAATACCATGGTCCAAAAATTTATATTATCCTCTTTCTTTTACTTTATATTTTTACCACATAAATAATCTAGTATTTAGCTTTATCACATTTAGTGCTATATGAATGAAATTCTACAACATGTCTTTTTCTGTGACTTTTTTTTGAACTGCGTGAATGCCAACACATGCAGCTGCTATTCTTTCATTTTTTTCTCTGGCATAATATTCCACTGCATATTTATACAATGAATGAATATTTGTTCTTCCTGTGGAATACCATTTGGACTGATTCATGTTTTGCCTTTAAGAATAGTGCTGCTCAGAACATTCTGTAAGCACTGCTTAAGTCCTATGTGCAAGTGTAATGTGCTAAGGGGTGGAATTGTGGGTTGAGTATGCACTTGTTTACTTTTATTGGATTTATACTTCTACCAGCAGTGCATTAATATCTGCATTAAAACCCAGACATGATCACTGGTTGACCTGCAAGCTGGACCCGGTTCAATGAAAGACTCCTCACCAACCCCTGGTGTCCTTGGACTTACACCCACTGTTCCCATGCTAGGAGCTGTCTCAAGGCCACAGCCTTGAGAGAGTAATGTGTTGTTGAGATCATTTGGATGGTATATGTGACTAAACCCTGTTAAAGCTTCTGTATAGACTTTTAAGATTCTGGTGGTTGAATGCAGAGATCTGCTCATCTTGCAGCCACCTACCAGTATGGATTGGTCAGCTCCTTCAGTCTCTCCTTGCCCTTTGTGAACAAGGTCCCGTTTGCAAACTAAAAATGAAATATGTTTTCTGCTGCTCCATCTCTTCATGAACACTTAAAATTTCTGAGGCAACCTTGGAAAAACACATCAAAACTGTTCAGCTGTGGGAAGAAGGAAGAAAGCACTGATTGATACTTCTTCTTTTTTTTTTTTTTGCACTATTGGCCAAGATGAACTCTAAACTTTAGTGTTAGTTACTCTGTATTTTTACGTTTCACATGCATAAGTGCAAGTGGGCTCATGCAGGTAACCCTGGCCAGCCCCTTCCAGAAAGGGACAGGTAGAGGATGCAGCCCCAGGAGAGGTAACTCCTGAAAGTAACTGTGGACAAACTCATTAGAAGCAGCATGGAAGTGGTTGCTGCAGCAGTAGATAAAATAAGAGTTAACACACAAGAAATTTATAATTTTTGTAAGTTGTTGTTCTTGTAGATGTCATTTATCAAGTTCACAGTTCCTTTTCTAGTTTGTCAGCTTTATTGAAGTAAAATATGCACAAAGTAAAATTCACCAATTTTAAATGTGCAATTTAATGATTTTTAAAATTTGTTTTTATTGAAGTAACATTGGTTTATAACATTACATATTTCATGTGTACCACATTATATTTCTACTTCTATATAAACTATGGTGTGCTCACCACCAAAAATTTAGTTTCCCTTCTTCACCAAAGTTGACCCACTTTACCCATTTTACACTCTCCCTCTTCCCCTCTGGTAATTACTCCTGTGTTCTCTGTAGCTATATATTTGCTCTGTTCATTTTTTGTTGTTGTTGTTGTTGTTTTATATTTCACATATGAGTAAAATCACACTATTTATCTTTCTCCATCTGACATTTCATATAGCATAATACCCTCACGGTCCATTCATATTGTTGCAAATGGCAATATTTCATGTTTTTTTATTGCTGAGAAGTATTCCATTGTGTATACACAGCATATCTTCTTTATGCATTCATCTGTTGATGGACACTTAAGTTGTTTCCATATCTTGGGTCTTGTAAACAATGCTGCAATGAACATAGGCATGCACCT
Source organism: Cervus elaphus (assembly GCF_910594005.1). Taxonomy (NCBI): domain Eukaryota; kingdom Metazoa; phylum Chordata; class Mammalia; order Artiodactyla; family Cervidae; genus Cervus; species Cervus elaphus. The sequence goes on along the minus strand of NC_057848.1, from coordinate 140,497,748 downwards.
ATCTCCAACTATCCCACTTGTGAGTATTTATCCAAAGAACATGAAAACACTGATCTGATTTTTGACTAATGCATATATTTGTGTAACCTCTACCATTATCGTGATATAAAACACTTCCATCACTCCAATATGTTCCTTTGTGTTCCTTTTGCAGTCAATCCCTCCTCACCCCAACCCCACCCCTACCCCTACCCCTGTCACCTAGGCCTTAGCAATTGCTGATCTGCCTTCCATAGTTAATAAGTCATGTCTGACTCTTGGGATCCCATGGACTGTAGCCCACCAGGCTCCTCTGTCCATGAAATTCTCCAGGCAAGAATGCTGGATTGGGTTGCTGTTTCCTTCTCCAAGGGATCTTCCTGACCCAGGGATTGAACCTGTGTCTTTTGCACCGCAGGCAGATTCTTTACCAACTGAGCTACCAGGGAAGAGGTTAAAGATTTCCTTTTATTTCTAGTTCTCTAAAGATTCTTATTAGGAAAGGATGTTGAAGTCTATCAAATGTGTTTTATTGATCAATTTATATGATCATTTTTCTCTCCTATAGTCTCTTAATGTAGTAAATTTTATTAGCATTTTTAGTAATATTAAAATAACTCTTGGGTTAATACCAATTTAGTAATGATGACTTTTTTTTTTAACAAGACTATATTTAGATTGTTGTTAGTTTGTTGATGAGTAGGACATCCATGTTCATTCATGAATTGTTCCTATAACTTTTCATAGAGTTCTCTTTGGAAGGAAGTTATGCACAGCCCACAATTAAGGAGTGGAGACTTATGCTCTCCCTCCTTAAAGGAGGAAGACTTACATAAATTATTTGGAATTCTTATGTACAAGAGATTTTTTTCTTCTCCCTTAACTTTTTTTTGGCCACGCCCTGCAGCTTGCAGGATCTTAGTTCCCCAACAAGGGATTGAACCTGGGCCCACAGCATTGTAAGTGCCAAGTCCTAACTACTGGACCATCAAGGAATTCACTAATTATTTATTTATTAATATGACTGTGGACTCGTGTATACTTATTTTATATTTTGAGTTATAATTCAATACTATGTTATGTATTTTGCTACTCAAATTCTGGCTTCTGTGTTCCTTTGGCATACCCAAACCATTGAACTATTTTGTTTTGTTTCATTCTTTTTTCAAACACTTTCTTTCTGGCATTAAATGGTTTATTGTGTACATTTTCAACCCCAGTCCTAGAATCAGCTATTTCTCCAAAGAGCCCAGTTTCATAACTTTTTAATACACTATTTAAAAGTTGCTATTAAGGTTATTATGTCATCACCAAATGATCTGGTTTCCTTCTTTTCCTCTACTGAAAAATTTGATTATTGGAATTCTTTGTTATTTCACATTTTCTGCAACTTCCCTGCAAAGCCATCTGGTTCTAGTGTGTTTTCTGATAGGATAACTTAAACTATTGATTTTGTATTTCATGGGTTTCTGTTTGTCTAATTGAACCAGTTTAGATAGGTTACATTTTTCTAAAAAATTTATTTCCCATTTCACCTAATATTTTAAATTTGTTAACAGAATTATTCAGAACATGGTTTTATCTTTTTAATCACTGTCATATCTCTAATTGTGTCATCTCTTTCACTCCTAATATTGCTTCCTCTATTTTGTTTTATTTATTAATATGATCAGAGATCTGTACAAGTAATTAGTCTTTTCAAATAATTGTTTTGTGGGGATTTGTTGGCCTCTCTTTTCCTATTTTATTTATTTATAATCTTTATTATGTATTCCTCACTGTTTTGGGGAGGTTTATTATGTCATTCTTTTTTTATTCTTAGGTTGGATGCCTGGTTAATTATTTTTAAATGATTCATCTTTTTGAATAAACATACCGAAGGCTATAAAGTTCCTCTAAGTACCACTTCAGCTATATTCTACAAATTAGATGTGTGTGATTTTGTCATATAGGTTGAAATATTTTATAATTTTATTATGATTTTTTTCTGACTTAAAGATTATATTAAAAAATACTTTTAAATCTCCAGATTCCTTCATTCTTTACTCATTCAACCATTATTTGTCACAAAACACCAGGAACTGCCCTAGTCACTAACCATATGACAATAAATAAAGCAGAGTAAAAGTTACATGCTCTAGGAGTTTACATTCTAGTGAATGAGAGAGATTATAAAATAAATAATGCTTTAGATGGCATGAAATGATTTAGAGAAAAATAAAGTAGGGAAAAGGGTTAAAGAATGAGTTATGGATAGGGCGTTGAAGGCCTCAGTGAAAAAAGTAACATTTGTAAGGTGACTTTAGGGAGATGGAGAAAGTGTTAAAATATCTGCAGGAAGGAACCTTACAGAAGAAACAACCAGTGTACAGTTTAGAGATTAAATTAGTCTTACTATATTAATGGAACAGCCTGTGTACCTGGAACACAGTGAGTGAGGAAGAGGGGAGGAGGTGAGATTGGAGAAATAAAGCCAGCTTGGAAGGGTAGGTATGTAGGCCTTGTGATCTACTGTAATGACCATGGATTTCAGCTTTCACTTATAGCATGATGTGAATTCATTGGAGAAATTTGAACAAAAGTATGACTCATCCAGGTTAGGTTCTCCCAGGATCTTTGGGGTAGAGTTGAGAATAGACTGAATAGAAACCAAAGGGAAGCAAGAAGACCAAAAAAAATGGATTGCCATTCACTTTATAGATTAGAATATGGTCAATTTTCATAATGTTCCTCAAGTTCTTGTAGAAAACATGCATTTTTCAGTCACTGTATATACAATGCTGCATATACATTCTTTAGATCAAACTTGTTTATCGTGATGTTCAAGTCTTCTGTATTCTCACTAAATTTTTATCTGCTTAACCCATTAGTTACTACAGATGTGTTAGTATCCCAGTGTGATAGAATTTCTGTAGTTTTCCATTTAATTCTGTCAATTTGTACTTTATATAGTTTAAGGCTTAAATATATAGTTAAATATATAAACTTACAGTTTATACAGTATCAAGCCCATGAGTTAAGAATCATTATCTTCTGGCAAATTGAAACTTTTTTTTATTAGTTGGAGGCTAATTACTTCACAACATTTCAGTGGGTTTTGTCATACATTGATATGAATCAGCCATAGATTTGCACGTATTCCCCATCCCGATCCCCCCTCCCACCTCCCTCTCCACCCGATTCCTCTGGGTCTTCCCAGTGCACCAGGCCCGAGCACTTGTCTCATGCATCCCACCTGGGCTGGTGATCTGTTTCACCATAGATAGTATACATGCTGTTCTTTTGAAACATCCCACCCTCACCTTCTCCCACAGAGTTCAAAAGTCTGTTCTGTACTTCTGTGTCTCTTTTTCTGTTTTGCGTATAGGGTTATTGTTACCATCTTTCTAAATTCCATGTATATGTGTTAGTATGCTGTAATGTTCTTTATCTTTCTGGCTTACTTCACTCTGTATAAGGGGCTCCAGTTTCATCTATCTCATTAGGACTGATTCAAATGAATTCTTTTTAACGGCTGAGTAATATTCCATGGTGTATATGTACCACAGCTTCCTTATCCATTCATCTGCTGATGGGCATCTAGGTTGCTTCCATGTCCTGGCTATTATAAACAGTGCTGCGATGAACATTGGGGTGCATGTGTCTCTTTCAGATTTGGTTTCCTCAGTGTGTATGCCCAGAAAATTGAAACTTTTGATCAGTATGTAGGGCTCTCTTTATCTTCAATAATGCATTGGTTTTAAAATCTACTTGGTTTGCTTTCAAATATATTGAGACAACCTTTGTTTTGATTAGTGTTTGCCTGGTGTGTCTTTTCTATCATTTGACATTCAATCTTTCTGAATTTTGATAATTTAGTAGGCTTCATGCAAACAATGTAAGACTAGATTTTACTTTATTTTGTATACAGTCTGGAAACTCAAATTTGTCTTTCAAACATAGAGTTTACTCTGTTTATATTGTTATCAGTTCAGTTCAGTCGCTCAGTTGTGTCCGACCTTTTGGTCGTACCCCATGGACTGCAGCATGCCAGGCTTCCCTGCCCATCACCACCTCCAGAGTTTGCTCAAAGTCATGTCCTTTGAGTCTGTGATGCCATCCAGCCATCTCATCCTCTGTTGTCCCCTGCTCCTCCTGCCTTCAATCTTTCCCAGCACCAGGGTCTTTTCTAACGACTCAGTATTTCAAATCAGGTGGCCAAAGGATTGGAGATTCAGCTTCAGCATCAGTCCTTCCAATGAATATTCAGGACTGATTTCCTTTAGGATGGACTGGTTGGAGGACTCTCAAGAGTCTTCTCCAACACCAAAGTTCAAAAGCATCAGTTCTTTGGCACTCAGCTTTCTTTATAAGTCCAACTCTCACATTCATACATGACTACTGGAAAAACCATACCTTTGATTACGTGGACTTTTTTTGGCAAAGTAATGTCTCTGCTTTTTAATATGCTGTCTAGATTGGTCATAGCTTTTCTTCCAAGGACCAAGTGTCTTTTAATTTCATGGCTGCAGTCACTATCTTCAGTGATTTTGGAGCCCAAGAAAATAAATTCTGTCACTGTTTCCATTGTTTACCCATCTATTTGCCGTGAAGTGATGGACTGGATGCAGTGATCTTTGTTTTTTGAATGTTGAGTTTTAAGCTAGCTTTTTCACTCTCCTCTTTCACATTCATCAAGAGGCTCTTCAGTTCCTCTTCACTTTCTGCCATAAGGGTGGTGTCATTTGCATATCTGAGGTTATTGATATTTCTCCCGGCAATCTTGATTCCAGCCTGTGCTTCATCCAGCCCGGCATTTCTCATGATGTGCTCTGTATATAAGTTAAATAAGCAGGATGACAATACACAGCCTTGACATACTCCTTTCCCAATTTGGAGTCAGTTATACATTGTTATAGGATTAATGATATATTCAAATTAATTTCTGATATCTTCAGATATTCATTTTGTACTGTTTATCCGTTTCACTGCCATTGTTAATTTTTCTTGTTTTTATTATAATTTTCCATTAAGTTATTTTGATATAACAAATATCTAATATCTAAAATATCAATCCACCTGCAATGCAGGAGACCCCGGTTCGATTCCTGGGTCAGGAACATCCCCTGGAGAAGGGATAGGCTCCCACTCCAGTATTCTTGGGCTTCCCCTGTGGCTCAGCTGGTAAAGAATCTGCTTGCAATGCGGGAGACCTGGGTTTGATCCCTGAGTTGGGAAGATCCCCTGGAGAATGGAAAGGCTACCCACTCTATTATTGGCCTGGAGAATTCTGTGGACTGTATAATCCATGGGGTCGCAAAGAGTCGGACAGGACTGAGCAAATTTCACTCACTATTTTAGTAATAAAACCCTATTTCTTTTGGTATTTATTCTAGCTACTTATACATGCATACTTTAGTCTCTTTCACATTTTCCAACTCTTTGTCTCTCTGAGCTGCTTTCAGGAGAGTTCTTATGGACCCATCTTGCATTTCTTCTTTTCTCTTAAGCTGTTTAATTTGTTGTTTAACTCACCATCAAAATTTTGATTTTAATTATTTTAGTTTTCATTTCTACAAATTTCTTGATTCTATTTTAGGCCTGCATTCTAATTTTTTTTTATTTCTTATTTAAATTTTTAAACCTCTATTTCATGTTTTGAAATGTATGAAAGTGTTAGTCACTCAGTCGTGTCCAATTCTTTGCTATATGGACTGTAGCCTCCCAGGCTCCTCTGTCCATGGAATTCTCCAGGCAAGAATACTGGAGTGGGTTGCCATTCCCTTCTCTAGGGGATCTTCCTGACCCAGGGATCTAACTCAGGTCTCTTGCATTGGAGGCAGATTCTTTACCATCTGAGCCACAGGGAAGCCCAATTTTGAAATATATAACCATAGTTATTTTACATTCTGGTTGTAAGAATTCCAATATTGGAATTCTTCACACATTGGGTTCTGCCTCTTAATTATGGTAACTAGTTTCTGGGGCTTTTGTATTTTTTTTTCTGTGATCTCATGTCCCTTAGATTGTTGTTTTGGGTAATATTTGAAGACTGGGTTATAGTTGTTTCTCCCAAGAAGGATTTTTTTGATTCTGCCAGTCATCTAGAGGTCCAGAGCTTATCTTAAAGGCTTCTCTTGAAGTTTCTGGTTATGTGAATTTGGGCTATAGACATATGTGAGGACTGCTTTTGCTAAATATTCTCGGGGCAGATTGTATCCCCCCTCCATACAAGGTGAATGTCAAGACAGGCAACTTTACTTGTTGTCCCTTTGGTGTGCCAGGCTTGTTTCTCATTACCATTATGTGGAACATCTGTCCTTCCTGGATCCTAGCTTTAACCTGAGAGTTGTGTTAGACTCCCGCCTTGGGCAAGCCTTGGGCTCTGCTTCTGTCCCTGTGACTTTCATAGCAGCAGAGAATGCTCTGTTCAAGGTCACCAAGGTTTACAGATGCCCTGAGGATAAAGCTTACCTTTATTTCTCTTACATCTTGGGATTTCTATTTTCATTTTATATTTTTGTCTTTTGTCTATTCTTTATTTCTTGCTAGATCAGTGGTCACATTTAAAAAAGATGTTTATATCCTATGTTATTTTTTCTTATTTTCCTTAGAAGGAATGTTCCAGGTCTCGAGTCTGCCATACTGCTTCAAATAAAAGTCACTTCACACATTTTCTCCTTCCCTATATGTATATTGTTTTTCTCTTTTATGTATTTCATATGTAAATATGAAATATATAGTTTCATTTTGATCCCCTGCCAAAAGATCATATCCTACAAAGAAAGATGTAACTGTAGTAATAAGTTTAACCTGATAGTTCTTAGTAAAAATTAGAGATAAACAATATTTTAGTATGTCACAGGAAAATATCCAATTATGCTTTCACCTGTGTCTACTAGAAATCAGCAAAATATTAACATAGTTATTAGTATAAAATGTGGACAACCATTTTTCAAATTGGTAGTCTGAAAACTAGAGGTTAAAACCACTCAGTTTATTCTGTTTTAATGTTACATTTCTTCTCACTTTCTCTGAATATACCAGGAAATTGACAAGTAATGTGACAGAGACATGGAGAATACACTATCCTGAACTTTCTGATTTCTCCCTAGCCATTCATTTCCATTTCAACAACTATGGAATACTTAAAAGCTTATGGAACTTTTTATACTTAAAAGTTTATGGAATTTGATTATCAAAAATTGGAAACTTTTAAAATACTGACGATAAGCTCCTTGACGAAGAGAAGCTTATTTTCTATTAAGAGGTTGGAATAAAAGAAAAGCAAAGTATTATCTCTATATTCAAGGATCTCACTGGGTGGTAGTTCAGCCTAACCAACATAAACATAAATTATATTGGTATAATGAATAGACTTTTATAAAAAGCATTAAGATATCACATGGGAAACATCTCTGGTCTAATATCAGAGGACTGAAGTGTTGAACCATGATGTACTTTGTAGAACAATGGGAAATTGAGTAGGGGGGAAATGGTGAGAGCTCACCGATTAGCCCATCTATAATTTATAATCTGCTTTGTAATTAAGTTAGGCTATATGACAGGTTCTGGTAAATGGACAATGTGTGAAAGTAGTGTAAGTCTCTACTTAGCTAAGGCAGTCAAGAGTGGGCGTGCCTCTTTCATCCTGCTTTCCCTGCTGACCTAGCCTGTATGGTCCAGATGGTGTGGCAACAATATGGAGAAGAGCTGACCAGTCTTCATTAGACTCCACAAAAGTGAAAAGAAAAATGTGTTTAGTTATAAGATATCTGGCTCTAGCTGCAGGTAATGTGAATTACCAAGGTCATAGTTTGGGATCCACCAAATCAGATCCCAACAGTGGGATTTGAGAATGAGTGGTTTATTTGGCAGGTGACACCAGGACACACCAGTGAGGAAGTAAGATGGTGAGGTGGTGGTGGTGGTGGTTTAGTCACTCAGTCATGTCCAACTCTGGCAACCCCATGGACTGAAGCCCACCAGGATTCTCTGTCCATGGGATTCTCCAAGCAAGAATGCCGGAGCAGGTTGCCATTTCCTTCTCCAGGGGATCTTCCCGACCCAGGGATCGAACCTGGGTCTTCTGCATTGCAGGCAGATTCTTTACTGACTGAGCTACAAGGGAAGCCCCAAGATGGTGAGGACAAGATCTTAATAAAAAGTTTGCTCTCAAGTAGTTGGTATGGGTGGAGAAGGCAATGGCACCCCACTCCAGTACTCTTGCCTGGAGAATCCCATGGATGGAGGAGCCTGGGGGGCTGCAGTCCATGGGGTCGTGAAGAGTTGGACACGACTGAGTGACTTCACGTTCACTTTTCACTTTAATGCATTGGAGAAGGAAACAGCAACCCACTCCAGTGTTCTTGCCTGGAGAATCCCAGGGACGGGGGAGCCTGCCTGGTGGGCTGCCGTCTATGGGGTCGCACAGAGTCGGACACGACTGAAGCGACTTAGCAGCAGCAGCAGCAGTTGCTATGGGTAACCTGAGTTTCATCCTGCTGGAGAATTCTGAAGGGCAGTATGGACTCTGCATTTCAGAGTTATTCTTAAGTGATTACTAGGAGATGATGGGAGTGTGAGTTTTTATGCACCAGCTTCTATTAGTCATTGATTAAAGTTTTCTCCTGGGAGGTGTTGATTTCCCAACACTTTCTGCCTGACATACAGGTGAGAAAATGGGCTTTGATGGTCAGAGAAAGCTCTCAGTCAAGGAAATGCAGGTGGGCACAGCATGGTTTCACTTGTATGAAGGCACAATATAACATGACATATCCTAGGAAGTGTAATGTGAGAGGCTTTAGGCATCATATAAAGCTGAAGAGATAACATGGCATCCAATCATGGAGGCTCTTCTTTGCCATATGAGGACTTTTTGTCTTTCAGTCTTGTCAGTGGTAGAAAACTGTGGATGGATTGTAAGTGTAGAAGTGATGTGGTCAGATTTTTACTATAGACTGGTCACTCTAGATGGTATTTGGAGAATGGAATTGAAGTGGACCAATTCACTGATTGTTATAGCTCTCTAGTGATGAGACCACAGGAGTTGAAACTATGACAATGGTAAGAGATAATACTGATAAAAGTTAACATTATTTAGCTGTCAGCCTGGTGGTGCAGTGGTAAAGAATCTGCCTGCCAAGCAGGAGATGTAAGTTCGATTCCTGCATTGGGAAGATCTCCTGGAGGAGGAAATAGCAGCCAACCCCAGTATTCTTGCCTGACAGGTCCGTAGGGTGGCAAAAGAGTCGGACACACTTTAGCAACTAAACAACAATAACAAATGTGCCAAATATATAATTTTTAGTGTAATAAGTCATTTAATACAAAAATATGAATGGAAATTATTATTATGTGCATTTTTAGGAAAGTACAATGGAGAAAGCTTAAGTACTTTGTTGAAGATCAGAGGTAAGAGTTAGAAGAGCTTGGGCATAAACCCAGGATTATGTTGTTCCAGAGTTTACATTCTTAATAAGCTCCACACTGGCTGTTGATAAAAAAAAAAAAAAAAGAATAGATTTGTTTACATTATCTGATAAAATAAACAAATCATGGTGATTTTTTTCTAAGGAAAAGGAAAATGTGAAGGATGACTGTAACATTTCTACCATAGGTAAAAGGTTAGATGCACATTTATAAGCAGTATTTTTAAAAGAGAAAACTCTTCATTGCATAAAATGTTGCTAAGAGACATTTAACAACAGAAACAAAACGCTTCTGGAGTTTATTTTATCCCTATGGTTGTAATAAAAGAAATGAATCCCTGAACTACACTAATTTCTTCCAAGAAACTGGTACACTAATTTGGAGCCAAAGAGCTAAAATATGAAATAGTTCAATAACAGAGAGAATAGTATTTTGTTTACTGGCAGTTTGGCAGGTAGAGTCTTCTGACCTAGGAAAATGGTCCTGTATGCAGGAGGGGTTTATTTTTTGTCATGATGTGAAAAGCAAACCTAACACGAATAAGATTAGTAACCTTATTTGTAATGATCATTCTCCACAGCTTTAAAATTTTCAGTATATTTCATAAAGACAAAGATGTGCCACACTTCAATATTCTTTCTCTAAGATGGCTGAAATTATATGGAATTTGATCTTAAATATTACTTTTGGTGGTACTGACAGCCAAATAATCACTGTGAGTATTGTTGTGATTCTGCTGTGTAGACTGAAGGTCATAACCATTCAGTCTTCGTTTGAAAGTACACTTCCTCAGATCAGTGCTCTAAAATATATATTTCACAGGCTAGGTGAGTGCTGTAGGAGAAACTTGTTAAATGTTAGTAGGAACTACAGTTAACCCTTGAACTACACAAATTTGAACAGTCAAGTTCCACTTATACATGGAATTTTTTCACTAAGTGCACACTAAAGCACTACATAATCCATGGTTGGTTGAATCCAAGGATACAGAACCATGAATATAGAGGGCCAACTGTAAAGGTTTACATGGACTTTGGACTGCAAGGCTCAGAACCCCTCACTCCCATGTTGTTTGAGTCAACTGTATATTCTCTTTCAAGAGGACAAATAAAATTGACAATATTCTTGTTGAACTAATCTAGCTATAATTATTTTAATTGTGATAAAAAAACACATAACATAAATTTACCATCCTAGCCATTTTTAAGACACAGTTCACTAGCATGAAGTATATTCACTTTATTTTGAAACAGATCTCCAGAACTTTTTCATCTTGCAAATCTCAAACTCTATGCCCATTAAACAGCAGCTCCCCTTTCCTGCTTTCCCCTGGCCCCTGGCAACCACTGTTATTTTCTGTTTCTATGAATTTGACTACTTAGATGTTTCATTTAAGTTAAATATACAGTACTTATGTTTTTGTGACTGGATTAATTCACTTAGCATTGTATCCTCAAAGTTTATCCATGTTGTAGCATGTGACAGAATTTCCTTCTTTCTAAGACTCAATAATATTCCAGTGTATGTATATACTACATTTTATTTATCTATGTATTTTTCAACAAACATTAGGTTTCTTCCATCTCTGGGCTCCTGTAAATCATGTTGCAATGAATATTTGGGTGCAAATATCTTTTTAATACCCTGCTATCAAGTCTTTTGGCTATATATCCAGAAGTGAGATTTCTGGATCATATGGTAGTTATATTTTTAATATTTTGAGAAACCTCCATTCTGTTTTTTACGGTAATTCCACCATTTTGCAATCCCACAGCAATCCACAAGGGTTCCATTTTCTCCACATCCTCTCCAACACATGTTATTTCTACCTTTTTGATAGTAAAGAAGTGTGGAGTGATCTCTTTGTGGTTTTAATTTCTATTTCCTGAATGATTAGTGATGTTTATCATCTTTTCATACTTGGTCATTTATATAGGCACCTTTGCATCCAAAGATGGACAAGCTCTATTCTATACAGTCAGACAAAACAAGACCTGGAGCTGATTATGAGCTCCTTACTGCAAAATTCAGGGCTAAACTGAAGAAAGAAGGGAAAACCACTAGGTGGTTCAGGCATGACCTAAATCAAATCCCATATGATTATACAGTGAAGGTGACAAATAGATTCAAGGGATTAGATCTGATAGACAGAGTGCCTGAAGAACTGCAGACAGAGGTTTGTAACATAGAGGAGGCAGTAAATCATCCCAGAGAAAAAGAAATGCAAGCAGGCAAAGTGGTTGTCTGAGGAGGCTTTACAAGTAGCTGAGGAAAGAAGAGAAGTGAAAGGCAAGGGAGAAATGGAAAGATATACCCAACTGAATGCAGAGTTTCAGAGAATAGCAAGGGGAGATAAAAAGGCCGTCTTAAATGAACAGTGCAAAGAAATAGAAGAAAACAATAGAATGAGAAGGACCAGAGATCTCTTCAAGAAAATTGGAGTTATCAAGGGACCATTTCATGCAAGAATGGGCATGATAAAGGACAGAAACAGTCAGGACCTAATAGAAGTAGAAGAGATTAAGAATGCACAGAAAAACTATACAATAAGGTCCTAATGAACAGGATAACCATAGTGATATGGTCACTCACCTAGAGCGAGACATCCTGTAGTGTGAAGTCAAGTGGGCCTTAGGAAACATTACTACAAACAAAGCTAGTGGAGGTGATGAAATTCCTGCTGAGCTATTTCAAATCCTAGAAGATGACACTATTAAAGTGCTGCACTCAGTATATCAGCAAATTTGGAAAACTCAACAGTGACCACAGGACTGAAAAAGGTCACTTTTCATTCCAGTCCCACAGAAGGGCAGTGCCAAAAAATGTTAAAACTACTTTCCGGTTGTACTCATTTCAGTGTTATCAAGGTTATGCTCAAAATCCTTCAAACTAGGCTTCAGCAGTACGTGAACTGAGAACTTCTGGATGTACAAGCTGGATTTAGAAAAGGCAGAGGAACCAGAGATCAAATTGCCATCATTTGTTGAATCATAGAGAAAGCAAAGAAATTCCAGAAAAACATCTACTTCTTCATTGACTTCACGAAAGCCTTTGACTGTATGGATCACAACAAACTGTGGAAAATTCTGAAAGAGATGGGAATACCAGACCACCTTCCTGTCTCCTGAGAAGCCTGTATGCAGGTCAAGAAGCAACAGTTAGAACCAGAAATGGAACAACAGACTGATTCAAAATTGGGAAAGGAGTACAACAAGTACAACAAGGCTATATATTGTCATGCTGTTTATTTAACTTTTATGCAGAGTACATCATGTGAAATGCCAGGCTGGATGAATACAAGCTGGAATCAAAATTGCCAGGAGAAATATCAACAACCTCAAACATGAAGATGATACCATTCTAATGGAAGAGAGTGAGGAGGAACTAAAGAGTCTCTTGATGGAGGTGAAAGAGGAGAGTGAAAAAGCTGGCTTGAAACTCAACATTCAAGAAACAAATATCATGGCATCCAGTCCCATCATTTCATGGTAAATATTAATTGAGGGGGAAAAAGTGGAAGCAGAGACATATTTTATTTTCTTGGGCTCCAAAATCGCTGCTGACAGTGACTGCAGCCATGAAATTAAGACATTTGCTCCTTGGAAGGAAAGCTATGACAGACCTAGGTAGTGTATTCAAAAGCAGAATACACTCTGCTGACAAAATACACCACTCTGCTGACAAAAGTCCGTATAGTCAAAGGTATGGACTTTTCCAGTAGTCATGTACAGATATGAGAGCTGGACCATAAAGAAGGTTGAGCACTGAAGAATTGATGCTTTTGAATTATGGTGCTGGAGAAGACTCTTGAAAGGCCTTTGGACCACCAGGAGATCAAACCAGTCAATTCTAAAATAAGTCAATCCTGAATACTCATTTGAAGGACTGATGCTGAAGTTGAAGCTCCAATACTTTCGCCACCTCATGTGAAGAGCCAACTCATTGGAAAAGACCCTGATGCTGGGAAAGATTGAGGGCAGGAGAATGGAGTGGCAGAGGATGACATAGTTAGATAGCATCACTGATTCAATGGACATGAATCTGAGCAAACTCTGGGAGAGAGTGAAGAACAAGGAAGCCTGGCCTGGTGCATTCCATGGGGTTGCAAATGGTCAGACACAACTTAGCTACTGAACAACAACAACAAAATATCCTCTTTTGAGAAATATCTATTAATGTCCTGTTCCATTTTTAATTGGGTTATGTTTTGTTGTTGAGTTGTAGTTCTATATATATTCTGGATATCAATCCTTTATCAGATATATGATTTGTAAATATTTTCTCCCATTAGATGTTTCTTATTTACTCTGTTGATTGTTTCCTTTGATGCAAAAAAGTTTTAGTTTAATATCTATTTTTGCTCGTTTATGCCTTTTGTGTCATATTCAAGAACTCATTGCCAAGTCTAATGTCATAAAGCTTCCCAATGTTTTCTTCTAGTTTTATAGTTATAAGTCTTATGTTTAGTTCTGTAATCTATTTTGATTCAACTTTTGTATATAGTGTAAGAAAAAGGTCCATTTTCCATTTTTGAATGTGGATATCCAGTTTACCCAACACCATTTGTTGAAGAGACTGTCTTTTCCCCATTGAGTGGTCTTAGCACCCTGGCTGAAGATCATTTGATAATATATGTGAAGGTTGATACTGGGATCTTTGTTCTAGCCTATTGGTTTATTTGTCTGTCTTTATGACAGTATCATGCTGCTGGTTTTATTGCTATAGATTTGTAATATGTCTGGAAATTAGGAAGTATAAGGCCTACAAATTTGTTCTTTCTTAAGGTTGTTTGGTTGTTTAGGGTCCATTGAGATTCCATAAGAATTTTAGGATATTTTTCTATTTCTGTGAAATAAATACTGTTGAGATTTGTATAGAAATTGCATTGAATAGGAAAATCACTTCAGATTTTATGGACATCTTAACAATATTAAATCTTCCAGTCCATGAACACAGAGTGTCTTTCATTTATTTGTGTCTTCTTTAATTCCTTTCAGCAGTGTTTTATAATTTTCAATGTACAAATCTTTCATATCCCTGTTTAGGTTTATTCCTAAGTATTTTATTCCTTTTGATGGTATTGTAAATGAAATTGTTTTCTTTATTTCCTTTTCAAATTATTATTTATAGTATATAGAAATGAAACTCAGTTGTTTGTGTTGATTTTGTATCTTGCTACTTTGCTGAATTCGTTTATTCTAAGTTTTTTTGTGGAATCTCAAGGGCTTTATACATAAAAGACCATGTCATCAGCAAATAGTAGATATACTGAGTCTGAAATGTCTAATTGTCTGGGGTCCTGATACCATAGCATTGGCTGTAAAAATTTATCAATCAATTGATAGTTTTTTTTTTTTTCTATTGCTCTATCCAGGGAAATAAGTACTTTGAGATTTAATTTCAGTGACTCAGAAGAACTGACATCAGATTGTATCCAAATAGAAATGATGTGTCATTTCTATTTACTGATTCTAATTACTGACATTTCTATTTACTGATGTTTTTGCATCAATAAATAGAAGTGAAGTTCAAGTTCTGTATCCCCAAGGATTATTTTTTACAGCACTCTGTGTAGAAAAACATTGCGTAGTATGAAAGAAAATGTCATCACTGCTTCAGAAAGATATTTTTTAAGACTTTATAAATGAGATTAATGGTTAGCCAAGAGCAGTATCATCTCACATTTAAGAAAAAAATGTTTTGTTGATAGCATTATTTTAATCCTCACAACACAGCCATAGAAACGGCCATTGTCTCTCCCCTTTACTAAATTAAAGTATGTTAAATTTTTAAGTATTCATTTGAGCTTATTTTATATTTCCTAGTCTTTTCTACTTATAGAATAATTACAAACATCCTAGCTTGTGAGTCTTTTTGAACGTTCCACCAGTAGAAAACGGAGTCACTGTTTTCATGTAAATTTTAGGAAACTGGTATAATCTATCCAGAAAACAATCTACTGACTATAAAAATAAATATGTAAGCAACGATTTGCAGATTATGAGCCAACCATCCATTGAATTCCACAAGCAGTCAACAAAGAAACACCTGCCTGAGAAGCACAGCAGGAAAATAGGCAGCAGGTGCCACACCCCTGGTATTTGCTTAAAGTAAAACAATCTGGCTCCATTGAGGCAGAAAGAGGGTGTTTTTTCTTGAAGGTGTTATTTTTCTGTTCTCTAGAAATGCAGAATTATATCTATAGTTTATTTATAAATGGATTAAGAATATCTCTACATTTCTTAACTGACACATTTTGAATACCTATCAGTCTTTCAAATTTACTAAAATTGCTGCTTATCTACTTACTGGCTGACTGATTACTTGTGAAACTTTATTTTCAGTCATTTAAGCTTTCAGTTTATCTTGGAAAATCATAATAAAAAGAAGGCAATATTTACAGGACAATAGGATTTGAATTCAAAATATTTCTTATCTGCAAAGTAGGGTTGCTGTGATTATTAAACACATATGGCTCAAGATATAATTGCTGAATGTATGAAAGTGAAAGTCGCTCAGTGGTGTCCGACTCTTTGTAACCCCATGGACAATAGCCTGCCAGGTTCCTCTGTCCATGGAATTCTCCAGGCAATTCTACTGGAGTGGGTAGCCGTCCCCTTCTCCAGGGGATCTTCCGAACCCTGGAGTGGGTAGCCATTCGCTTCTCCAGGGGATCTTTCCAACCCAGGGATCGAACCCAGGTTTTCTGCATTGCAGGCAGATTCTTTTCCAACTTTCTATTTCTATGCATTGGACTACTAGAGATGCCCAGGAAAGCCCACCAGGAAAGCCCAAGAATACCCGAGTAGGTAGCCTATCCCTTCTCCAAAGGATCTTCCCAACCCAGGAATCAAACCAAATCAATCAAATCCTGCATGGCAGGCAGATTCTTTACCAGCTGAGCTACCAGGGAAGCCCTAGCAAGTATATGCATATGCTGAAAGTATGTTAGGTGCTATTTTATGCTAAAAATACTTTAGGAATACCAAGATATAATATTTTATTTGAAGTGTTCCTTAAGGATCACCTATCACAATCCTATATTTAGCTGCTGAGGGAATTGAGTAAATTGTTGGCGATTATGAAATTACTGGTGGCAGAATTAAAGTTTGTATCTAGATTTCCTAATGTTCAAATTTTCATAGACATTTTTAAATTCTAGTTCTTAAAGATAATTTTTATTGCATAAAAAAGGAAAAGAAATTGTTGAAAGCAGTCCCTGACTACTCATGGCAATTTATTAGTTGTAATATTATTTTCATGAATAAAGAATCCATTAAATAAACATTACAGTAACTCTGGGTGTTAGTTTTAGCATGGGATAAAATGACCAGATGGTTCATTTCAATGTAAAAATACTATCCTTGCTTATTTTAAGACTTTTCAGAATCGAAAAGAAAGTACTTTCTTCTGATTTAGGAGGGAAAAACACAGCAAAAGTGCAACTGTTGAGAGTGGGCAGGACTGTGCTGGGATAAGATTGATATTACAACGTCACAGAATTTTATCTTGTAACAAACAGAGGGTTGATCCATCCTGATTTTTCCATTGAAAAAGTAAATCCAAGCAATAAAATAAAGTATTTCATATTATTTTGAAAAGTAATGATTTTTGTATTGCTTTATCAAGTATATATACTTGCTCATATTGATTACAAATTCAAAGCATACATGTATGTGTGTATTTCACTTTGCCTTATTTAAATCATAGACTGGTACTCGTTGTACCAGTACCATCTTTAAACTAGGTGTCATTCACATTACTGAGCATATTACACATGCTAAGCTAATTTACCTTTAGAGTTATCCAATGGGATATGTATTGTCTTCACTTTTGGTTGAAGAAGTTGAGGCTCATAGTAGTTAAGATGTTTATTGATACTATGGAATCAAAGTTTCATTCTCTTTTTGAAAATATTGGGTTGTAATTCTGTGAGGTCAGTGTGCCTCATTTAGGCCACAGGATAGTCTAGCAGAAGCCTCACACTCACTCCCACAGGGAGGGTCGTGGATCAGAGAATGAGGGTTGATGTTCAGCCAGTAAGAACCAATTGAGCTAAAATGACTGAGTTTTTTGTTTAATTTTTTGGCTACACCCCTTGTGGGATATGAGATCTTACCTCCCCAAGCAGGGGTTGAATTTGCACCCCTTGCATTGGAAGGCAGAGTCAGCCACTGAACCACTTGTGGTTACACAGGCTGAGTTCATTGACCTTTAGAGTTGCCCAATGGGATATGTATCATCTTCAGTTTTGGTTGAAGTTCACTGGGGAAGTCCCCTCAAATGACTGTTAACATTTGGAAAGATTTCTCTCCTACATGCCTTGCTCAAGCCTGCCTGACATCACTTTACCTAGGAATTCACAGATTTCTCCACAAACCAGTAAGGCAGAAAGCACAGATTTCTGCCCTACATTGCAAAAGGTCCCTGTATCCTGCTGAGGGCTTTGCCCAACAGCAAAGAAGTGAGGGTGGGTAATTGGCTATCACCTGCTTTCTCATTCCATTGGTCAAACCTACCTGGAAGCCCCAAGAACAAGAGAGTGTGTGATATGCAGCTTGTAGAGGTCAGCATCCTGGGGCACAGAACCAAGCAGAGGAGGAGGTGAGATTGGATATGGGGCAGATGGAGTATAACCAGCATGGCCCTGGAATGGAAGATCATTACAGGAATTAAAATGAACTCTAAAGAGATACATAAATCTGCACTTCTAGTACAGCTGAGTTTATGGCCCAATGTTCATGTCTGGTATAGCAATCCTAAATTAAGAGAAGGAAAGCAGAGGATTTGAGTTTCAACTTTTTCAAGGGCTAGTAGGTTTATGTTGTAATTGTTTCCTCTTCTGATCTAAAGGTCTCTGTGTTAACCCTTATGGTGTCTATGTAGATGCAGGGCCTTGAATTTTGCTGGGCCCTGAGTTTGTCTGTCATTCTCCAACTGTTGCAAAATGTCAATGCTCACTTCACATTTACTAACAGTCACATTGTTGAAGTGTGAACATCTGCTGAGGAGAAGGATTTATGACAACAATCTTTGGAGTTAGACAGTGGGACTAATGGCTTTCCAGAACTCTGGGATGCTGAGTCATGGGTATTCTTTAGGGCAACCTCTTTAGGCAGACCTTAGTTTCTCTTGCTGAATAAGTAATGTGAATATGCTCTTGTTCAGTTATTTTCAAGGGACAAAATATCTAGTATTTATAACCACTTTTTAAATAGAAACATATAGACTCTTACATTAAGTCTTCTAGGAACATGATGTAAGTGTGATTATAAAAGAGCAGTAATATAAAAGTCTGAGTATAAAAAAGCCAGAATTTGAGGGTTTTTAAACCCTGACAGGAATTTACTTGCACAAGAGTATCATAGAAAGCTGTATGTGATGGAAGAAAGTTGAATTCAGTGAAAAGCCATGTAAATGAGCCTTAAATGAGCTCTGTGTTATCTATGCCATCACTGTACTTCTGTTAAGTTCTACATAGTTGTCTAATTAATTTGGAAATTATGTTATCTTCATGCTTTAGTTTTCTAGGGCTGCTGTAACAAAATCCACAGACTGGGTGGCTGAAATGACAGAAATATATTTTCTCACAATTCTGGAGGCTAGTTCAAGGTGTCAGTGGATTTATTTATTCTGAGCCCTCACTCCTTGGTTTGCCGATGGACACCTTCTTCCTGTGAATTCACATGGTTATCCCTCCATCTGTGTTGTTTGTGTCCTAATCTCTTTTTATAAGGACATTAGTCATATTGGATCAGAACCTGCCCTAATGGCCCCACTTAATCACCTTTTTAAAGACCTTATCTCCAAACACAATCACATTCTGAGTTACTGGAGGGTTAAGGCTTCAACATATAATTTTGGAGAAGGGAGACACAATTGAATCCATAACGCTCCATGAGATTCATTATCACTTTTCTGTAATACTCTTGATAAGCTGTATCCAGTATGTACTGCATAGTTACATAGCAACAGTATGGCACATTTTATTCTACACAATGCCTATTCAATATCCATTCATCTCTTCCTTTTCTTCAGACTACTGAGATATTCCTTCACATATCAACCTGTTTATCAAATCATTGGTACCAAGAGGTAAGCCTGTATCAACTTAGTTCAGTCAACATACTCCATCCTATTTGGCCACTTCCACTGGTACAGATGGAAACCAGGTCTAAGATGATGCTGCAGAAGGAGAGAGATGAAAACGATCAGGGCTCTTGAAGAACACATTGATCTACTGAGTCAAACCATCCTTGAAATTCATTCCCCATCAGGACCTTCCAGCTTTGTAAACCAATACGTTCCTTTACGGTGTGAGCCATATTTAGCTCATCTTTTTTGATACAAGGCAGTGATGCTTTGTGCTCTCTGATCTTACTGAGATGCTAAGTCTCTTCAGTCGTGTCCGACTCTGTGCGACCCCATAGACGGCAGCCCACTAGGCTCCCCCGTCCCTGGGATTCTCCAGGCAAGAACACTGGAGTGGGTTGCCATTTCCTTCTCCCTTACAGAGATGACCTCCTGTCAAATCAACAAGTATTTATTGTTCATCTGCTGTATATGTGCCAGTCACTCTGTTAGGTATAGGGGAGAAAATGTTATCCAAATTAGATAACCTTTGCTTTCTTGAGACACAAACTTTCATTAAATAATCACACAAATAAATGTATAATTGTAACTTTGAATAGCATAATAAAAGAATTATTTGTTGTTGTTGCTAAGTCGTGTCTGACCCCATGGACTGTAGGTCACTAGGCTCCTCTGTCCATGGAATTTCTCAGGCAAGAATATTGGAGTGGGTTGCCATTTCCTACTCCAGGGAATCATCCCAAACCAGGAATCAAACCTGCATCTCTTTCATTGGCAGGAGGATTCTTTACCCCTGAGCCATCAGGGTAAGCCCATAAAAGAACTATACTCAAGGTTACAAAAGACTAGAAAAGGAGGAGCTCACCTAGTACTCATTCTAGTCAAAGTTTCCATAAGAAAGGGCTATTTACCCTGGAGTTTGGAAGAAGAGTACCAGTTAGCTAGGTGACAGAAAGAAACATCAGTGACCAAGTTTTGAATCTCAAAGAAAGAAGGTACAGCATTTAAGAAACTAAATGAAAGCCAGGTGTGGTTCACATAGATTAAGTGGGGAGAGGCTGTGGCATGCTTTCTTTTAAAACAATACTTGTTGCAGGAGCTGAGGTCTGGAGCTTCCCTCAGGCTATTATAAACAAATTGGTGGTTTAGTCGCTGAATCAGGTCGTTGACTGTAGCCTGCCAGGCTCCTCTGTCCGTGTGATTCTCTAGGCAAGAATATTGGCGTAAGTTCCCATTTCCTTTTCCAGGGGATCTTCCCGACCCAGGAATCAAACCTGGGTCTCCTGCCTTGCAGGCAGATTCTTTACTGACTGAGCTACTAGCTTTACTCCTGATAAACAAATTAGCTGCCATTATTTCATCCTGTTGGTGAGACAGTAGAAACTCATTATAAATTTCATGCTGAAACCATCCTGGACATTTCTTTCTCCACTTTACCTGTAAAATTAGGAATATTCAAGATATATAAGGATTGGTGCATCATTTTAGTGTGTGCACGCATGTCTGTATGTGTGTGTTTATGAATGTGCATGTATTTATGAATGTGTGTCTATATGTGCATATTTATTAAAATGTGTGTGTGATATGTGTATATATTTATGAATGTGTATGTGCGTGTAGCAAAGTGACTAAGTAGAGGCTTCGCTTTTGTCCATGTTATGGGGCCAGGCCTAGACAAATATATATACCTTCAGAATCCATTATTATAAAGGGATTCTCCACCAAGATTGTCAAAAGGTTAGCTTAGGATAAATGGAACATTTACCAAATTCTTCAAAGTTTGTTGCAAACATCAGCATCAGCCCTTTCTGGTTCCTTCTCTCTGACTCCCAAAAGAACATTTTAGACCTATTTTTCTGCCAAGAGTCAAGTTCCAAGAGCAGAGAGAAGTTATGGTTTGAACAAAAAACAAACTCTGAACTGACCCTTTGAGTACCAGACACTTTATTTTTAAAATATTTCTTCTCTCACAGAAATCAATTTATAGACTTATTCTTCCGTATTAGAAAATATTGGAAATATTTGCCTCCAGGTTCATTATGCAGGAGGATGTCAACAGCACAGTGTGATGAATATAGCAGAAGATTCAGGAAAAAGAACTGTTTGAGTAGACAATATTAGACAGTACCTTTACAGATAGCTACAAATCACAAATTTAATAACACAGTGGACATGCTTGATAAAATATTTTCAGTTATTTTATGCCATGAAGTAGAAGGAATTATAAGAAGTCATGCTTTCTCTTAAGTATGTTATGTTTGTGAGTCATATAATACAACTATGATTGCAGTTATGCAGCTACAAGGTGAGAAATGTCAAGAAATTCTGGCAACCGCCAGCAATCAAGAAGAGGTATAGAAAGAGTCCTCCTCTAGAGACTTCAGAGAAAGCATGGCCCTGCTGACACCTTGATTTTGAACTTCAAGCATTAAGAGCTGTTGTTTTAAGCCACCCAATTTATCACACTTTGTTATGGCAGCTCTGGTAAACTAGCACAAGGCCCTATTGTGAAGTTCGTGGAACATCACATTTATAATTGATTCATTATACTGTCGACCAGTATCTCAAAAGGATTCTTAAGTCTCCTTTGAGATGTTGGAAGATGATGTTCTGTAAAAATGGATTCTGATGGACCAATAAATTTAGGAAGTATTTCATATCTTGGGCTTTCCTGGTGGCTCAGATGGTAAAGAATCTGCCTGCAATGCAAGAGAAGCGGTTCAATCCCTGGGTCGGGGAGATCGCCTGGAGATGGAAATGGCAACCCACTCCAGTATTCCTGCCTGGAGAATTCCAGAGACAGAGGAGCCTGATGGGCTACAGTCCATGGGGCTGCAAAGAATTGGACATGACTGAGTGACTAACACTTTCCCTTTTCATATCTTAGTTCTAACTTAAAAATCCACAGTAAGTTTTGGCGGTATCAAAGATTATGATAAGTAGAGAAATGGACTTTACTCTGTTTACCCTGAATTTCTCAAGTGTATTTGATCAAAGATTCCTCTTTTCATCAAACAGCATGTGACATGTCCACAGACAAATGTGTTCTGAGAGTCTTGGGTCAGATATGCTAATATAAGGAAGGACAGGTCCTTGAAGGAGTGTTATGATCAAAGTTATATTTAGGAAAAAGATTCTGTAGATACAAAGGAGAAGAGCTGGAAGCAGAAAGGGTAGATCTGAGTAGAGAGGAGGGTGGTGAAGAGAGAAAGATTAATGCTAAAGGGAAAACCAAGGGCGAAGGCACAAGAAGTAGAGACGGTAGACAGCTTTCTCCTATTTACAAAATATTAACTACAGTATTAAATATATCCTTTTACATGTGGAATTCCTTTTGTCAAATTTTGGATTAGTGTTCTGTATAGTATGGTAGGGACTTCCCTGGTGGCTCAGATGGTAAAGAGTCTACCTGCAATGCAGGAGACGTGCGTTAGATCCCTGGGTTGGGACAATCCCCTGGAGAAGGGCATGGCAACCCACTCCAGTATTCTTACCTGCAGAATTCCATGGACAGAGGAGCCTGGCCAGCTACAGTCCATGGGGTTGCAAAGAGTCGGACACGACTGAGCGACTAATGCATATACATACACAGACATAGACACACATAATGCTGTAGGAGTTTCCTTATTAATTTCCTTTCTTTGGTTTGTTTATTTTACTTGAATATATATATTATATATATATATATATATTTTTTTTTAACCTGAGTGTGGTATTGCTGATTACACATGCTCAAGAATTTAACCAATGACTTAGTCCCTGAAAGAAGCAGATGAAAGGCATGAAGGAGAAAAGGTACTATCAAAGTATTCTTAAATTCCTTAAAACTCATTTCTGACCATGGCTAAGGAGTAATCAACCTCTAAGCAATCCCCTCACACCACCCTCCACCTCCAACCCCCTCAAGTGATCTGTGACTGCTTTACTTCTTACCCTCAGGAGAGGCCAGGGAAAAGTTTCCTTCTCATCCAGTTTCTGGAAGGCTTATATGTACAAGGGATCTTCAAATGGCAGAATTAAGATTAAATTTCTATTAAGAGGCCAGAGAGGAGAAAAATGCCACATATGGTTGGCATATGCCCATTTTCCAATGAAAGGTGACATTCCTTTCTAAGTTAGGTTTAATGTCAGTAAATTAGCTTGAAAGGTTTATGTGCAAATCTGTTATAAACTCCTTCCTACTATATCTCTTAAAAATCTATCTAAAATTAGTACCAGAACATCCTAAGCTTCAATGGCAGGTAATGCTCCAGGACTTTTGTTACCACTACACCTTGGCCTACTGCTCACTCTGGCTTGAGTGCTGTAGATTTGTTCTATTCCTACTTGAGGGCAAATCTGAATAAGAAATGGAAGTTGCATTTTGAATTGAGGTGACATTTAGGAATGATTTAAGAAACTTGATTAATGAGAACACAGACTTTAAAGATTCAGGCATTAGAAGGCTTGTTTTTTTACCATTTTCATATTTGAAACAGGTTCTAAATAATGTTCTATCAAACTGTTATAAAGCATTTATAAATGGCAATGCATAGAATTATTTACATGTCTCTTGATCGTGATAAAACACTTCTTATAATAAATTATTATGGAAAAGGCAATGCTATTAATCATTCATTAAATGTTAATAACATTTATCAATGTTTATTTCCTTTAAAGTGACAAGAAAAATAGGTATTTCATATTGAAAAATATCAACTGAAGTAAAGATTTTATTTTTTCCAGATATGACTCTAGACTGAAACAGATTTCTGCCTTTTAAAAATTCTGGTTATTGATATTAATGTAGATGAAAAGAATATGTTTGCATTTTTATAAGACACCCAGTCTCTACAATAAAGAAGAACTGTGTGAGAATATAAGGAAACAAGTTAAAATTGGATTGTGCAGTATAATTTTAGAACATTATTTGTGTCCCTCAGTAAGGAAAGTGTCTCTAAATATTCATGTTCTTATTTAGTATATTTATGCCATCTTCTGGTGATGATCAGTTAAGTTGGAAATATTCAAATTAATAAGTCCTGATAGCATCAAAATAATTTGGTATTTCCAAACAGAATCAGTAACTGACATTCTTTAGATTGTGTTGTTGTTGTTCAGTTGCTAAGTTGTGTCCAACTCTTTGCAAACCCATGAACTACAGCATGCCAGGCTTCCCTGTCCTTCACTATCTCCCCGAGTTTGCTCAAACTCACATCCACTGACTCAGTGATGCCATCCAACCATCTCATCCTCTGTTGCCCCCTTCTCTTGCCCTCAATCTTTTCCAGAATCAGGGTGTTTTCCAATGAGTCCACTCTTTGCATCAGGTGGCCAAAGGGAGTCCTGCAAAACTGAAAAGGAGTCACAATAGTGGTTCTCCTTAGTAAATGGATTTAAAGTAATTTGACATAATTACAGTAATTTGACCATTCTGTTAGTCTGCTAGTTCTAATACACCAGAATGGCTGGCAAATAAAATCAGGACTTTGATTTTTGAGGGGATGGAGAATACTGTGTTATGAAAACATACCTGATATGGTAGGTGTGAATCTACTGTACATTTTCGAGTATGACAAAGTCAGGTAAAGTTCTCCTGCAGTCTTCTTTCAGAAAGTGGGCTTTTCTTGTGTTAATGCTTGGGAAGAGTTAAATCTCTAGACAAGAAAGTAGAACCTAGAAGCAAAGTCAAATTTGGGTCAGAAAAGAACCTCATTTTGGACTTTGCTTTGTTGAATTTAGACCTCCAAAAATCTAGAATCATGTATAAACTCTTTTTCATGAAAGACATGAGAGATTTTGCTTCATGAACAAGCTATGACAAACTGAAGCCATTATATTAACCTTTAATAAAGACAACAATGCTGTAAGATATTCAGAGATGAGTATTGTGGCTCTTAGGGAGTTTCTCTGTTTGTCTCCCTTCCAATCTCCATTTCCACCCCTGGCCGATATGGTAGTCTCTATAGTATCTAGCAGGGCTTCCCAGGTGATGGTAGTGGTAAAGAACCCGGCTGCCAGTGCAGGAGATATGAGAGATGTAAGAGACATGGCTTTGATCCCTGACTTGGGAAGATCCCCTGGAGGAGGACATGGCAACCCACTCCAGTATTCTTGCCTGGAGAATTCCATGGACATAGGAGCCTGGGGGGCTAGTACAGTCTATAGGGTCGCAAAGAGTCGGACCCGACTGAAGCGACTTAGCATGCACACATGCATAGTAACTAGCAAGAAACACAAAGAGAAAATAAATTTCAGGAAGTATTTTGGAGCTTTGATATACAGTGATGATTGTCCTCTAAGAAATTCTTACTTTAGTAGTATTGGAAGTTTCATTTTAACAAGAAGATCAAAGTTTTCTTCCCTAGCCTAATTGTTTTTTTCCTAAGAATTGCAGACATGGCTGGAAAAATAAGTTGGAAGTATGGAGAGGTGAAGTGAGATTTATAATACATTAATTCTGGATTAACAGAACTGTAAATTTAGTTCCTTGAATAGAAATCTGTGAATTGGAAAAGCTATTATTTGAAATGGGCTTCCCTGATAGCTCAGTTGGTAAAGAATCTGCCTGCTTTCAGATGGGCACAGAACCAATTGATTGGTGAAATATGCATGGAATTTTGATGTTTCTGTAAGCATAAGGTCTGCATGCTTCCAATTAGATGTAATAGTCCTCAATTCTTGGTTTAACATTATTTAACTAATTTTGTCATAAGTTTTAAGATGCATATATTTGCTGATATGTCAGTAAAAACATACAAAATAATGTTTTTATTATGACAAATTTAGCTATTATTATTGAATGCTTACTAATTTCTACTCAGTACACTAGGTACTTTAATACATTATTGCATTTCATTCTAAAAACAATCCTATTACCAATTATTATACCTACTGCAGGCATAAGTTACATAGCTTTGTCAGAATAAGGATCTATTTGTTCTATAGATATGACCATAGATTTTTTTGATGGTAACCAAAGTGATCAAAGAATACATATTTGACAACTGTCATGCAATTAGCAAATATCCTGGCCTATTAGTAGATAGTTTTTTTTAATTAGTAGGCATGATGGAATATTTTCATATTGTATTATGAAAAAAATCTTCCAGAAAATATGAATGCTCTGTATTAGAAAAAAAGAACAATAATATACAATGAACATACTAAAACACCAAAGTAATCCCATTTTAATGTATCAGAATAGTATTTCATAATGCCATGGCTTATACCAGTCACTGTTCTCATTTTATATCTGGAGGTATACCTTCTAAATATTAATATATAGATGAATAAATATATATTAATAGCTACATGTAATATGTACAGATTTTAATTAGGGCCACATTAGTTGTATCATAAAACTTGCTATAGCTCTAATAAAAAATATGTAACCTAAACGTTAAAAAAGTTAATATATGGTTTATTTTTGATGTATACTGAGAAATTGCTTGAACCACAATTTCTAGTGGTCATTTTTATTCCACCATGTTAATTAAGGGATCTGTTTTTGAATATCTAATTTCTTTTCTTTTTTTTTTTTCCTATACCGATAAGATTTTATTTTCACCACAGTTTATGACATAGGAAGGGCAGATATTAGTACATCAATTTTTTTTTTTTCAAGAGTGACTGGCTCATTTTTATTGGAAATTGCTTATAGGTCCCCAGCACCCATCTGATTCATAACAGTTTCCAAAATAATGGTGTCATTCTGAGGATTTCTCTCCATTGTTCCACTCTGTATTCTTCCCATCTGGTTAGCACACCACTCATCTTAATGCCATCCTGTCTGGTTCTTCACCAGCAAGTCATTCAGTTCCCAAATCACTTCTTCACCTCTATCTGATAGTTGAGTGTTTTGCAGCAGGAAAACTGTAACATACCACATTCTTCTCTGAACAGGAAAAAGTGAAATCCACTACAGCAGTGCTAATTAAGCAGAGTTTAACATTAGGTTTTTTTTTTTTTCCTTGAATTTCTTTTTATTTTTATTATTATTATTATTTTTTTTATTAGTTGGAGGCTAATTACTTCACAACATTTCAGTGGGTTTTGTCATACATTGATATGAATCAGCCATAGAGTTACACGCATTCCCCATCCCGATCCCACCTCCCACCTCCCTCTCCACCCGATTCCTCTGGGTCTTCCCAGTGCACCAGGCCCGAGCACTTGTCTCATGCATCCCACCTGGGCTGGTGATCTGTTTCACCATAGATAATATACGTGCTGTTCTTTTGAAACATCCCACCCTCACCTTCTCCCACAGAATTCAAAAGTCTGTTCTGTACTTCTGTGTCTCTTTTTCTGTTTTGCATATAGGCTTATCGTTAAACCTAAATTTGTAAAGCTTATCTTCACAATAAATCTGAAATCTCATATCTATATGGCACTACATATATATAAGGTGTATATGTTTACTATGTAAAATATGATGATTGAATCACAATATCTTTCATTAAGTAGGATGGCATAATTTTATTTGAAATAGAAATGTGATCAACAGTTCATATATGTGTTGTTGACTAATCCTTTTTTCTATCTCTATCTTTTAATTAATATAATTAGACAATTTATATTTAATACAATTACTGAAATGTTAAGGCCTAAGACTGACATTTTCTTTCTTGTTTTCTGTTTGTTTCTTTCTGTTTTCATTAGCTTTGCTTGCCTTCTCTTGTATGCTTGAACATTTTTAGAACTCTATTTTCACTAGTCTATAGTGTTTTGAGTCTTTCTCTTTTTATAGCTTTCTGTTGTTGTTACTCTATGTATAACATATATGTTATATAGAAATAACATCAGCCTATTGGTGCTGACGTTTTACCAGTTAGAGTCAGGTATAGAAATGTTGCCTCTCTCTGAACATTTTTTTACTCACATCTTGTATAATGTATGCATTTCCATTATATGCTGAGTACCATAAAAGACAGTCATAATTTTTGCTATGACCCCCACACATAATTTAGAAACTCAAGAAAAGAGGTAAAATCTATTATATTTACCCGTGCCTTTTCTCTTTTGATTGTTACTTCTTCTTCCTTCCCGATGTTCCAGATTCTTTTCTTAAAATTCCCTTTATTTTTAGAGAGCTTTCTTTAGCCATTCCTTTAGGATAGGTGTGCTAGCAAAAAGTTCTCTTGATTTTCTTTCATCAGAGAATGTCTTTATTTCCCTTTCCTTCCTGAAGGATGTTGTCATAGGATAATGAATTTTGAGTTGGCAATTCTTTTGTTTCTGTGCCTGAAAGATGTGCCACTTCTTTCTGGCCTCTACCATTTATGAGGAAAAGTATGCTGTGAGTTAAATTGTTTTCCCCTATAAGTAACATATCATTTCTTTCTGACAGTTTTCTAGAATATTTCATTGAATTTGGGTTTCAGAAGTTTGACCCTGATGTTTGTTGACTAATCTTTATGGTAGAATGATCATGGCTTTCAGGTTAAAGATGTTCTTAGGACTTCAGTCTGTTAAGTTAGAGAAGAAGAGAAAAGTTGAAATGAAATTACCACCTATCACAAACCAACTCAAACAACATGTAATTCTTTCTTAGTCCTTTGATCCATAGCTAAACATACTTATGCTGATTCAGAATACTTTCTGAATGATGACAAACATACTTAGGTACTGGTAAGTTTGTTTAGTTTCTTATTTTCATATAAAGTTAGTCCTTCCATATTTTGAGCACTTTTTTTTTTGACAGATTAGATATGTGAGAGACATAAAAACCAGAAGTCAGTATCAACCATCTGTTATATGGTAATAATTTTAATGTATTCAGTGATGCCTGATTTAATCATTTTTAAATTTGGTTTCTTGATTTAGGAAGAAGCTTCATTACTGACAGAGATATATTGTCATGAGAAAAGAATAGAAAAGGTGATATTCTTCTTGCGAATGCCTTCTCACATACCTGATGTGTGACAGGGTTTACCGCACACCACTAAAGTCAGTTTTAAAAAGGACTGTTAAAGCCAGATAAAGAAGTCAAAATTGACAGCTCATAGCCAATGGTATGTTGACTCCAGATCCTACTTTTCTGGTTCTGTGAAATGTATTGAAAAGTGAACTAACAGTCAAGCCCAGATATGGGGTACATTGTGTGCCAGTAGCCAAAGCCAATTAATACAATAAATTACTTAACTTTCAGATGATTCCATGGTCAGTAATTAAAACTGAGATTAGATGATAATTTTCCAGGCATTTTATTAGTAGTAAAAATGGCAAGCGAAAAGCAGGATAAATGGTTTTAAGAGGAGAGAAATCAAATTGAGTAGTTGAGATGAGGCTAAATTATGAAAGGTCTTAAAAACTGGATGGAGAAATCTAGAAATGATGCAGCAAACAAAAGGAAGTTGTGTAATTTCACAGATTGAAAGTATTATTTTAGGAAGATTAATCAATTATAATAATTTTATATTTTAGTTACTAGAAACTAAATAAGATATTGAAATTACATAATGGATTAACAGTTTATAATGTCAGTAGATTGACTTAGTAATCTATAGAAGCAACCTATGCATCTTGTTCAATAACCAGTAGTTACGAGAATGATGAGTTAAATCTGTCCTCAATCAAATAGCTTTAAACACAAGTTAGTGAGAAAATCATAAAGTAATAAATCATTCAAAAGCTGTAGATCACCAAAATTGGATAAGTTGTTGTCCTAAAAATTAGGATTCTTGTCTAGATTTTACCACCCTCTGGGACAGCTTTTCTTAATTCATTGAGCATCATGGAGCTTATACGGCCAGGCCACTCAAGACGGCTGTTGTCTTGCTCTCTGTACATCTCCTGCCCAACCAGTGCCTGCTTCATCTATACTCCACCCACAGGACTGACCTCCCTACCCCAGTTAGTGATTGTTCTTATCAAAGGGACAGTGAGGAGCATGCCCCTCTACAGGTTTCCCTGGTAACTGATGAGACAATGTGATGTCAATTCTCCCTATAACTGGCCACCTCCCAACCCCCAATCCCAGGAGGAAAGACAGCAGCCATGTCCTGCCTGCCATCCGCCACATATGGTGGGGTGTTGCTCTAGGACCTTGCTTCAGACATGTAAGCTCACCCATGCATTAAACTACTGATGTCTCTGTCAGGGACTCCAGACTTTTGTTTGGTCTTGAAGCTGGGCAAATACAGGCCTTGTAGGTCTGCAGGCTGCAGGGCAACAGAGCTACTATGAAAAATGAAGGAATTGGACATCTTCATCTCTAAAGTTTCACCTTGCAATATATTACTGTATCATATCAATTCTAAGATACATATTTTTTTTTCATTTAACTTCTCTGAAATCAGGATGTGTCTGGATTCTTACAACTGCCAGTGTCCAGCTACCAGTTATGTCTACTTATCATTGCCTGTACATATCCACTCTTGGTTGTAGCTTTTAACATCATTTCAGTTGAGTTATGTTACTAAACATGTTGAGTTTCATTACATTACAAAATTATCAGTATCATTTGGTTTGAAATATAGAATTATTTGGCCTTAAAAATACAGCAGTAGGGCACAAATTTGATGCTATTAAAGCAGATATTTATCATCAAAGTGAAAGTGAAAATGTTAGTCACTCAGTTATGTCTGACTCTTTGTGACCCTGTGGACTGTAGGCCACCAGGCTTCTCTGTCCATGGAATTCTCCAGGCAAAAATACTGGAGTAAGTTGCCACTTCCTTCTCTAGGGAATCTTCCAGACCTAGGGATTGAACCCTGGTCTCTTGTATTTCAGGCAGATTCTTTACCATCTGACCCATCAGGGAAATCATCAGAGGAGTGGTTATAGTTTCATGATTTCATGCAAAGAAATACAAAAAAGGTTTCATGATATCATAGAGAGATTCCCATTATAGAGATTTTACTGTTTTAGGTTTTGTTACTTTGTTTTGAAATTGCCTGATACTTCAAGCAGGAGAAAATTCCAAATCACTTGGAAATAGAAGAAAATTTCAAAGAGAAAAGAAGCTAGTGTGACCAGATCATGTGTCATGTAGGACTTTCATTAATGCAATATGTCATAATTTAATTTGTGACATATTTATTCCTTAATTGTTTCAGTGAATCTTACAAATACTGATGCTCTCTCTGGATTGAAGAAACATGGTATGTACTTCTAAGAAGTCAAAATTGATTTCTGAAATTTCAGGCATTATCTCACATATTTTCCTCACGTATATGGTTCCAGATCTCTAATGTAGCTGGCTCCTAAGTTACATAAAGTCCTGAAAAATTGGTTTAGATGCAGAAAAGATTGAAAAAGCATTCATACTTTTGAAAATGGAAAGAGTATTAGTTTTATTTTCTACTTTACAATGTCTGCACAAAACTTGCTACAGAGTCAACATTACATTGAATTTCACAGTTGTTAAGATCACAATGAACTTGTAAGCAAACTCTAAACAAAAAGACTGAAGCACTATGGATCATTACTTGAGGCACATTGACAGCTGAGGATCATTGGAAATATTTTCTGCTATTAATTCATTTGTGATTATCATATACAGAAAGTTATGATCAGAAGCTAAATGTAATCTGTGCATCAACAATCTTGATAATTGTTATACCTTTCAGTGTTTTCAGATTTCTAATGAGAACTCCCAGATAGCTCTCAAATAATGAAGTATCATCAAATACTACAATGCAAGAGTAATGTAGACATAGTCCTTACCTACATATTAAAAATAACATTTAGGTGTTAAAGTGTGAAAAACCGCTTTCCAACGTATATATATAATTTAAATAGCCAACTCTGCAACATTTTCTCGAGAGTTGCTTTTCTGTGCTTTGTGCATCAGTTATTTTTCTTCGTGTGTGCAGCAGTATTTTGCAATTATTGGCCATCTTTTACTCCTGATTTCCCTTGTAGAAGATTGATTAGCACAATCAGTGACTAGAAAGCAATTTTCATCACCAAAGGCAGCTTCTTTTCTCTCTTGATTAGCAGCCCTGCTGCAAGTTATTCAGCAGAAATAGATAATCTGTAAGAACATTGCCAGACAAACATTCTGATAAGAAAAAGAGGGCTGAACCTGAATATTGCTGACAGTATTCCAGGTAGGCAAATGACCAATGAAGCCGTTCTGCCTTGTGTTTCTATGATATTCCTGTTTTATTTGGAGAACTGGGCCTTCAGTATTGGTTTTTGTTTTTCTCCTTTTTGTATGAATCTTTGGGTTTTTGAGGAGAACGCAAATTTGCTTGCAATGTGTGTGAAGAGAGGGAGAATGCCTATTATAGATCAGTATCACAAACCAATGAATCTATATTTCTATGTGTATTCTGTCACCCCCACTAGACGTACTGTCTATCTGAAGAAATAAGTCAAATAAAATTCAATTGAACCAGATAATCATCTGTTTGTTCCTTTAAATTATGTCCTATTATGTAATAAATATTAGCTCTCCAGCTTCAATTTAAAATAAATTTAGGAAGGAAATATTTATGTTGGCAGAAGAAAGATGAAAGAAGCAGCTCAATAATTCTTCTCTCCTAAAGCTTGCAATACTTTGCTTAGAAAGAAGAATGCCTGGGGAAACAGCCTGATGGAGGGGAAAAGTTCGTAGATTTTGGGTTCACACATAGCAGGTTAAAATCTTCAGTTCAGTTCAGTTCAGTTCAGTTCAGTTGCTCAGTCGTGTCCGACTCTGTGACCCCATGAATTGCAGCACGCCAGGCCTCCCTGTCCATCACCAACTCCCGGAGTTTACTCAAACTCGTGTCCATCGAGTCAGTGATGCCATCCAGCCATCTCATCCTCTGTCGTCCCTTCTCCTCCTGCCCCCAATCCCTCCCAGCATCAGGGTCTTTTCCAATGAGTCAACTCTTCGCATGAGGTGGCCAAAGTACTGGAGTTTCAGCTTCAGCATCAGTCCTTCCAATGAACACCCAGGACTGATCTCCTTTAAGATGGACTGGTTGGATCTCCTTGCAGTCCAAGGGACTCTCAAGAGTCTTCTCCAACACCATAGTTCAAAAGCATCAATTCTTCGGCAATCAGCTTTCTTCACAGTCCAGCTCTCACATCCATACACGACCACTGGAAAAACCATAGCCTTGACCAGACGGACCTTTGTTGGCAAAGTAATGTCTCTGTTTTTTAATATGGTATCTAGGTTGGCATAACTTTCCTTCCAAAGAGTAAGTGTCTTTTAATTTCATGGCTGCAATCACCATCTGCAGTGATTTTGGAGCCCCGAAAAATAAAGTCTGACACTGTTCCACTGTTTCCCCATCTATTTGCCATGAAGTGATGGGACCAGATGCCATGATCTTAGTTTTCTGAATGTTGAGCTTTAAGCCAACTTTTTCACTCTCCTCTTTCACTTTCATCAAGAGGCTTTTTAGTTCCTCTTCACTTTCTGCCATAAGGGTGAAAATCTTCAGTAGGTCCATTTAATAACTGTGTGCCTTTTAACATTTCCAAACCTCAGTTCTCTCATCTGTAAAATGACCACAATATTTTACTTTGTCAAGATTAGAGATATTGTATCAAAAAACTGAACTCACAGTGGGTTCTCAGTAAATGATAGCTATTTTCTTTCTTACATCTGTATCTCTATCTACCTTCAATCTATTTCTCTTCCTATCTATTTATTTATGTAGATATGTAGACTTGAGTTGCTAAAGAAATGGCTACACATGGCTATACCTTCTAACAATCAACACAAGTTAAAACCCCCTTTCTCCATTTCTTTCTATTACAGTATCACATGCTTGGCAGCAGAATCAATCTCTTTCCCCTCCCTCTACCAAACTTCCAAACCTAGTCTCTTCCAGCCCCTATCTTCTTTTTCCTCAAATACAATCCAATACATTCTTTGTCTTCACCACTTCCTCTGCTGTTAACAATGTAGAACAAATCTCTCCATCCCCTATCATCATTTACTATGCTATTTCTCCAAATCTGCCCAACTAAAGGCCCCAAAACAAGCAGGCAAGGAGTTGGATAGGGGAGCAGCTATGAATACTGTTTAGTTAACTGTGCTTCCCTACCTCCCCTACTCCCATCATTGTCCCCTCCAGCTAAATTCAGAGAGGACAATTTCTTTGTTTTCTGTTATTCAGTATACTGTCGTTGTTGTTCAGTTGCTAAGTCCTGTCCAACTCTTTGCAACCCCATGGACTGCAGTGTCCCAGGCTCCTCTGTCCTCCACTATCTCCCAGAGTTTGTTCAAATTCATGTACTTTGTGTCAATGATGCTATCTAACCATTTCATCCTCTGCTGTCCCCTTCTCCTTTTGTCGTCAATGTTTCCCCACATATGGGTCTTTTCTGATGAGTCAGCTCTTCGCATCAGGTGGCCAAGTATTGGAGCTTCAGCTTCAACATTAGTACTTCCAATGAATATCCAGGGTTGATTTCCTTTAGGATTGACTGGTTTGATCACCTTGCTGTCCAAGGGATGGACTCTCAAGAGTCTTCTCCAGCACCACAATTAAAAAGCATCAATTCTTTGGCACTCAGCCTTCTTTATGGTCCAACTCTCACATCCATATGTGACTACCGGAAAAACCATAGCTTTGACTAGATGGACCTTTGTTGGCAAAGTGATGTCTCTGCTTTCGAATATGCTGTCTAGGTTGGTCATAGCTTTCCTTTCAAAGAGCCAGTGTCTTAATTTCATGGCTGCAGTCACCATCTGCAGTGATTTTGGAGCCCAAGATAATCAATCACCCATTCAGAATTTTTTTATTTCCTAGAAAGCAAAGTTGAAGATTTTTTTCCCTGAAAAATTAGGAATGAATGTTATGGAAACCTGTAGGGAGTCTGACCAATTGTGCTTTATCTTCATCTCTTTTATTCTTGCTAACATTTTCAACCTCCAGAAAAGAAAGGTTCAACGGACCACTCAATTTCCTGAAATACAAAATAAAGCCTACTTCATGTGTCATCACATGTGAATAAGCCAGTGGCTGCTACATAACTTCCTCTGAATTACTATGATAATTCAGATTGTAAAAGCTCCACAATAGTTCTGCGGGGAAGGAAATATACTGGGGAATTTACACCAGATTTAAACTTATACACTCCCAGCTGTTAGGAAAATGCAGATCTGCACCAAAAGGCAAACGAGAGCTGTAGAAAATTTTCTGAATATTATTATGGCATGAGGTTAATGTGGTATAGTTTTGCTGAAATGTGTAAAATTAAGTTTAGCATATAAGATCCTCTATCATTGCCTCCTTATCATAATATCTGTGCAACCAATTCAATTATTTCTTAAAATGTGTAAATTTGATTAAAAAGTATCTATTGAACCTATAATATAGTTAATCATATTCACCACGTGGTTGGTACTGATAGTGTTTTTGTTTTTTTTTTACTGATAGTGTTTTACACGCCAGTAGTGAAAGTAAAAGTGAACGTCACTCAGTTGTGTCCGGCTCTTTGCGGCCCCGTGGACTATACAGTCCATGGCCAGTAGTGCTGCACATATTGCCTGTCCACCATCCCTGTGACCCTTGCATAAAAGATTTATATGATTCATAGAGTGACTAGGACACTTGTTAATGATAAAGTGTTCTGGGTGATTTAGTTTCTAATTTAGGAGCCCCATTCTTCACCATGGCAGTAGCACAATCAGCCGTGTGGCAATGTATGAAGGCAAAGGCGGTAGAGATTAGACCTGCAGTTTTGGGCTTTGCCCCCATGAACTTGCATCTGAGTGACCTTACATGGCTTTGATACATGGGAATATTAGAAGCAGATGTTCCATTTGACAATCAAATGAGAAAAGGTATTATAGGTAGTTGATACCTATACTTACATTGAAGAGGAAAAGTTAAAATTTTACATAACCTCCTGCTCCTTCTGTCTCTGTAACTCAGCTAGCTCCTTGCAAAGTCTGGATCACGTAGGTCATGTAGTCTCAGAAAGTGGGGACTCACAATACTAGGAACTGGAGCTTATCTCACTTACCCTGTCCTACTCTTGGCAATCGCCCAGCCCTTGCAAACCCGCTTAATCATGCCTGTCCGTGTATAAAAATTCTGTAACCCCTTTGTTCAGGGCTCAGAACTTGGAGTGTTAACTCCTCTGGGCCTGCCGGCATAATAAACTTGCATTCTCCACCTCTCAGAGTGTGGTGCTTGATTTCTCGAGTACTGGTTTTTGCAGCATTTCTGGAGGCCCCAACAAGATTCCAACCATGCTGGCCCCTTGAGCCGCCGGACTGGTGGCTCAGCCTGGCTGAGATGAATGAGAAGGCATGCCACCTGATGGTATTCCGGGTTCTCTTTTGGACCAGTGTTCCGAATCTCCAGACGGCCAAGCCCTGACTGGACTCATTGGAGGGATGGACCAACTCACCAGAAATGGCCACAGGATCAGGTAAGGCCCTGGGGCCAGTCCCCAGTCAGGTCCTACCCCAACGAGTAGAAGAGGAGACTGATCACCTCCTTGGAGCTCCCAGGAAGGGAGCATCAAATAGGGAGAACTGGGAACTCAGGAGAAGGGAGGTATCTTGACTGCTGACCTCCTTGGAGCTCCCAGGAAGGGAGCAACAGTTAAGGAAACCTGAGGACTCAGGAGAAGGGAGGGATTGTGATAGCCTCTGAATGATTGTGAGTGCGTGATTTCTGATTGAACAGACCAAGAGAAATTTTTCTTTTTGGAAACTGCAAATCCAATTCTTTTTGCATATGCAATTAAAGACAGCTAGCTTGTTGAAAGGCCTGCCTAGGGAAAAGCTTGAAGTTAACCCTTTCCATGTCCTTGAAATACACAGCCAACTTTGCCTGAGACCTGAGCCTTGGGCAAATTAGAACTTTAAGCAAAGGGAAAAAAAGGAGGTCAAAGAGATATTTTAAATCTCAAACAGAAAGCTATAAGATCTCTGTCAGTCTGTCTGTCTGGATCTATGTATGTCTCAGGGTATGTCTTTTGTTTTTTTCTGATAATATTGTTGAAGTTGTAAATGAGTTCTAATTTGATTGGCCTAAAGAAAAGTAAGCACTTACGCATCAAACAATTCTAAATACAAAAAAAATTAACCTAAATAAATTTCCAATTCACGTGAACTGGGAAATATTCAATATTAAATATCTAGTATTAATGTTTGTTTGCTAATCTAATAAGGAAAGTAGTATGTATGTTTTTAATAAAGAAGGTATACAAAATAAAAATTACATTTTATGAAGGGAAAAGAAAGTAGGTCTGACTTACAGGTGGCTGTTACAAAAAGTGATTAGAAGGTTTGTGGAAAG
Organism: Cervus elaphus; assembly: GCF_910594005.1. Lineage (NCBI taxonomy): Eukaryota > Metazoa > Chordata > Mammalia > Artiodactyla > Cervidae > Cervus > Cervus elaphus. Next base: position 140,460,078 of record NC_057848.1, on the reverse strand, counting down.
TGGACCCTGAAAAAAAGTTCTGTGCATGGTTAGGTCTAACTAAGTTTAAAATAAATTTAATTAAGTTTACCTAAATGAGTTTAAAGTAAGCTGGTGTAAAAACTTAAATTCAGCCTTTCTCTTGGTTAAGAGGACATACTTTCTTCAGATGTTGAACTGCTTTTAATTATAGATTTAAGTTTCTTTACCTCTTAATTGATCTGTTCTATATTTACCTTTGAAATCTTTTGTTAACTTTGGCTAGAGTGAATAACTATTATTTTACAGTGACTTATATGATCCTACCTGACTGTTATAAACCCTTTTGATATTTATTGACAAAGCTTCCTAAATAACTTGACTGCTAGCTAACTTTGGGATGCCTGAAAGGGCCCCTGAGACACCCCAAAAAGCTAAGCTACTTGGGTTCATTGGACATGTTAAATTACATGGGAAGTACTGTTGAAGGGGTAAAAAATCTTTTCAGGTTACACTGTATGGTTGAAGTTACTAATATAGATATCCTAAAATTGTGTAAAATTCATATAGATCTGATATGCCCTGATAAAGTATGGTCAATTATAATTCTAGTTATCATATTAAAGTGTTACATATAACAACAATGACCAGGTTTCTTTGCCAATTGCAATAGAATCAGATTTTAAACATGACTTCCATGGTTTTACTCTCATGCCTTCAGAATACTGCTAATTCTTCAAGATTTACGGAAAAAACTTTTTAGATTAAGCAGATAAACAAATTTTGTTATTAACAGTAAGCTGGACTAAAATTTGGTCTTCTGTTTAGAGAACAAAGTTTTCTTAGAATGCAGCTTTTGACAGTAGATTATTAATTTCTTTGCCTTTAAGTGATTTGTATTTGTTTTTAAAATCTTTTTGTTACTTTGGTAGAGTAAACATTATTAAGATTATGGTACATGTAAACAAAGCTCATTCTGCTTCTACAAAAAATAACACCGCATGATTAGACTTTTGCTATCCTGATGTCCTTAAAACCTGGCAAGAGTCTACTCCTAAATCAGGAAATTGAAAATGGATAAACAACAGCTAAAAATCAAAGAGCCAGGGCTATGGGAAATCCAAGATGGCTACTTGACTTTTCCTGGCTCCCTGACAGACCTCATTTTTATTTGATGGGTTAAAGTCTTCCCTGGCTACAGTGTTAATGCCCTCACAATGAGTTCTCCAAAAGAAAAAAAATTATATTTCACCAAATATTAAGTTCTAGTTTTGTTAATTAAGGTCTGTGCTTACTAAGACCCACTTCTGAGATAGTTCCTTGTTCTGTTATATTGCTAAAAGGTTTATTAAGTGTGAAGTCGCTTAGTCGTGTCCAACTCTTTGTGACCCCATGGACTGTAGCCCACCAGGCTCCTAAGTCCATGGGATTCTCCAGGCAAGAATACTGGAGTGGGTTGCCATTTCCTTCTCCAGGGTATCTTCCCGACCCAGGGATCAAACCCAGGTCTCCCTCATTGCAGGCAGACACTTTAACCTCTGAGCCACCAGGGAAGCCCCTATTTATTTGACTGCACCATTCAGTGTTAGTCGTTCAGTTGTGCCCGACTCTTTACGACCCCATGGACTGCAACCCACCAGGCTCCTCTGTCCGTGAGATTTTCCAGGCAAGGATACTGGAGTGGGTTGCCATTTCCTTCTCCATAGCATCTTCCCAACCCAGGGATCGAACCCTGGTCTCCTGCACTGCAGGCAGATTCTTTACACACTGAGCTACAAAGGAAGCCCAAAAAGGTTTATTAAGTTATTACAAAAGGCACTCTAAGATTGTTTCTAAAGCTTATCTCAGTAACCAATCTTTGGATAAAGGCCAGATGCTCCATGATGTACAACCAGGAGATTAACAATTGGCTATAATCATTTAACTGAGACAGAGGACCTGGGGTATACTGGGCTATACCCAATAAAAGTTCTTGACTTAAATTCTTGCTTGTGACCTTACTAATAACTGCTAGCTATATTATTTTCTATGTAACTTGTTTCAGAAGATTGTTTCTTACATTACCAAATATGTGACTGAGCCTGTGATAAAATGCTGATATACAGTTTCATATGAGATCAATAATTGTAGTGATGTAACTTTAGATATGGGAAGAAACAATAAGAGGAAATAGTTTCCTGAACCAAGAGGCTAGTAATACAGGTATGGTCTAGAGACTTTTGCTACTTACAAGGTCTGGTCTAGTGACAACACATTGAGTGGTCTGTCAGTGGAATCTTGGTTAGACTTGGGAATGAGCCTTCCCAGGACCGTGGGACACAATGGCCATGATGCCCCCAAAACAGGGTCAAATATGTGGCTATGAAGGGCCACTGCTCACTAGAAGTTGGCCCTTGCCAGCTGCCTCTACAAAGATTAAATCATGACCACTACAAGATGCTGACCTTCAACACTCCCTTGAAAGGAGTTCAGAGTGGAGACAAAAAATAAGGCACTCTGTGCTTTGAGGAAAACCCAGAAAAACCCAGGCCTTCAGATAGTCAGATGTTTTCAGGTAAAGTTTTTTATCAGTCCAAATTTTTGCATCTTCTCATACCTAGAGAAACACTAATGTCACTAACCAATGTCTGGACCTGGTTCTCCTGACTAGTGCCTCAGCAGCTTTCCTACTTCTGTTAATCTTTGGGCCATACAACTTTCTTGTTAAGTTTGTTTCTCCAGGTAGTAGTACAACAAGAATATCCCCCGGCCAACACCCAGGCAGTTCTGGAACAAGCTGCTTATCATTCTGTGGACTCTCACCTTCCTCTGTAAATGCACCCCGAGGTCCTCAGGCTAGTCTCTCTTTGAGATCTTATATGGGAGACCACCCCCAGTGATAAAAATCTCAAGGGAGACCACCAACAACTAGCTGATCTGGAGATGTCCCAACACCTCTGGGCCCTGGGAAAAGTCTTCTGCCATATCGCCCGAGAAACCTGAGAAAGGACAGCCATTCCACTGGGCAATTGGGTTCATCCCTATCAGCCAGGAGATGATGTCGGGGTTAAAGATTGGAAAAAGGAACCACTTCAGCCCATTTGGACAAGCCCTCACACGGTTGTCCTGGCAGCCCCTACTGCTGTTAGTTACAGGCATCATCCCTTGGATCCACCACACCAGAGTCGAAAAGGCAGGGACTTCCTGTAATGAGGACAACTGGAAAGCAGTTTGGGACCCCGAAAATCCCCTCAAGTTCTGGTTCCAAAAACAATGACCCTCACCCATGAAAGCTGCTGAGCCCTGCTCTAGTCACTCCGGAAGCTGACTAATCAATGCAGGGCAGAAGCTTGAGGATCTGGCTATCAAAATGTCAATGGGTTTTCATTGTCAGCCCTGGCCTCTGTCCCTGGTTGGTATTATTGCTGCGCTGTTCGCTACAGGACTAGCTTCAGTCCCACCCCAGGACTGGGATTTGGGTCAGAAGCTGTGGCTAGCTGTCTGTTATCTCACTGTAGTAGGCAGCTAATTCTTATGTCTCTTAGGATCCATTCTCCCTACTAACTAAATCGCTCACAGTATAGCTGACCCCCCTTCATGATAGGCTCAGTTGCTATAGCCGTGACAACCTGAAGATGGGAAGAAAACCTTTGCTAGTGTTCAGTTACCTGTTATGTGCGGGCTGCTTTGCAGCCTTTTGGTGTCCCTTGCTGTAACAGATGGTGCCATTCCTTATCCATCATGCACCTGTCAACATTACAGTCAACCCTTGGAAAATAGCTTACTTAACCATCAGATAGAACAATGTATAGATAGTCAATCCTATAGGCTGATCACCTACTGCCTTCATAACCATGCGGTGTATATCCAGGGGTCTGGGTGCCAAAGATGTTTTCTGGTTATGCCCCCTGCCGCCACTACCTTTCCAAACCCCAGGCAGTATCCCGACACCATGGCATTGCCATCATGCCCCTGTGCCTCCGTCTACTCCCAAATGCCAGGCAGATGTTACAACCCAGAACAGGTGTCTGTCTGCCAAATAAATGGGAAAACCTACTGGACAGGGACAATAATACAGACAAACGAAATCACAGACCAACTAGATTCCCTGGCTGAGGTGGTTTTACAGAATAGGAGAGGGCTAGACTGACTGGCTCAGAGGTTAAAGCGCCTGCCTGCAATGCAGGAGACCTGGGTTCGATCCCTGGGTCGGGAAGATTCCCTGGAGAAGGAAATGGCAACCCACTCCAGTATTCTTGCCTGGAGAATCCCATGGACAGAGGAGCCTGGTGGGCTACAGTCCATGGGGTCGCAAAGAGTCGGACATGACTAAGTGACTTCACTTTCACTTTCAGACCTACTGACAGCTGAAAAGGGAGGACTCAGCCTCTTCTTGAACAAAGAATGCTGCTTTTATGTAAACTAATCAGGAATAGTCAGGGACGTGGCCCAACAGCTAAGGGAACAAATCATGAAAAGGAGAGAGGAACTAGCAAATTCCTGGGGTAATGGGAACAATATCTGGAGCTGGGCATCAAGGCTTCTCCCTTCAGTCGGTCCTCTCTTCATGTTCTTTGCAGCGCTCTTGTTTGGCCCTTGTATTCTCAATGCTATTACCCAGTTCATAACCTCTCGAGCTGAATCCATAAAGTTACAAATGGTAATAGTTCAATATAGCCCCCTAAATGACGGGAAGCTCTGAATGTCCTACCAAAGCATGAGATAATGCTTTCTACAATGAGTGATAGAAGCATCAAGGGGGAGGGTGATGAAGAGAAGAGTTAAAACTTTACATAACCTCCTGCTCCTTCTGCCTCTGTAACTCAGCTTGCTCCTTGCAACGTCTGGATCACATAGGTCACATAGTCTCAGATATACTAGGAACTGGAGCTTATCTCACTCACCCTTGTCCTGCTCTTTGCAATTGCCCAGCCTCTGCAAACCCTCTTAATCATGCCTGCCCATGTATAAAAACTCTGTAACCCCTTTGTTCGGGGCTCAGAGCTTAGAGTGTTAACTCCTCTGGGCCCACCGGTGCAATAAACCTGAGTTCTCCAACTCTCTGAATGTGGTGCTTGGTTTCTCGAGTACTGGTTTCTGCAACAACATGAGAAAGTTGATGTATGTATTGTCTACTAGGAATTTTTTTCTTGAATTCTCATGCTCCTAACAAACACTTCTCTCATTAGGGAAATTGAATCTATTTCCTGACATCTAATTCTTTCCATTAGGTGAATGAGGTGGTCCATTTTCTTACATCTAGTATGTGTAATATGTCCCCAGTTTCATAACCTTTTCTAGATTTGTGAATATAAATGCTCATACATTGCTGTTCTTTGATCTATTCTCCCTAAACTACAGCATGATCTCCTTAAGATGTCAACTGGATCATGTCACATCCTCCTCAAAACTCTTCAAGAATTTCCCTTTAGACTGAAAACAATCTCTCACATCCTTTTGGAGCTGACCTATGTCTTCCTCTACAAACTCTTTGTCCTGCATAGCCCTGCTAACATCCTATTTGTGCTTCTCACTCCTGACCTTCTTTCATTCCCTCAGGCACCCAGAGTTCTTAACTCAGGCCCTTTGTCCATCTTCCCCCACCCCTGCCATTCCCATGCCCGACTTCTCATCCTTGAAGACATGCTGTGCATGATTACATCTAAGAGAGGCCTTCCTTGTGTTTTCAACTGAAATTAGGTTCCCTGTACATTTTAACAAAACTGAACTTACACTCTATATAACACTCATCACAGCTGTTAACTGTGTCTGTTTATAGGATAATCTGTCTGTCTCCCCCAGAAGAGTAAATAATGTAAGTGCATGGGTTTTATCTATTTCACTCGATGCAGTATTCTTAGTCTAGCACAGTACTGATATTTCTTGACATGGATGAATTAATGCTGTCTCACCTCTCTTTTAAATGGACTGGACAAATTCAGTCAATGGATCTGTAAAAAATAAATATAAACTCTCCTCCCCCACTTCAGGGATCTCCTTTCCATATGGGTTTTGTTATGATATTTTTCTTGTTCAGTGGTTATGAAGCTGGTTACCTTAGATTGGGACTTGAACCCACCTGGCTGGGACTCAAACCTAGCCAAAACCCTGGTTGGGACTCTAACTCACATGGTTGGTACTCAGATCCAGCCAAAACCCACTTTGGGACTCTAACCCACCTGGCTGGGACTCAAACCCAGCCAAAACCCATAGTACCTGGTATCAGGACCGAATGAAGCTCAGGTTTTTGATGTCTCATTTCAGAAAGAATTCAGTGAGAGACAAAATGACAGGTTAGAAGTGAATCTATTTAGAGAGAAACACTCCACAGATAGAGTGTGGGCCATCACAGAGCGCGAGTCTGGCAGCCTCAAAATGAGGCATGGTTAGCTTTTATGGGCTGGGTAAATTCATAGGCTAATGAGTAGCAGGATTATTCCAACTATTTTGGGGAAGGGGTGGAGATTTCCAGGAGTTGGCCACCACCCACTTTTTAGTCTTTTGGTGGTGCCTTGGAACTGTGATAGCACCTTTGGGTATGTTGTTTAGCTTGCTGATTGAAGATCAAGGTCTAGTTGAATCTGACTTGTTTGCCATGTTGGACCCATTTGATTCTAATTGGTTTATGTTGTATCCTTGGGCTATGGCATTCTTTCAAAAGTTGTGCCCTGCCCCCTTCCCTCCAGTTCCAGTTATAAGTGGTGGCTATAGAAATAAATATTAATAAACTCTAAATTGTTTTCTATAATAGAATAAAAAATAGTGTCATTGGGAGAATATGGTTCAACTGATGAGGGATTTGGACAATGTCAGGAGGCCAAAGTGCTATTTAAGGCAGTGGATTTGGGAAGAAAAGTCCTGTATCTAGATAATCAGTGGATTTGAAGGATAAGCATATCTAACATACAATTTAAATTTACTTTGATATATCATGTTCATGTATTATTTAATAGAATTATTTTAAAGATAATATCCTGTTTGCTTTTAGCTTCAGGCCTCAAGGAGTAGAGTATGTGTCTCAGTTAGCTTATCCCCTTAGGGTGGAATGAAAGGAACAATCCTGAAACACAGAGTAGAGGATAAGTATTGAAGGCAGTGTACATGCTCAGTAATGAAATTGCTGTGTCACATGGTAGATTTGTTCCCAGTTTTTAAAGGAACATCCATACTGTTTTCCATAATGGCTGTATCAGCTTACATTCCCATCAACAGTGTAGGAGTGTTTCCTTTTCTCCACATCCTCTCCAGCATTTATTGTTTGTAGATTTTTGATGATGGTGATTCTGACTGCTGTGAAGTGATACCTCATTGTAGTTTTGATTTGCATTTCTACATTTCTCAACGTTTGCATGAGCAACGTTGAGCATCTTTTCATGTGTTTATTGGCTGTTGGTATGTCTTCTTTGGAGAAATGTCTGTTTAGGTCTTCTGTCCATTTTTTGATTGGGTTGTTTGTTGTTCTGATATTGAGCTATATGTGCTGCTTATATATTTTTGGAGATTAACCCTTCGTCAATTGCTTTGTTTTCAATTATTTTCTCCCATTCTGAGGGTTGTCTTTTCATTTTGTTTATAGTTTCCTTTGCTGTACAAAAGCTTTTAAATTGTATTAGGTCCCGTTTGTTTACTTTTATTTTTATTTCCATTAATCTAAGAGGTGGGTCATAGAGAATGTTGATGAAATTAATGTCAAAAAGTGTACTGCCTATGTTTTCCTCTAAGCGCTTTATTGTTTCTGGCCTTCGATTTAAGTCTTTAATCCATTTTGAGTTTATTTTTGAGTATGGTGTTAGGAAGTGTTCTAATTTCATTCTTTTACACATAGCTGTCCAGTTTTCCCAACAACACTTATTAAGAGACTGTCTTTTCTCCATTGTATATTCTTGCCTCCTTTGTCAAAGGTGCCCATAAGTATGTGGGTTTGTCTCTGGACTTTCTATCTTGTTCCATGTTTCAGTTCAGTTCAGTTGCTCAGTCGTGTCTGACTCTTTGCAATCCCACGAATCAGCACATCAGGCCTCCCTGTCTATCACCAACTCCTGGAGTCCACCCAAACCCATGTCCATTGAGTTGGTGATGCCATCCAACCATCTCATCCTCTGTCGTCCCCTTCTCCTCCTGCCCTCAATCTTTCCAAGCATCAAGGTCTTTTCAAATGAGTCAGCTCTTCGCATCAGGTGGCCAAAGTATTGGAGTTTCAGCTTCAAAATCAGTCCTACCAGTGAACACCCAGGACTGATCTTCTTTAGGATGGACTGGTTGAATCTCCTTGCAGTCCAAGGGACCCTCAAGAGTCTTCTCCAACACCACAGTTCAAAAGCATCAATTCTTCAGTGCTCAGCTTTCTTTATAGTCCAACTCTCACACCCATACATGACCACTGGAAAAACCATAGCTTTGACTAGATGGACCTTTGTTGGCAAAGTAATGTCTCTGTGTTTTAATATGCTGTCTAGGTTGGTCACAACTTTCCTTCCAAGGAGTAAGCGTCTTTTAATTTCATGGCTGCAATCACCATCTGCAGTGATTTTGGAGCCCCGAAAAATAAAGTCTGCCACTGTTTCCAGTATTTCTCCATCTATTTGCCATGAAGTGATGGGGCCAGATGCCATGATCTTAGTTTTCAGAATTTTCCACAGCTTATTGTTATCCACACAGTCAAAGGCTTTGGCATAGTCAATAAAGCAGAAATAGATGTTTCTCTGGAACTCTCTTCCTTTTTTTATAATCCAGTGGATATTCCATGTTTATGACCCAGCAATCATACTACTGGGCATATACCCTGAGAAAACCACAATTCTAAAAGACACATGTACCCTAGTGTTCATTGCAGCAATATTTACAATAGCCAGGACATGGAAGCAACCTAGATGTCCATCAACAGATGAATGGATAAAGAAGTTGTACATTTATTTATACAATGGAATATTACTTAGCCATAAAAGGAACCAATTTGAGTCAGTTGTAGTGAGGTGGATGAACCTAGAGCCTCTTATACAGAGTGAAGAATGTTACAAAAAAAATATTGTATATAACACCTATATATGGAATCTAGAAGAATGGTACTGATGAACCTAGTAGATGTCAACTACAAATTGGCACTTACCAAGAGCATTGCCAATGACTGAACAACAAAGACATTTGCCATCTGCCTCTATGGAGACTGAACCCCATGCTGCTATAGCTGTTGACTTCAACAACCCTTGACGGAGTTCAGGGTGGAATGAGGCACTCTGTACTCCAGGTCTTTAGATAGTTGGATGTTTTTAGGAACAGATTTTATGATCTCAATCCTTGCATTCCCTCATATATAGAGAAGGACTAATCCCTTCATGGTGACATCAGATCCTCATGACTAACAAAAAACTTTTTGTAAAATGTGTCCTTCATGGTATTGAATTCCCCTTTCATGAAAACTTTATATATTGACTTTCCCCCACTGACGCTTTGGAGCAGTCTCAGAGCTATCTGAGATACTGTCTCCCAGACTGCAGTCCTCACTTTGCCCCAATTAAAACTTAACTCGCAACTCTCAAGTTGCACATCTTTTTTTACTCAACATAGAGAATGGACTTGTGGACACAATGGGGGAAGGTGAGGGTGGGACGAATTAAGAAAGTGTCATTAACATATATACACTATCATGTGTAAAATAGATACTGGGAAGTTTCTAGATAGTATAGGGAGCTTAGCCTGGTGCTCTGTGATGAACTAGAGGGGTGAGATGAGGGGAGGGGAGGGAGTCAAGGGATATATATGTAATTATGACTGATTCGTGTTGTTGTATGGCAGAAACTAACACAAAATTGTAAAGCAATTTTCCTTAATTAGAAAAATAAATTAAAAAAAATTTTTTTAAATTGAAGCTAGACAATCAGAGCTGGAGTTCCTCTTTCTGCTTTAGTGCCTTTACCAGGAATTTGAAAGCATCTTTTTTGAAACATTGGTCTATCTGCAAGATATTGAGACCAATATTATCTAGATCTTTTTTAAAGGCTCTAGACTATGTCCTTAACAAAGAGTTTCAAAGAATTTAGGATTGTTAAGCTAAGGGCATCATAAAGTTGACCCAGGATTACAAGTATGACTTAGAAATAACCTCCAGGCATTGATATTAGAAGTAGTCTAGAAATTATTTGATGGTTCAACTGTCACTGTGGCATTCTGCCATAAAATAACCCATAATCTCATTAAAACCACATGAAAACATCTATTAAAAAATAATTTGGGGTTTTTCTAGACTATAGCAAGGCAGGGTGAGGTATCTATTAAAAAGTTTTCCAACTCTAACTTAAAATATACTGTATACAATGAGATAGGCAATAAAATACTTTTGAACTTTACATGCAGACATGCACATACACACAATATATAGAGACATACAAATATCTATACATATATATAATACATTTAGTAGAAATGTTATAAATTATTTCCCACCAAAACTTCTAAATGTATAGACAATCCAAACTATCATTAATCAAACCATTCAAAGTAAAATCTAAATCCTTAGCTCTCTAATGTTAGTTTTAAACTAACAGCTCCAAGCTTTTATCTTTATATTCTTAACATTACAAATGTTATACACTTGTGTCACAGAAAATTAGAAATATTGAGCACAGTTAAATACATTCTCAATCCCAACTCCTTTAATGCTAAACATTTAGTTTGTTTCAATTCTGATTTTCCCCCTTAACTTTGGTGTTGGTTGTTGCTGGGTTATTTATTTATTTATTTGCAAGTTTGTTTGGAGGTGTTTAAAGTGCATTTTCAGTGAGGAACTATATCATCTGTTTACAATAGAGCTCTTGAAAAACAAAAGGAGTTTAGAATTATGAGGCAGAACAAACTCCAGTCATGAGATACAACAAACATCATGTGAAAGCAACAGCCTGATATCTAGGTTATGAAAATTAGAATTAAAAAGTCACTACCCAGAAAATGTCCAGCTTTCTTACTTGGCAAAGCTTGGGTGCAATTCTATAAAAGATTTAATAAGCTGAATTTTTCCCATTGTGTAAACAAAATGATAAGACTAAATCTGTGCCTGGCAATTTCAGTCTAAATTCATAGTTACACAAAACACCAGACATTGTGCATTTCACTTGTTAATATACCATGTTTTCTCAGATAGTAGGAGGAAAGGCAAGGTAACTACAGAGAACAAAAACGTAGGAAGAAGAAATAATGTACCTTTATTTGACAATATAAAGTAATGGTGAAAAGAAAGCCTCAATTAATGCATCTCAGAAGGGCATAAAGACTATACTCCAACTTTGGAAAGTTAATTTAGAAAGACAGAGGGAGAGATTGAATAACTGCAGTTTATCATGAAAAATACACATATGATAGAATGGTGAACAATGGAGAATTCATACCATATGTTATTTGGAAAAATCTGTTAGTTTTCTTTGTTAAGATTAAGAAAGAATAGGTTTATCAAGTTCTGACATCCTTCATACTGTTGATAACAAATTAATAATAGCATTCCTGGCTCTGCACTTACAAATTAGGATTTCCTAATAAATGCTGATTATCCTAGTCAGGGAGGTCAGCAAAAAACCTAAATCCTGTTTTAGTCATTTCTAATCTTGTACATTCTATTCTCCTTTTTTAGCATGTAAAGATAACATATTAAGTTGGCAGACATTGTTTATGGACCCCTGAAGTTAGCTGTATTTTGACCAGTTAAATTTCAGATTTATTGACTGCTTAGTAACTAGAATAGAATTTGCTAGGAGACCAGGGATATTGGAGGAGTCTGTACTTGATGTTTTCTGAGAAGTCAAAAAAGAAGTCTCTTAGTTTCCAGTTAAATTGTATTTTTTAAATATACAGTTGTTCCTTTATTTCTGTTTGCCCATGCCCACTCAAAAGAAGACCATTAGGTCTTCACTTGTTTTATTCTCTTCTGTTTTGGTTTCCTTGAGATGCTTTTCTTTATGAAGTGAGGATATCCTCTTCACTCCTATTACAGGATTAGGTAGATTTTTTTGGTTATTTTCCCTGAAGGTCTATGTGGTTGCTTTACCAGACTTGTTGAAGAATAGACTCTAAAGACTGTAGGCTTTGGTGGTGGTGAAATAGGAATAGGAATCCTTACACTCTATGCAACCCTTTGAATTTTCGCTGAAATTTACCTGTGACTCAGAAACTTAAGTAGCCTGTATGTTGGTCACACATACTGCTGTTCTAACTGGAGTAGAACTGTTTCTGTCCCAAGAGTTGTCAGAACAGTTCAATGGACCAGTCTTCAAGTTAAGACACGGGCTGACAGTTATCACTGTTCATTGATAAGTAGAAGTTGTTGTCACTCAAAGATGTCACTTTAACACCATCGATTGAATGATTTTGCCTTTTTTTCTGAAGCACATGATTAGGTAGTAGTTGAGGTTGATTTGGTTTTACATGCACTGTAGCACTTTCCACATGAGTTTCAAATGTCTTTCTGCTTATCGCTTGCCTATAAACTGTATCTACAAAAAAAAAATGAATACCATCAGGAGGATCAACAATGAGCTTATTAGAGTTTTTTGGTTTTTTTAAACATTAGATTTAAAAATCACTTGGATTATGTGAAATTCTTCCTTATACTTCTCATCCACCTCCTTTTAATTCTACTGTGAGTCAGTTTTCTCTCTGCCCCTGGATGAAATCCTTCATGTGCCCCCTAGTTTTTCCAGTCCCTCTTAACCAATAAAAAAAGTATTTTAATCTCTTTAAAGCATCTACAAGTTCATCACATAATGATTTAACTCCAGTCTAATCTAGTGTTATTTCAAATGCCGAACTTATTCAGAATCACCCTTTTCTCCTTCCTAAGCGTAGACCTCCTCCAGTACTGGAAGCCTGCAGAAGGATAAAAATAGGAGCTAGCTTCTTCTCTTAGTTGTTTGCTAATTACTGTATGGCTCACCCAGGGCGATGGTGGAAAAGACACAAGTTTAAGTGGTTGGTTCATTCGGAATTCTGTTGGGGTACTCTGGTAATAGTACTTTTCCAAAGATACCCCTTTCCTTCCCACAGAGAGCATTTCTAGGATCTTCAGTAATTTTCCAGTTGAAGACCTCACATTTTAACTCCTTGATTAGGGGGCTGCCTTTTGTTTGGCTGACTATACAGAACTTTATCTTTGGCCTCTTGGCTTTCGTCTGCTTGTAATTGAGCTTCTTATGTATTCCAACTAGTCCTCTCAGTTCAATTGAGTTCAGTTGCTCTGAGTTGGAGTAAATATTAAGAAAACTCAAATTGGATCCCTTTTTCAAGGCCATATTTAGTCTCAAGGAAAACTGCACCTCTTCCCCACTTTTTTGAAAGAGAAGCTGGCTCCCTGGGCAGCCCTCTCAATTCTGCCAAGAGCAAGAGGAGGTACCAGCCGTAGATCTTGCTTTTGAAATTCATAAGCAGAAGTCAGATGCTTGTCCTTTTGTTCCTCAAGCTTTTGGAAACTATAAAGAGTTTTTAATAGATTCCAAAGCTCCTCTCACTTGAGGGGAAGTAAGTCTCAGTACAATTAAACTTTTCTTGGAATAAATCTTCACTACTCTATACTTCTACATCACCTAGTCAAAGTGAAAGTGTTAGTCACTCAGTCATGTCCGACTCTGCAACCCCATGGACTGTAGCCCGGCAGGCTCCTCTGACCATGGAATTCTCCAGGCAAGAATACCAGAGTGGGTTACCATGCAGGGGATCTTCCCAACCCAGGGATTGAACCTGGGTCTCCTGCATTGCAGGCAGCTTCTTTACTGTCTGAGCCACCAGGGAAGCCCTGCAGAGTAGCTAAAATGAAAAAGAAAATACTAAGTGTTTTGAGGATGTGGAGCAACTGGAACTCTCATATACTACAGGTCGGAGTATACATTGACATAGCTAGAAAATGCTTTGCTATCATATACTACAGCTCAGCTCAGTTCTGTTCAGTTCAGCCACTCAGTCGTGTCTGACTCTTTGTGACCCCATGGACTGCAGCACTTCAGGCTTCCCTGTCCATCACCAACTCCCGGAGCTTGCTCAAATTCATGTCCATCGAGTCGGTGATGCCATCCAAACATCTTATCTTCTGTCGTCCCCTTCTCCTCTCACCTTCAATCTTTCCCAGCATCAGGGTCTTTTCCAATGAGTCAGGTGGCCAACGTATTGGAGTTTCAGCTTCAGCATCAGTCCTTCCAATGAATATTCAGGATTGATTTCCTTTAGGATTGATTGGTTTGATCTCCTTGCAGTCCAAGGGACTCTCAAGAGCCTTCTCCAACACCACAGTTCTATATACTATAGAACTCTGCACAGTTCTCCAATACTATAGCTAAACATATCTATTCTTTTTGACTTAGCAGTTCTACTCTTTAGGCATATATCTAACAGACATGCACATATATGTTCAACAAAAGTATGTTTGTAGAAGCCCTGTTTGTAATATTTCCAAATTGAAAATTGCTTAATTACCCATCATCAACAATAGAAGGAAAAAAATAAGTTGTGGTATATATACTCACACAATATAATTTAGCTTTGAGAATGATCATTCTACAACTGTACACATCAGTATATCAAAAACACAATATTGAACAGATATGCCAAGTACAACAGTATACTGTATGACACCATTTATATAAAATTCTTAACACAGGCCAGGTTATTCCACGTTATATGTTAGAGTTCAAAAATAGTGGCATGATCGGCTGGAAGAAGTTTGAAGGAGGAGTCTGTGGAGTTGATAATGTTCTATTTCCTAATCTGATTCTAGCATTATGGGTAAATTTAGTTTTATAAGATTTTATTGAGCTGCACACTTATAATATATGCACTTCTCTTTTGGCTACAATAATTCAGTAAGAAGTATAAAACAAAACAAAAGCAAAACAGAACAATAAAAACAAAATTAAATATCTTGACTTTTTAATCTCATGTTCTAATTTGATCTGGAGGTGGGTGATCTATTAATGCTGGAAGATCTAGTATTGGGCCACCCCCTTTGTAAGTCCTACATAGATGAGCCAGGTCCTTGGCTTAGATCCTGCAGTTACCAGGCAACTATTGTTCTCTTCTCAGCTTTTGTGGTCTCTTTCTGAGCCTACAGGAAGAATTGCATTTATCATCCTGTTACAAAAATGGTGTGCTTGATACAAGCTATCAGAAGCCTGGGGACACAAATGAGGACTCTGCATATGCTCAATGGCAGGTATTGTAGGTCACAAGGTTCCAAAAGCTTTAAAAAGAGTAAAACCTTAAAAATGAGAATGAAATGACAATTGTTTCTGCATTAACTTTAAGGGCCACAATTCCAGACACATTCTGCCCAGATCTTTTGGTAATATCTTTTTAATCCACATGAAGTATGACCAACACAGCAATGAAGCTAAACTGGGAGGGCTTTGTGGAAAATATGTCAGAGGCGAAAGAGATTTAACCTACATTAGTCTTTTTCAATTCTTTAATCACGATGCAGTCAGGCACTTTGAAATTAGCAAATATTTAAGATTCTTTGAGTTAGACTGTTCTTTCTCCTATCCACACATACCCTAAATCCCCAAAAGCCTGCACCTATTGAAGCAGTGCCCAAAGAGCAGGTTATTTGGACAGATCCTCTGAAATAGAGTTACTAGGTACAGACACGAAGATTTTTATGTTTCAAGATTCACACTGACAAATCGTTTTCCATTTGGCAATGTCATCAGCACCATAGGGTATGATCAAATTTCCCATATTTCCATTAACATTAGGTGATACTATTCACTGAAATATACACATATATGTGTAAATACCTCTATGTTTTAACTTTCATAGGTAGAAATAGTTCTTTCAAAATTTTAAATTTAAATAAAGAGAAAGCATATTGGCCATAATTTTATCTTCTACTTTTTAGGAAAAATCTTTTCAACACAAAATGACTATTTTATTTACCTGCTGTTGTTCTGACAGTATATAAACTGAGCGTCTGATCAGTCTCTAGTGAAGAAGCTCTTTAAAAGGAACTTAAGGAAACGTCTCAGGATCCTCAATTTGTTTAAAAATTGACAATTACATTAATCTCAGGAGAACTTGGTAGATACTCTCTGAAATAGTATTCATTCTTTTGTTCAGTGCATTGTCTAATGCCAAGTTAATGCCAAAGTAAATTATTAGCAATTATTTTTCTCTCTTTCAATAGCTGAAATGTGGAACAAATCCTGTATTTTTCCTACATCCTGTATGTAGTTTATATAATTACACATCTTGTAATTTCAGAATAGATTCTCCTATAACTATTTGAAGTTATTATTATCATGATTTATGAGACCATTTCTGAATGGGAGAATTTCTTAAGATATACCAAGGGAAATAATGGAGCTCTCAGAATTTTCTATTTTAGTTTATTAAGAAGCAATAAGAGACTTGCTTTATAAAACTTACTTAGAATCTTACAATGCTTTTTCAAGATACTTCATACTTCAAGAAAAGTTAGATTATTACAATAGAATTAATGATTATTCTGTGTCAGTGCTAGTATTTTTACTCATATTTTCACACACCATAGTATGCCAATCTTAGCAGCTTTATTAAAGTACACTTATATACAATTCACTCTTTTTAAGTGTACAATTAAATGTTTTTTGGTAATTATAGAGTTGCACAACCATAATCACAATCTAAAATGATCCCATTTGCTCATTTAAATACACTCTAAAGTCCTCCCCCTTTGCAATGATTAATCTGTTTTCTGTTTCTATAGATTTGTCTTTTCTGGACATTTCACATAAATAAAATAATGTAACGTGGTCTTTTAACTGGCTTCTTTCACTTAGCTATTTTTAAAAAGATTCTTCTGTGTGGAAAAAGATTCTACATGTGGAACTACATGTAGCAGTAGTTCCTTCTTTTATATTGTTGAATTATATTCTGTTTTATGTATATACCACATTTTGTTTATCCATTCATCAACTGATGAACATATGGGTTATTTTTAGTTTTTTTGACTGTTATATATAATACTGCTATGAACATTTGTGTACAAGTTTGTGTGTGGACCTATATGTTCATCTCTTTTGGGTAGACTCTTAGGAGTGAAATTGTTGGGTTGTATGGTAAATTGCTTCATCCAGTATCACAAATTAGACAGCTGTGATGTTGCCCTTCCCTGATTGTTTATCACCAAGATAGCTATTATTTCAGAAAAAGTCCCTGTATATGGGTTATTAAGTTAGATTAGCCTCAACTGGCAGTGAAGTACCTGATTTTTATGGCTTGTCCACCTTAGTAGAGCTGCCATCCAGGATAAGTGTAGTGAGAGGCAGGGGAAGGCAGGGAGCAGGTACAGGTGAAAAAGTCATAGGCTGACATTGTTTGTACCTGAGGCCTGAATTTCAGCAGTTTTTTTAAAGCATAATCAAATGCTTTGCAGGTTGTTGTATGCCTTTTGTCAATTTAGAGGCTGTATGGCATAGTGGTTAGGGCAGAGGACGTGGAGCTAGGTGGCTTGGGTTCAAATCCTGGGCCTACCACTTCAGACCTGTGTGCCTTGACTTTGGGGCTTTCCAGGTGGTGCTAGTGGTAAAGAACCTTCCTGCCAATGCAGGAGAGACATAAGAGACGCAGGTTTGATCTCTAGGTCTAGAAGATCCCCTGGAGGAGGGAATGGCAACCCACTCCAGTATTCTTGCCTGGAGAATCCCATGGACAGAGGAACCTGGCTGGCTACTGTCCATGGGGTCACAAAGAGTTGGACACAACTGAGCAACTTTCATTTTGATAAATTTCTAAATAATATTAAAATGACTATTTTGACAATCTGTCCAGCTGTATTATTGTATGTTAAGTAGAGGATCTGCCAACCTTGTCACTCTACCATTCTGGATGTCTTGTCTCCTCCAAATACTTAAAAAATACAAAGATATCAAGGCATCTTCTTCAGGCACATGTGTGTTTTCATATAGATAATATATAAAATATATATATAAATATATATACAGTTTACTGAGAAAAGCATTTTTCATAAATGGCATTAGAAAAATTATTATATGAGTATAGATAAGTAGAAAATATTATTCAAAGATATGCTAAGTTGAGAATACAATAAAATAAAAGAACTTCCCGTATGTCATGTTACCTCCCTATAAAGGAATAAACATGAATCTTACCTTGCACCAGTGATCTAGCAGCACTTAATGTTTTTGCATAGTTTAGAACTCTTCCTTATGCTATTCCCAAGTTCTCCACATGTGTATGTATACACAAGCACATGTTCCCATTAGTAGTGATATTTAATCAATAATGTACATGATTTTCCAATGGCTAATTGTGAATTACTTCACTAATGTCAGGGGCGTTTCATACTTTCATAGTACTGGACTGTTGCTTCTAGGAAGAAAAGAAGAATTTGGGCTACACTGCCAAGCTCCCATAGCCATTTAAAAATAACTAATGTACACTTGGAAATCTCTCATTGTAAGACTTTCTCTTACACACACACACACACACACACACACACACACAATCAGTTTGGCAGTTAATTGCCTGTGCTGAAAGTTAATGTTCTAATAAACTAGGTATTAACTGATGTAATGAGTGGTATCATGTAGGTTATTGCCATTATAAACCATACTTAACAGTTTAGAAAATCAATAACATATTAAACTGAGGTTAGTGCTTCTGGGAGAGTTCTTTGGCAAACAGTTGTTTTCTGACAGACTGTGACTGCTTCTTCTGCACCTTGGAAGGTAGAACATGTTCTGCTGCCTTAGTGACTATGAAGAGTTTGTGTCTCTGGAAAAATCACACACACACACAAACCCCAGTGAACCACAGAACCACATCTCAACTTCCCTCAGCAGAGCTGCTTGCTTACAGGTCTGCAGGCTGGGGAGGAGGCAGGGCAAGGGAAGGCGGCTAAAGTCAGGGCCTGGGGCTTGTTGCCTTTGCTGTCTCCACACACGAACCCATGTGCGGGTGTTGGGTAATTAAAGAAAAGCTGGAGCAGGGTGACCCTTTGGCAGTTTTCTTTAAGTGCAAGTTTGCTGTCCCCAGCGGTCAGGAGTCATGGTAACTTGGTGGAAGAACTCTCCACTCTGTGGCTATTCACTTCACATAGCTGCTTCTAAACATCATCGTGAAACTGCCAGAGAGAGACAGAACTGCAGATTCTCGGCAGACTTCCAGGCAAGGGTTCCCAGGGCAGGATCGTCTGTGTTCTGTCAGAACATAGCTCCTACCTGAACTTGTGGACAGTCAGCTTAGAGAATAACCGGGAAGTCTTTGTGAGGGCAATAGACAGCGAGCATCACGCTGACTAATCATTCTGGAAAGAATGAGTTCATGGCCTATGTGTGTGCTATTTTCATCGAAGCCCAACACCACATGCCCAAGCCCTTCATTAAGCATTCCTCTATAGGTTTTATCCTTTATGCATAAAATCTCATTTTATGTCTATTTTCCCTCTTCCTTACTACCTGTTCTACAGCAAAAAGTTACTAATATGAACACATTAACATACCATAGGGGCAAAGCTATGGTACATCATTCGTAAAAGGATAAAAGAGACAGTGTAACATAGAATGCAAGGCATTCCACTGGGAGCCAGGAAACCTATGTTCCTCTTTTGAGCTTGTGATTAAACTCCTGGCTGACCACAAAGAAGTGACAACGTCCCACGACCTCAGCTTTCTCCTATGTCCCAGGGAACTGGCCGAGATCTAATCCAGGTCCCTTCCATGGCAACACTATTCTAGGAATGACTGCTCAGTTTCTATGTAGAAGTCACTAGGCTGGGCATTTTCCCATCCCTTTGATCTTCACAACACCCCATGAAGTCGTTGTCACCACTCCATTTCATGACTGGAAGGCAAGGGCTTGCAGAGAATAAGGAACGCACCAGAGACACAGCCTGCAAGTGGCTTGGCCAGAACTGTGTATTCTAATGACTACACTGCACTCTCTCTCTCTTTTTTTTTTCCTAGCGAAAGGAGAGATTTTATTTTTCTATTTAGTTTTGGCTTTGCTGGCTCTTCCTTGCTGTGCACAGACTTCTTCTAGTTGCAGTGAGTGGGGGTTACTCTTTGCTGCAGTACGCGGGCTTGTCAAGGTAGTGGCTTCTCTTGTTGCAGAGCACAGGCTCTAGGCACGTGGGCTTCAGCAGTTGCGGCAAAGGGGCTCAACTGCTCCACAGCATGTGGGATCTTCCTGGACCTGGAATCAAACCCATGTCCTCTGCCTTGGCAGGCGGATTGTTTATCCACTGTACCACCAGGGAAGTTCTTTGCTGCACTCTTTACGTGGACCAAAATGCTCTGACTGGACAAAGTACTTTGTGTCATCAAAACTCTTCCTCGAGGATCTCAGATTTGGAGTACCCAAAAGATGGGCAAACTATATCAATATATTGAGGTGAGTGCCAGCCGATTATCAACCACTTCCCTAAGCCCCCAGACCTCCTCTTTGTCATTGCCCTAGACATCCTCCCTCAATCACTCTCTATCATACCTCATATTTTACTTGTTTATCTATTTCATTCTAATTTATTTTATTTTTGGCCACAAGGCACGTGAGATCTCAATTCCCTGACCGGGGATTGAACCCATGCCCCCTGTAGTGGAAGCACAGAATCCTAACCACTGGACTACCAGGAAAGTCTGTATCTTGTTTATTTTTGGTCTGCATAGAAGGTAAGCTCTAGGATTTTTTTTTGTTTGTTTTGTTTATTGATGTATCTCAAGCATTTGAAACAAGATCTACCATAAGTAGATCTTTGGAAAGCATTGGTTAAATGAATGGGTGAATGAATGAATTCACCCTAGTGTCTTGCTGCCTTTAACAATTGAGTTTCAAAAGTTATCTCCTAATATCAGAGTTTTAAAATGAACTACAAAGAAATAAATCAAAGTAGACAATTTGGCAATAAAGTTATGCCCTAGAATAGACTGCATTGCACGCAATCAGAAGAGTGGTGGAGAACTTGTCTATTTGGGTAGATAAATTGTGTGAGCTAAGTCAGAGTAGGGGCTAAAGGCCAGAGTAGCAATTGTCCTAATTACTCAGCCAGCAAGCCTCACAGAATTGGCCTGTAAATAACGTACCCATCAGCTTCACAGACCTCTCTGCACAGATGGTTTCATTTGAATTTGAGCTCCCATGCCCCTTTCTAGGAGGTGTATGTGGATATTTTTTGGCATGCCTATCTGCGGTGTGAAGCCAATTTACCTTCAGGAAGATGTTCACCACACAGGCAATGACAGATAGAGTTCACACTGATTTTATCCACTGCCAGGTCAGAGGCTGATTGCTATGAGACAGTTTCATAGAAGCAATTCTATTTTGTATTTCTAGAATTGCCTTTGAATTAATTGTTATTATTATATTGATGTATTAGAAAAGAAATTCTCAAAGTAAATAGGCTTAAGTGGACAGATGTACCCTACCAACCAAACTCATCAAAGCCAATAGCAAGCATTTACCATGATCATTTCTAATGCAAAGAAACATTGGTTCAATACTGTGAAACCCTGAATTTATAAATATTTTCTTTCCATGATGCTGATCAATACCAATCAGCCCTGATTCTCCATCAGGAAACTGCTTTCCTCTTAGCCTCTGCTTCTTAGATAGGCAGATTTTG
Source organism: Cervus elaphus (assembly GCF_910594005.1). Lineage (NCBI taxonomy): Eukaryota > Metazoa > Chordata > Mammalia > Artiodactyla > Cervidae > Cervus > Cervus elaphus. The sequence continues at coordinate 140,438,555 of NC_057848.1, read as the reverse complement.
TAACCTAAACTCATGTCCAGGCCATGGTGAAGTTGTCAGGAGAGGGCATCTGACTGAAGAGTCATTAATCCATGAACAGTCTTGTAGCTGTGTGGTTTGATAGGAGAGTTATGGCAACCTGATTTTCTTTGTCAAGAATTTGAACACAGAGAGTCAGAAAATAATTTACCAATCAGAACTGGAGGCAGAAGCTGAAGAGATGCAGTGAGAATGCAAAAAGGTAATATTTACAGAGTCCCTATCATGTGCCTGAAACTATGTAACACATTACATGGGCTATCTTTTAAATCCCCATAATAGCTTTATGTGGGCTTCCCAGGTGGCTCAGTGATAAACAATTTGCCTGCCGATGCAGGAGACGCAATAGAGCAGGTTTGATCCCTGGGTTGGGAAGATCCCCTGGAGGAGGGAATGGCTACCCATTCCAGTATTCCTGCTGGAGAATTCCATAGACAGAGGAGCCTGACAGGTTACAGTTTATGGTGTTGCAAAGAGTTGGACCCAACTGAGCATGCATGCACAATAGCTTTATAACCCATGTGCTGTTCTTAACTTGCAGGCATAGGGAAGGTAAATTACTTGATTATGTAGTAATTTGTGGGATCATGATTCAAGCTGAGGTCCATGTGATTCCAGAGCCTCTTCTCTTAATTACTACATGACACTCACCACAGAGGAGAGAGAATTTTGTAAAACAGCGGTCTCCAACCTTTTTGGCACCAGGGACCAGTTTCATGGAAGACAAGTCTTCCATGGGCCAACAGTTGTGGGAGAGGGGCGATTCTGGATGATTCAAGCACATTACATTTATTGTGCACTTTATTTCTATTCTTATTACATTAGCTCCGCCTCAGATCATCAGACATTAGATCCCAGAGGTTGGGGATTTCTGCTCTAAAAGTCATGTTACAGTTAAGAAGGAAGAAAATGAGCAAATAGAGCATACTGGATGTTTGAGAAAAGAAAATGGAAATGGAATAGTCCAAAGAGAACCAAGGTAGCTTGTGGCAAAACAAATTTCCCAGGAGAAAAGAGACAAAGAGACTGGACTGAAGAATTACCTTGGATTAGCATAGTGTTCTGCTGCATATTGCTTGAGAAATTTTCTGTCCTTTGTCAGTAAAAAAAAAGTCTTAAAAAGTTGTTTGTACCAATTAATATCATAAAAGTCTATTTTGGAGGGAGAACAAATATAATCATAACATGTGTGCTGCAAAGTGTCCAGTTCTTCCTCCTGTGTCTGTTCTCAGGTGCCAGCCAGTCTCTTTCAGGAAGACCAGCATGGAGGTGGGCCTCAGAGAACCAGGGCCAGGAGACCTGAAGGTCATTTTTTAGAAAAATATCTTTCTATCTATGTATTTGGCTGTACCAGGTCTTAGCTGCAGCATTCAGACTCTTAGTTGTGGCAGGTGGGATCTAGTTCCCTGACCAGGGATCAAACCCAAATCCCCTGCACTGGGAGCATGGAGTCTAAGCCACCAGCCCACCAGGGAAGTCCTTGAAGCTCATTGCTTGTTTCGGCGTCCCTCATTGGATCAGTTATTGACAATGCACAATAAAGTAACCCCAACAAAGGTAGTTTCTTTTTGCCAGAGGTCTTCCTTCAGTGCCTCATTCTGATGACCATAGTACTTCCCAGAAAAAACAGTCTTTGAGATAATACTGAGGCTACAGAAAAGCACAGTTCTGCTAAAGGGGAGGCCTATATTCCCCGACCTAGCAAGGGATATGAATCATATACTCATATATACCATGCACTTCCCAGTGCTCCTAGGAGTCAAGGTACTGAGGATGCATGCTTCCTCACAGTGTAATACCCAGGCAATTCTCCTTTGTAATGACTGCTGCTGGACCCCAGGATCTGAGGAACCAAAGAAAATCTTAGCTGAACTCCTGGCACCCATGAACATAAGAGCCTTCTCTACTCATGAAATAAGATTCTCATCTTCTACATTGGAGTTGTCCCTAGGACTTCATTTTCTTCATCTTTGGATCCCTTCACTTTGTTCTTTGCCTTCATTTTATTCTTTTGACAAGTCTTGGTGAAGTTTTGGTCTTCCCTGATAGCTCAGCTGGTAAAGAATCCACCTGCAATGCAGGAGACCCCGGTTTGATTCCCACGTTGGGAAGATACCCTGGGAGAAGGGAAAGGCCACCCACTCCAGTATTCTGGCCTGGAGAATTCAGGGTTGCAAAGAGTTGGACACAACTTTAGGGCTTCCCTTGTGGCTCAGCTGGTAAAGAATCTTCCTGCAGTGAGGGAGACCAGTCATTTGGATCACCTTAGACTTTTGTTCCTTTGAAAATTATAAATGAAGAAATGTTCTATAAGGGAAAGACCAGAATGACCTGGTCAGTCATTGAAATGTTTCTTTTCATTTTACAGGTCCCAGTGACCTCACAGCAATTAAATAGAAATGCACTTAGTTAGCAGGATATGCTATGATAAATTAAATATCTAAATGTCCGATGAAACCAGACTTTTCTGAAATTTCCTCAGATTTAACCTGGATTTGTGTGTGTGTACCTGGGGAAGATATACATGTTTTTTTATAAAACAAGCAAAACTGCAAAGTTTTCCTCTAGTATTTAGATTGCAAATAGGTTGATCAATGTAACTTCAATGTCTAATCCATCAGGAGGCATTATTTTTAAGGTAATGAATACTTATGAGACTATAGGAGACAATTCAATTTTAAAATACATATTATGTAAGTAAAATCTATTTTTGTGAGTTTTAAGAGTAGCAAATTTATATGCTGTATTCATTAATTTATCATGAGTATGTATTTCTTTTATTTCATTTTTATAATCAGGTTTATTGAAATATGATTTAGATACAGGAGAATTGGCCATTTTCAAGTCCACAGTTTGAAAAATTTTGGCAACTATAAAGTAATACACCCACCACCATAATCATAAGATTTAACATTTCCCAAAAGTTCCTTCATCCCCTTTTATAACTAATCCTCTCCCCCATTCCTTAGCATTGATCTGATTTCTCTTCCTATAGTTTCACTTTTTCCAGGATGATGTTCCATAATAGAATCATATGGTATGTTAGTCATTTGTGCTTGGCTTTCTTCACTTAGCATAAGGCATTTGAGATCTTTTCATATTTTTGCCTATACCAGTAGCTTGCTCCTTTTTAATGTTGAGTAGTAGTCTGTAGTCTGTTGTCTGATATAACATAATCAGTTTATTCATTCACCAGTGGAAACACACTTTGCTTATTTTCATTTGGGACTATTATGAGCAAAGCTGCCATGAACATTCATATATAAGTCTTTGTGTGAGGATGCTTTCATTTCTGTTAGGAAAATACATAAGAGTAGGTATTCATTTTATTTTCAAATGAATATACACACAAAATAATATATGAAAAACTGTAATTATATGTATGAAAGAACACATAATATTCACTACATGAATTTCATTCTTGCAAATGAGACAAATCTCGTCATTAGCTGAAAAACCCTAGCTGTACATGAACTAAGTTTTTTCATTTCAGCAAGACTAGCATGTGTTTAATATTTGATACTTTGGTCTTTTCTGAAGCTTCCAGAGAAATAATTCAGAAATTTCCATGGCACTTAAGCTTTTCAATTTAACATTTTGCTTTCTTTTGTATATTTTATATTTTTTAATTTTTATTTTATGTTAGAGTATAGTTGTTGTGTTAGTCTCAGGTATACAGACAGTAGTTATATATATACATGACTCTATTATTTTTCAAATTCTTTTTCCATTTAAATCATTACAGAATATGGAGTTTCCTGTGCTATAGAGTAGATCCTTGCTGGTTATCTATTTTAAATATAGCGGTGTGTACATGTCAATCCCAAACTCCCAATCTATCCCTCCCCCATTTGTATATTTTAGATGAGGTATAGTATGTGTTGCCTGTACAGTACCTTGCTCTTTTGTAAGGATAGTGAACTTGAATTTTGAATTTCAAGATTTTAAAAACCTTTGTAAAAAATACATTTCAAAATTTTCCAGAGAATAATAATTTACCAAGTTTCCTCATTATAAGCAAAACTCCTTAAAATAAAATTTGTCAATCGAGTAAAAAAATATAAAATGTAAAAAATTAAAAATGTAAATTTAGTTTGATTACCATGTGATACAGAGTTGAAAAGCAGTGGTAAGAAGTTTGAACAATTACAGTAGATATTTAGAGTATCTTCCCATTCTAAAGTTATTCTTAACTTGGGAAATAGTTCATCCTTGAACCCACTGGATCAGAGACCAGGGTGTCTCCTTCAGCTCTCTTAGCAGCTCATGACTTCAGCCTTCTGCCTGTAACATTTGGAGCAAGGTGGACATCTAGACCTGTCTAGACCAATCAAATGCACATCTATAGAAAGCTAGACTGGAACTGAGCTAAGGCTTTTTGTGTGAGTGTGTCTGAGTCATTTTGTTCAGGGGCTGTGAAATGGCTATTTTTCCACCACTTAACTGAGAAACAGAGAACATTCATCTGCAAGGAGGAATGAAGCAGAGATGCAAAGGACCAAGAAGTGAGATGAACGTTCCCACTGACTTTTTTAGCCCTGGTTCAAGTCTGTAGTTTCCAGTGGTTCCTGAGGTCCAGAATTCAATCTTTTTCTTGTGACCCGAGACACAACTGAAGAACAAAACTTTGGTTTTCCTGAGTTTCTTATGATATCTGTCTCTTGCCTTCAAAGTTTCTAAGTGCTAAAACTGTTACTGAGTCCAAGCTCACTTTGCTCGCCACAGGAGAGGTCAGTGAATCTGAGGGACAAAGAGTTGGAAAAGAAGACGACTTCATTTGAAAAGCCAGCTGACTGGGAAGATGGCAGGCTAATGTCTGAAAATAATCATCTTGTTGGGGTCTGGATGCCAGGTTCTTTTATGGATTAGAGGTGGGGGGAGGTGAGGAAACAAAGCAAAAAGGCCATTTAATCTTGTAAGTATCTCCTAGAATGGCAAGCCTCAGGCAGTAGGATGTGTTAATTTCTTCCTTCCTGCCATCTACAGGTGGACAGAGTTCTGAACAAAGGCACTTTAGCTTAACAGACAGTCAGAGGGGCAGGGTTCCCTTAGGCAGGCCATTATGTGTGATTATAATAACAAAAGCAAACAAAGGTGCAGATCTAGCTTCAGTTCAGTTCAGTTCAGTCGCTCAGTTCTGTCTGACTCTTTGCGACCTGATGAACTGCAGCACCGCCAGGCCTCCCTGTCCATCACCAACTCCCAGAGTTCACCCAAACCCACGTCCACTGAGTTGGTGATGCCGTCCAACCATCTCATCCTCTGTCGTACCCTTCTTCCCCTGCCCTCAATCTTTCCCAGCATCAGGGTCTCTTCAAATGAGTCAGCTCTTTGCATGAGGTGGCCAAAGTATTGGAGTTTCAGCTTCAACGTCAGTCCTTCCAATGAACACCCAGGACTGATCTCCTTTATGACGGACTGGCTGGATCTCCTTGCAGTCCAAGGGACTCTCAAGAGTCTTTTCCAACACCATAGTTCAAAAGCATCAATTCTTTGATGCTCAGCTTTCTTTATAGTCCAACTCCCACATCCATACATGACTATTAGAAAAACCATAGCCTTGACTAGAGGGACCTTTGTTGACACAGTAACGTCTCTGCTTTTTAATATGCTGTCTAGGTTGGCCATAACTTTCCTTCCAAGGAGTAAGCGTCTTTTAATTTCATGGCTGCAATCACCATCTGCAGTGATTTTGGAGCCCCAAAAAATAAAGTCAGCCACTGTTCCACTGTTTTCCCATCTATTTGCCATGAAGTGATGGGATCGGATGCCATGATATTAGTTTCCTGAATGTTGAGTTTTAAGCCAACTTTTTCACTCTCCTCTTTCACTTTCATCAAGAGGCTCTTTAATTCTTCACTTTCTTCCATAAGGGTGGTGTCATCTGCATATCTGAGGTTATTGATATTTCTCCCAGCAATCTTGCTAGATCTCCCGGCAGATCTAGCTTGGAAGAGTCTAAATTGACTCTTCCTGGTTACTGAACAAGGCGTCTTCCATTACTTTCCCACTAACTAGTTATGGGATCAAGTAAGATTCTCAAATTCTCTGGGCTCTGGTATTTTCTGAATTTGGTAGATTAAGAACACAGGATTTGGAAATAGTTCAAACTGACTTTAGATGTAGATTTCATCACTTTTATGTTTCTGTAAGCTGAGGTAAGTTTCATACTTGAGTGCAGTTTTCTCTACTGCAAGAGAGACAATAACACCTTAAAATTTATCTGAGACTTTCATGAGAAAATAATTATAAAGCAAGTAAGGTCATTCTTATTGTATAGTAAGAATTCAATAAATGATGACCACTGTCGTTACTAATAGTTCTGTAATTTTTCCTTCCCTTAGTCTTTTTCTTCCTTCCTTTCATAAATATTTTGTTTTTCTATGAGCTACATCTGGGGTTAAGGTTAAGCACACATTCCTCTAAAGAACTGGAATTCTCACTGGGAAGACACATTCATAAACAGTCACGGAGTCATGTTCCAGTATGGTGACAGACGGGTGTATGGAGGGCATTCACCCACAAGGCAAGCTGGCGAGAGATGCAGCCCGAATGCAAACAGACCTTTCAGAGACTCACTGCCAATGAAAGGAGTGGAGGGGCACACGAGGGGTGTGGGCCACAGCGTATCCTGACTTGAAGGCCTGCAGGGCAAGCTCTTTAGGAAGACCTTGAGATCTGGTGATTTCAGCTAAGACCCTGAGTTTAGACACATCCTGATGATGTTGAGTTCCTGGGAACAATCAGTCTGGTGGGGGCGGGGGCGGGGGTGCGGGCACTAAGGTCCCTGACCTAACCCTTCAAAGAGTGACACAAGGTTACCAAATGGTCAGCAGGCAAATGACCAAATGTTCTCAGGTAGGCTTCCTCTAACAGCCTGTAAAACTGTTGCTCCAAAAGCAAATGTTTCCTTAACATGTAACCTGTGGCCTTCCTCCCACTGCCTGGTGCCCGCTGCCCACCTTCACAGAGCTCACTCACACATACCAGCAGCACGGGTTAGAGGAAGACTGACTTCCCTAAAAGCCCGCCTCCAAACTAAAGTGCTCCACTCCCTCATTTGAGTTAGGTCAGCATTGCAGTTTGGTGGCCTTTGAATAAAAGTCAGTTGCTTTGGGGGTCTTTTCTGAGGCAGAAGCAGGCTGACAGCTTCCTGGCGAACACGCGGACGCTGCCGCAGCTCTGGGTGGATGGAGACCCACAGGCTCGTCGCCACGGGCAGCCGGGAGTGGCTGGATCCGCGGAGCCCGCGGTGCCCACCTCGGCCTGCAGGCGTGCTCTCTCCAGGAGCGGCCGGCAGAGCTCCGAGAGCTGCGCCCATGTCCTGGGGCAGGGGCTTGACGGAGAGGACTGTGTCTTCCACGTAACCGATCTGTTTCCAGAGAGCACCTTGCAGATGATCTCACCCACTCTCGCTCAGAGAACTGGCAGGACTTCCTGAGGGTAAATCCTGAGAGCGAGTGGGCTGTCTGCAGCCTGCATTTCTTCTCCAGGCTCTAGACGGGAAAGCGGACTTCCCCGAACCTGGGGCTTCCTTCTCCACTGTGCAGACGGCTTCTCTAAGTCGCTTCAGGGTCCTCAGCTCAGACGGAAAGCGCTGCCTGAGTGCTGGGCACTCTGTGGAGTTACCGGTTGGAGGGACCCGGCGTCTCACACAGGCTGTGGAAGCCGCGCTCTGAGAGGCAGGGTTTCAAAGTTTTCGCCGGCTGCTTCTGGGTGAAGCACAGCTCAGGGAAGATCCGTTCTCTCTCTCAGAGCTGACTCTGCCAGTTCTGAGTCAAGTGATTCCCTGAAAAATTAGCATTGAGTAAATCCTCGTTTTTGTGGGAGCTGTTTTATTGGAGGGCTGTTGAAAATCTCCTGGCAATGATGTAATGCGTCCAGCACTGACAACTCAGCAAAGGCTGTAGCTATGCTCTGGAATTCGGCGGTCAGAAAGACTCTGTCCCAGCCCGTTGCACAGACCCTCCCGGAGTCTTGTGAGACCACCTCATCCTCAGTTTGTTTAATAAAAGAAAATTCTGTACCACAGACTGTGGTCAAGATGTATAAATCAAGATGAAAACAGACACCGAAGCCAACGTTGTGATGACAGTCTAAGGCAATTTATTTACTCCTTCTTCATCAAGCCCCTTCATTTGAGCCCTCTGTGGAAGGGTGAGGAGTATTAATTACAGGTTAAGATAGCAGCATCTTTTACACATTTCCTTTCTTGCCAAAACAGACACCACATCTCAGAGGTAAGCATTCTCATCTGTAATTGATGGTTCTCATTAATAATACCATAAATCTATCACTTTCTACAAAGCATCCCAACATGCATTATCTCATTTGATCCTAACAACAACATTACGAGCAATAAAGTCTATGGGAATTTAATTTTGTTTGGTGGCTTCAGTTCCAGGAAGCCTTGAAAAAGAAGGTGGACTTTGACCTTGTGGGAGGAGGCATGGAAGCTGCATGAGCGCTTTTCCGAGGAAGACTGCATTTCTCTACATCTAAGGGGTACAGCCTTCAACACTGCTGCTGACCCCATGCAGGTGCTCAGACCATCCCTCTCCTCCTGCCCCTTCATCCTTTCTCATAACAGATGCTCCAGACCTTACCTCTTGCTACTATTACCCTGCTCCCGAGTCTCTTTCCATATGGAAATAGGGCAGAGGGGTGTAGGGTAGTGCCTAGACGGGGGTCCAGAGACAAATTCTAACCCTAATTTAACAACGGTTGATGATGTTTGACTAATTTATCTGTTAAAAACCAAGGAAAGTGGTTGACACAGTGATCTCTTGGGACGCTTCTTTTAGTGTAGGGCTATTTACAGAGTGAGACGAGGTCAGGAAAGCCCAGGGGCTGCTGAGGCGCCCAGGGACCTGCAGAAACAGAAGCCTTTACCACACCTGAAGCGGAAGGTGTTCTGACAGCTGGTTGAAGGCTGGAGCTTTGCGGGAAGGGGCCCTGGGCAGAGCCGTAGCTGGGGAGGAGCACCATCACTGCCCCAGTCAGGAAGAGGTGAGAGAAATACACTCATGACCTCACTGTCCTCTGCCCTCCAAGCGCCTGCTGACACCTCCTGGCAGAGGCGGCGTGCAGAGGAGCCCAGAGATGCCCACTGCAGGGTGCAGACCCCTGGGGCCCGGGGAAGGGCAGAGAGTGGCTCTCAGGAGATCTAGGGGCGGACAGCACATACCCGCCCCCCTCCCCCAGACTCCAAAGCAGGATTTAGCTCTTCTTTTCACAGAGGGACAGGTTCTAGCTGCCATTTATATGTGTGATATTTAAACAGCTGTTATTTCTGTCTCCGCTTGCACATGTTCTCTGGTAAATCCACCAACAGAATATCCACTTCGCACATCAGCCGGTATCTTTACAATAACAAAAACATTGGTTTTTATTGGGTGACTGGTTGAAATTTACAAACACTGGTTTAGAAGCTAGTACCATAGTTTCTTGTAGAGAATAAAGTTTTGTCAGTGACATAGATTTGGTATTCCACCTAAAGTAGATGATATTAGAATAATTACAATTTGGGTAACACATGTTTAATGTTGATGAACTTATAATGGGGATACACTGAAGCGTTTGGATCTTTACAACTAGCATTAGTTTAGCAAATGAAACCATGAGGACTAGAAGTCCGGAATTTTATCCTTTTTAGGAATCAATATATTTTTATACACTGGTGTGTGTGTGTGTATCAGTTTCCTGACTGATGGCTCTTTTTTTTCTTCCAAACAATAGACAAAACATGATCAAATGCTTATGAAGCAAAATACCACATTCTGCAGTCTCATAGGGTTTATTTCTTTGTTTTGGGCCTAATGGAGCTGCTTGAACAGTGAGTGCACTGGAGGATTTTTCTGTACCTAAATGATGTCACCATTCACTCTGATTTTCCACTTTGTTGCAAACCCAATAATCTGTTGCCATGCCCAGCTTGCCAAAATTCCCGGCAGAGTGCATAAGGGTACAATGAGTCTGAAGTACCACATCAGATCTAACCCAAGGACTGATGTTAAATAAACCTGAGAGTAAATATTAAGTGAGGAAAGATTTACCTTCAAACTCCAGGTTTTAGGATCTGTGCCCTTTAATTTCATCCCATCAATTTCTGAAATATGAATTTGCTTTATAACACTATAATGCAATACATTTTTATCAAGCATCAAGATGCATGTATCCTTAGCTTGTGCTTTAAAAAATCTGACAAATGATACTAGGTGACTCCTGAGGGATCTGCGTGGTATCACAGGACTAGCAGCTCTCTCTGTAGCAGGAGATGAGGACACAGTCGACATTCAGATTTCACGTGGTTTCCCCCAAGGAGTGCCATGCTCTGAAGAGCCGCAGAGCGGCCAAACTGAGAGGTGAGGAATCGACACAAGCATACAGCCCACAAATGTGAACTTGGGGAAGCGAAGAAAAACAAACGACACTTCGAGGCAGACACAATCTCCAGTGAGCAGGGAGAATAGGAGACCTGAGGCTCCTACGGCTACTCCTTCTCCACTGTGTCTGCCTCAGGTGCTTTCACTGCAGACCTTGCGAGAGGCACATGGGGGAGCCCGGGGGGTTCACATCCAGGGATACCGAGTCAGTGAGAACAGAGGGAAGAGGGGGTGCTCTATTCAAGTCCTGAGTGCTCACCATGCAGTGGGCTGCTGAGATCTGAGTTAATCCCACAGGAGTCAGGATGCTAAGCAGGGGCTTAGGAGGTGTCATCTGGGTGATTCTAGAGTACATGTCCGCGTTCCCAGATCCCCTTAGACACAGAAACTGTCCCTCAATCCCACCCCTCAATACCCTCCCCTCTGCCTCTATAAAGTCCCATATTTTTGTGCCCCCACCCAGGGGAAGAGCACCTGAAGGTCACTATCACATGGCAAGGTGTCAGCCCACACGGGACCACAGATCAGCAACCCTTCAAATCTGGAGCGTGAATGATTTCATCGATGGTGAGACACAGCTAGTGAGGCTGGGAGGGAAGAGGGCAGAAGGCGGGGAGGCCGCCGGCAGAACGGGGAGGCAGGGTGTTTCACCTCGGCCTCGGAGCAGTGACAAGGCAGCTGACTCTCGAGGGAGACGGGGTGTGCAGATGAAGGACCCAGGGGAGCTTTCACAGGATGAGCCCCAAACTCCAAGGGGTACAGCTCTCCTGCAGGGGTGTAACTCCCGAGGGGACAGCCCAAGTCCAGCAATGGGGTCTCTCTGGGGCAGAGCCAAGGTGGGGCACATTTGCCAAGTTCAGCCTCACCTCTGAGTCAATCTCCTGTCAGGGGTCTCAGCCCTGTGCTCCTTAATGTCCCTTGATTCCTCTTCACTCCTTCACTTTTGTTCTTCTTCCTCCTTTCAGGAGCTATTTGGGGATAAACAAACATGAGGTCTGTGAGGGTCTCCCAAGCTCACGTGCTTCACTGACATCCTGTGCGGCTTGTGTAAAACGACCACATGGGGCTTGAGCAGCTCGCCCCTGAAATGGTCTGTGCTCCTCTAGGATTCGGCCCTGAAGTAGAGTCAGGAGGCAAAGAGGAGAGAGAAGTGTCCTTACATGGGATCACGTGTGTGTGTGTGTGTGTGTGTGTGTGTGTGTGCGCGCGCTTATCTAGGAGTCGACTGTGAAGTGTCCTTTCATGGGATAAGGTGCGTGCACGCACATGTGTGTGTGTGTGTGTGTGAATGGAAATGGAAGATCTTTGAACTTCACGTATGTTAACTAGACAATCTCTTTTCAGGTTAAGATATGCCATAATGACCGTTTTGGGGGTCCTTTTTGGTAGAGCAAAAAAGTATTGTAATGTCAATACCATATTTTAAAAAACTGTAACCTATTAATATTAACAGGTAAGAATGAGGTAATTACTTCATGGAATATGCTAAGTGCTGGCATCTATAGTCTTATGAAATGCAGAGCTGTAGAATTGGCTGAGTTGGTGTCGCTAGTCTTTATATTTACAACTTGGATTTTTAAATGTTAATGTTCACCTGATTTTAAATGCAGTTTCTTTTTCTGCTTATTTATATATGTAATTCTTTTTTTTTTTTTTTTTAGTATATGTGCTGCCGAAGCGAGCACATATATATGTAATTCTTGAGTTAACTTATTATAAATCAAAAGCTACAAATTTCTAATTTAGTGTCTGGTTTTACAGATCCCTGACTCTTCATTAACGTCTTGATTTATAAACAATGGACCAAAAGTCCCAGCTGCTGGATGCAAAAACTTGCACACGATTTACGCACTCTAAGATTCCTGCTGTAAATCAGTGTCCCATTTACAAATGTTTCCATTACTGAGTGCTTTGGCTGTCTGATTTGAAACACCTTGTCTTTTTACTATTTAATTCTGATTTATCTTTTCAATATATGGCACACTCTGACAAGTTGTTACTACCAAGTGCTGATTTATAAGGGCAGTGTAATAAATTTTATAACATAAATTTTAAAAGCTTTGAATTAGATACACCGGATTTTTGAAAACTGTATGGGTGAAAAACAATTCTCAGGAGCAAGAAGTAAATTTTACGTCTTGTAAAACAAAACACGGAGTGCTGGCTATAGGATTGTTTGTCTTTTCTTTCCATACTATCTCCCCACCTCCTGCATTAAGACTTTCCTTCTTTAATAAGTATCAATAGTTGTTGACTGGATCTAAGAAGATGTCAAAAGGCCGAGAAATATTAGTATTTGACCTGAACAGATTGATACGATTAGTGTATACTAAGCCTCTTGCTGAATTTCGGGGGCCTTCATGGTTTTATCTTGGTTCTCTCTTTCATCTGTGCTTTTCATCTGCTGGGGACACAGTGAGGCACACTCTAAATTAATTTCCCGACTGGGCTCAGGATTCCTGCTGGGTGGCCTGGTAACAACAGATCTGTTCAAGTCATTTGTAGTTTCCCTGGCAAAGGGCTGAGGGACTCTTGTTTATCAGTTTTATTCACCTCGCCTGCAGGTAACTGAAATACTGCCCACTGTCAGAGAAACTTGCTCCAATAGGGGATTAGGGCAAGACCTGAGGACATTGAATAAGAATTAGCATTTTAGAATGATCGTATTTGGAAGGTGTTATTCACAATAAAGGAAATGGGTAATTTTTTCTTGATTCTATTGTTGTTGTCCAACTCTTTGTGATCCCATAAACTGCAGCACACCAGGCTTCCCTACCCATCACTATCTCCCAGAGTTTGCTCAAACCTATGTCCATTGAGTTAGTGATGCCATCCTACCATCTCATCCTCTGTAGCCCCCTTCTCCTCTTGCCCTCAATCTTTACCAGCATCAGGGTCTTTTCCAATGAGTTGGCTCTTTGCAGCAAGTGGTTAAATATTGGAGCTTCAGCTTCAGTATCAGTCCTTCCAATCAATATTCAGAGTTGATTTTCTTTAGGATTGACAGGTTTGATCTCTGCTGTCCAGGGGACTCTCAAGAGTTTTCTCCAGCACCTCAATTCAAAAGGATCAATTCTTTGGTGTTCAGTCTTTTTTATGGTCTAGCTCTCACAATCATACATGACTACTGGAAAAACCATAGCTTTGACCAAACGGACCTTTGTTGGCAAAGTGATGTCTCTGTTTTTGAATAGGCTGTCTAGGTTTGTCATAGCTTTTCTTCCAAGGAGCAATTGCCTTTTAATTTTGTGGCTATAGTCACCGTCACAGTGATTTTGGAGCCCAAGAAAAGAAAATCTGTCACTGTTTCCACTTTTCCCCCTTCTATTTGCCATGAAGAGATGGGATCAGATGCCATGATCTTAGTTTTCTGAATGTTGAATTTTAAGCCAGCATTTTCACTTCCCTCTTTCACCCTCATCAAGAGGCTCTTTAATTCCTTGATTCTATAAAATCTAGTAGATCTGTGTCCCTGACTTTTTTCTTTAGGTTCATGTGCTTTACCTTTGTACTCTCATTAGAGTAGTGGGGAGTGATACATATTCTTTTTCTTTTTTGGCCATGCCATGTGGCATTGGTCATCTTAGTTCCTGACCAGGATTTGAACCCATGCCCCCATTCAGTGGAAGGGCAAAGTCTTAGCCACTGGACCACCAGGGAAGTCCCCTATACTCTTACATGGTATCTTTACTACAAAGGTTTTATCTTACCAAATTTCTAAGAACTAAAAACTATCTAAAATGGGCAACTTAAGGCATAGATCTTCATTTGAATGGACGACCAAACAGTACACAGAAATTGTTACCCTTTAGTCTCTACGTAGCCCTGTGATTTATAGGGATCTGGGAAACTTTTGGCAAGGAGTAATGGTGGGTGGACAATTTACAGTATAGCAGTTGGGTATGACCATACAACATTTATTTTTCATAAAGAAGTTTTTAACAACACAATTTTTAGAATGAAACAGTCCATATGTTTTTCTTAAAGCTCGCCTTTGGAGCTATCTCTGAATGTGGCATTTTTTTAAAATGAATTTTTTATTGAAGCACAGTTGCTTTACAATATTGTATTAGTTTCTGCTATAGAGTAAAGGGAATCAGTTATATTGAAGCCGATTGGTGTCATTCCAGGGGGGCTCTAAAGAGCTCTGGCAGCCTAGTCCTTTATGTCTCAGTGCAGAGAAGAATTCAACAAGATCAAAGTGGTAGATAAGAAGTGGTTTATTAGACTAGGACGTTTGTGAGACTTACCAGCCGTTGGGTGAGAAATGCCGTGCCCTGAGAACTGACTGGGCTACAGTTTTATAATCAAAGTAAAAGTGGGGAGGGGAGAAGACCTTCTTTGTCTTTCTTGAGTAGGCATCATGTTTTCATCATTAACTCCTCCTTCAGGTTGTGCAGAGGAGTTTTCTTGTCCCTGAGTGATCAAGCTAGTTCCTCATATTACTGATTTTTATGTGTGCAGAGAGCATGTCCAGGGATCATTAACTTACTGAGTTCACTGGGAAGGATGTGGGGTTCATACCATCATTGCTTTACTGTTTGGGGGCACATCTCATGCTTCTGTTGTGCGGTTTTGTTGCTAAGCAAGCCTGCTTGGTTTTGTGGTTAAGCAAACCTGCTTTCTCGAGTAATCGTTAACTTACAGGGGTTTCCCATATTTTTCTACTTAGAATCCCCTAGTGGGATTAACTAATGAATCGCCTATTTTGTCTCTTCATTTTGTTCCTATCAGTATATATACATGTATCCACTCTTTTTTTTAGATTCTCTTCCCATTTATGTCACCACAGAACATTGAGTAGGTGAGTCTGGTATTTAAACTGAAATTGGGCACAATGAGGAACAAAGACAATGTTCTAAAAGTTCAATGTATGGTCTGGGTCCTCCAGGGCAAGTCAAGGAAAGAAGGCAAGATTCAAATGCAAAGTAGTTAATAAACAACATAAGATTTTTACTGGGAGCTCTGGGGTTTCAACTAGGCATGGACAAAGAACAAAGAAAGTTGGGGCCAGAAATCCATTAATCACCGCAGCTGCCCCCGTAGTGCACCCTGAGGAGAATTCAGGATGAAAACAAAAACAAAAACAAGATACTGAACCTAGATATTAAAGATTCATATCAAAGAGATGATTTCAATAAGCCCAGACTCTTGCATCTTCCCATACATAGAAAAGCACTAAAACCTTTAACTTGAGATGTCTGTTTTTGGTGATTAGCATTAATCTTTGATTACTACTTTTTTGTGGGTGTTGTTATTGTTTTTGTTTGTTCTTGTTTTAGCAAAAACTCCTGTATATCCTGGCTCCTCCCTTACCTCTTTGGACCAGTCCTTCAGAGCTATCTGAGAGACTGTACCCACTTTGGGCCATAGTCCTCAGTAAGTCCACCAAATAAAACATAATTCTCAACTTTTAGGTTGTGCTTTTTTGTTTTTAAAGTCAACATAGGTTTCCCTGTTGAGTACCTTTGTGGGCCTCTGCAAGTCACATCAGTCTTTCAGAGTTTTAGTTCTTCCACCTTACGTAGAGAAGATAATGAACAAACATTCATCAAGTGCCTATTTTTTGCCAGGCACTGTTAAAATTATTGGGGAATGAATGATTAGGCCATAGTCAACTTCATGGAATTAAAGTCCAGAAGAAAAGGGAGAAATTTCTGCAATCAACAAGATCACATACATTAGAAAAGTTTAAATACAGTAGAAGAGAAGAAAAATATCGAAAGTCCATTTTATCCCTGTAGTGCTAGTGATTTTGTGATATGTGTTTATAAATCTATAAGTAATGAACATTGTACATGTTACTGTTACCAATTTCATTTACTTCACACACATGGAAATGACTTTTAGGGCATAGTTATTTCTTTCCTAGGGCCACAATATTTTTGACTAGGTAGTCATCACATAGAATTGGTGATTTCAAAAAGGAATGAGAGGGAAAAATAAAATTGAGTCAAAGAAGAAAATGAAATACAAAGAAAAAGTTATCTAGGAAGGATTATATTTGTTACTTATTTTATTGCATGCAAGAAAAATGGCAGTGGTGTGCCTTGCTGCTATTTCAATACCAGACTTAATCACAATGGACAAGAAGACTGGTCAAATTGATGTTACAAATTGAATTTGAATGAATTTGGTGAAATAGCAAAGTGCTGTTTTTTTCCTATTTTAAACAGATTTTTAGCTGCACTATAGGACCATGCAGTGAAGTCATCAAAGAGCAGCAACTGGCCAAGAAGTGGTGCCCTCTTAAGCAGATCGTGGGATTGAAGATGAGCCATGTAAGTACATCTGTGGGCTCAACAGACCTGTCTTGTAGTGGTGCTTCCTCCTCCTCCACTGAAAGGTTTGGAATTGCCTTATCTTCCTGATATTGTCTAGCACAATATTCTTCAGGGCCTTGGGGATCCAATTGTAATGGATTTATCCCCTCAAGCTTGGGTGTGTTCCAAATTTGATCATTGCTTTTCTATGACCACCAGGGGGTTAACCTAATTGTAATATTTCAAAACATAACTCCACTCACTGTCAGTAGAACAAATTCTCCAATAACAGATTGATTGAAAGAAAAACCAGCTATTCACTTTAAAAATAGGAAACTTCCAGGTAAAAATAAAATAAAATGGTTTTATAAAAGTTCTTCCAGACCGTTCTTTAATTAAGACTAAAATTACATATGGGCATTTAAAATACTCATTTCCCTCATATCCAGTATTATCATTCTGCTTTTTTTTCTGCATTCAATGCATTTATTAGACATGAGAGCTTTGAATATAATCATGCAAATGTAAGCATCAAAACATAATTACCAAAATGATAAGAAAGAAAAAAAAAATTCAGCAAGCAGATGACCTCTTTGAAAAAAAGAAACAATAGTAGCTAATAAAGCTGCCAAGTGGATATGAGAAATTCACTGCTTTCTGAAAACCTAAGAAGAGAAAGGGCATTTTTAATTATTCATTACACTGATGCTCAGAAAAAAATAAATTAAGGGCATCTCATTTTATGAGAATTTAATTCAATTTATATGCTGTCCTTCTCTACTACCTTCCCCATGAGGCCTGTTTAACTATACATCTCTGTGAAAAATAGCAGCTTTCTCCCTCCCATTAGTGTTTCTTCCTGCCACAGACATATTCCCCATGCCTGGGCTAGTGACATCAGACTTGTTTCAATTCAGGGGCACGGCTCTTGTTATGAAAGACAGACATACACAGAATGATGTCCATCATCAGACAGGATGCTGGTGGCACACACAGGTGCTTGAGTTTGGATGCATCCTGTATAACATTATAGTAAATGAATTGAGTGGATTCATGGAAAGGATGTATATTTGTTAAATGCATGAATGATACAGAAATGGGAGGGTCAGAGGATATAATAGATGAGAGAATCAAGTGTCAAAAAGATCTTGACAGTTGGAAAAATAAGCTAAAATTAGCAAGATGATGCATCTTTATCTAGCAAGTATATATAGGAAGTTCTTGACTCAGGATGAAAAAAATCAATTGTATATATTATTAATTGCATATATAATATAAACAGGTTGGGGAAACCTTGATAAGTGGTAGATTATGTTAAAACAACAACAACCACAGCAGTATCACAAAAGGAACCTGAAGTTTTAGTTGACTTGAAGTTCAATACAAGTCCCTAGTTGCAAGTCCACTGCCATGAAACTCAATTCTGGAAAATGTGATGAAGCTATATAGCAAGGTTGCCTTTGGGGGATGAAATACATCCTACAAGTGCTTCAGTAGGAAGTTCTATTCCTTATTTGAGTCAGGGGAAGCCAGAATAGCAACGGAAGTTCTGACTGTATCTTTTACATAGCTTCCTCGTTTATTAAATGCCTCATTTTGCTCATTTAAACTTGGAACTAATAATAGCCTGCTTCCAGGGTTTATGTAGAGACACATTTGATAAATAAGAGAAAATTGTATTATAACCCAAAATACCTATGCAATGATCATTTTAAACCATGCCTTTACATAGGTTTATCCTTAGTAGGGACACATAGGTATTTTAATACACATAGGGAAACAATATTTGGACACTCTCATATACTGTTGGAAGAATATAAATTGATATAGGCAACTCATACATATTCTGCAAATTTTTCAGTGCACATGTTTTTGATCAAGTAATTCAATTTCTATTAAAATTTTCTATAGAAATACTCAGATGTGAACAAAGATATATGTATAAAGGTGTTTTTCCCAGCATTTTTTGTAATAGTAAGACATCAAGAAGTATCTAAAAGTTTATACATAGGAAAATGGCTTACAATTTTTAATAAATCATGGTATATAAATACTATGGAATATTGTGTAGTTGCTAAAAAGAATGAGGCATACTGACAAGGAAGAATGTCCATGAAAAAAGCATGTCACAAATATATTAAAATTGGTCCTATGTATGCAAAAAGTAACCTTTATGAGTGTGAAGAATGCACATCCTATGTGTGTGTATATGTACATACATACAGAGATACATCTATATGGGAGACAATTATCCATGGATTTCTTATATTTGTACATCTTGTGTTAGCTTTTGTTTTGGACTATCTTTTAAGGCTGTTGTTTAGCCAATAACCTTGGAGGATAGAAATAGTGTCTTCCTCTGGGACAGAAGGCAGAGGGCAGGATTTTTTTTTAACTGTCAGAATGAAAAGCATAATGTCTCCCTCAAGAGTAAAGGCTGGGCAGGTTCACTAGATACCATCTTTAAAAGATTATGGTTTCCTAAAGTCAGCGTTCCTCATGCATTCACATGTTACCTTTTGCTGCCTCTTTGAGTATGTGTGTGGAGAGGGAATAGTGACAAAATTCTCCACTTGAGGTGATAAACAGATGAAACCCTATAATTCCAACTACTTCATGAACAGTTATTGCATTGACTTTACTTGTTTATGTCCAGAGGACAGAGCTTTTATAGAAGAAATCATTGAGAGGAAGTTACAAAGAAGAGAGATAAAATTTGGGTTACTAAAAGGAGAAATTCTCAAATGTCAAATGAAATAAATAGGTAACTTCCCCATTAAAAACTCACTATTGCTCACCTTAACTCATGGTGTCTTTTCCTCATTATACCTTCTTCAATAAAGAAGAACTGTCATGATCTTCATCTGATGAGTCAGTCCCTGACTGAATTTAGTGTTCTGAGCATGTAAAGGGTCTGTTCAAAAGAACCTGATCTTTTCTCTCCTTTTCCCCCTTTCTGTCTCCACTCATATGATTTGGCCTTATCTGGGTAGCTCTGTCTTTTTTCTCTTGTTCAAGTGTCCATTCTTGTTCATAGAAGTGAGGCCAGGGTTTAACATGAAAACTGGGTGCTGCCTTTTGTCTAATCGAAATAAGAAATAAAAACTTTTGATTGTGGAGCTTTAGAATCCAGACAGCCACTCAGCCTGCTTTGATTCTGGGCTCTAATTCTCTCTCCTCCAAACCAAAGGAAGATGGAGTCTGATAGGTGGTCTAGATTTGTTGTAGGCCATGCGTTCCAGGAAACAAACTCACTCAGAAGGACAATGCAGATGGTGGAGTGCAGTTTATTACACCAGCGGGCCCAAGGCAGAGTTTCCTCTTAGCCAAGGACCCCGACCAGCATTTGTGAAAATCTTTTATACCCCATGTGTATGTGTCCGAACCCACCACCCCAAATTCCTTGAGACTTACATAAACAAAGGAAGGGTAAATACAATCCCAATAACCCCATCATTCATGTGCCATGTGCTCAGACAGTTAAACAATTAGCCAATAATCAATAAGCCCGAGGTTACACTCCGATAGGTACAGAAAAATTTATGGCCTGTCTGGAGGAAGGGGTGATTAGTCTCTGTGTTCTCTTAGGGGAGGAGTAACCTGGATACGATCTTCAAGGTTCCCCTGTCCGGAGGGGGTCTTATCCTTCTGTTGTCGTTTCCATAGGCACTAAACACAGAGTTCAGAGTCCATTGGAGAGGTGGCCGAGCATGATCAGCATGAACAGGCCTAAGATGGGAGTCCAGGCCCTATGAATTCCTTCTTCAGATCATCTTGTAGAAGTGCTCTACTTTGAGGTTTGTGGCCAAAGCCCCACTGAATAATAAAAGATTTATTTTCTGTGCCTCTATGTATCTTCCTTGTGAAGGTGATAGGGAAGATCTTGCTGGGCTAACTAGGTAGGATTGAAGCAATTCTGGGACCCTGGTCCAGCACCACTGTAATACCCCTCCCTAATGGGACGCCTATCATTTCTGTTCCCAACAAATAGTGACAGGAATATTGATGAGGAGGATCATCTGTTGGGCCAGAGAGGTTAGAGTAGAGGCCTTGTACGAAATCTCTATAAAGTTTTCCATTTATATAAGAATTTTTTGTATTATCTTCACAAATTACAGATATTAGAGACATTAAGGCTATAAAATGGAGGGAGGGAAAAAATTTAAATGCTTATCTATTAAAAACATTGCATTTTAAAATGTTTTTTGCTATTCTCAATTTTTCACAAGGCAAATTGCAAATGAATTCTATGTGTAGAGGAAGTCTGAGAAGATAAATATCAGACAAATCTCAACTATGTTTCAAAATCATTTTGTGAAAAGGATGGCAGCCCAATGACCAGAGCCCTAAACAATACACTAATTCATCTCCCTTCTGTGATTTTCCCTTCTTTCCTTTTCCCATGTAAAAAGCAGCCACAATGTCTGCATATTTCTTTGAATAATTTTATTGGCGTTTTCTAACCTTTACCATTGCATCTTTCTCTTCTTTTTGGGCCTGTTGCCATTTTAAAGAGACATCATGCTATCAAAATCTCCAGACAGGAAAGATGGGGGCTGGCCAGTTCTACTCAAGCAATGCTAATAAAATTTCTATCCCTTTTGTTAACCCTTTGGAAATGCCAAACAGTGATTTACAACTCCTCACCCCTGCAGGGCCTTTGTAAAGGAATCACCCAGGTGGTATGAAACAGCCCTGAACCATGCAGGATGCAGGGCTCTGGGCAGCAGGAATGTTTTGCAGGCTTGGTGACCTCAAGCCAAGGTGTGGCCCACCCATGAATAAAGGGAAGAAGAGTGGAGCTTACCTTGAAGCCTGTATCCTAGACTCAGGGTGAAACTATGCAAAGGAATGGTATCCTGTATATATGGAAAATCATGTTTAATTGGAACTGAATAAATAACTTATCAAATCAATATAGGAAAGAAAAAATAGGATCACAGACATACACATATGAACACATATTATGCATTTTGAATATATGCACACATTTTTTCTTTTTAAAGGCAGTTTTCAAAACATAACATGTTTTAGAGAAAAAAATCAGCAAACTTTTTCTAAAAAGGGCCAGATATGTTTTCAGTTTTCAGGTTACATCATCTCCATCTAAACTATTCATTTTTATTGGTGTAGCTCGAAAGCAGCCACATACAATATGTGAATAAATGTGTGTCTGGGTTCAAATAACATTTTTTATTTATTGAATATTGCAATTTTCATGTCATCAGATATTATTCTTCTTTTCATTTTGTTCAGCCACTTAAAAATGTAAGAGCCATTTCTAGCTGGCAGACTGTACATAAAGCAAGTGGTGAGTTGGATTTGGCCCACAGGTCATAGTTGGCTGATCCCCACTTTAAGAGGGTCAAGGTCCATGAGATAAAATAAAATTTTATGGTATCTACAATTTGAAAGTATTTTAGATTTGAGGAAATCTCCTAATATTTGACACTATGCACTCATCTAATGGATGTGGCTATTTTAAAGTGCTAAAATAATCACAAGTTAGCTCTGTATCCTTTACATCTCCTCTGTAGTTACACAACTTATTTATCATCTTCTGCCAAGTTACCAGCAATTTCAACTGTGTTTTTTAACTATTCTGCACCAGAGAGCCAGCACCTGTTTTTGAAATTTAATAATATGTATTGAAAATAACTATACAATAAATGGTTATCAGATCAAAATTACTGGGGATTCCCTGGCTGTCCAGTGGTTAGGACTCTGAGCTCTTACTGCTGAGGGCCCAGGTTTTATTCGTGTTTGGGGAACTAAAATCCCACAAGCCATGGGGTGCAGGCAACAACAACAAACAAATCTGAATTACTAAATGAAGCTAAAAACAAAACCAAATCATGTGCTTATCATATACATGTCATCACACTCGACCTTCCATTTGCTGAAGTATTCTATTTAACTACAGATCTTCAGCCAAAATTTCCTTCACTGTAACTATCTCACTGCTAGAGTTTTAAGGTGAAAACAAACATTGTGAGAAACTTGGTTCAGTTCAGTCGCTCAGTCGTGTCCGACTCTCTGTGACCCCATGGACCACAGCACACCAGGCCTCCCCATCTATCACCAACTCCTGGAGTTTACTCAAACTCATGTCCATTGAGTCGGCAATGCCATCCAACCATCTCATCCTCTGTCGTCCCCTTCTGACTTCAATCTTTGTCAGCATCAGTGTCGTCTCCAATGAGTCAGTTCTTTACATAGCTGACCAGAGTATTGGAGTTTCAGCTTCAGCATCAGTCCTTGTAATGAATATTCAGGACTGATTTCCTTTAGGATGGACTGATTGGATCTCCTTGCAGTCCAAGGGACTCTCAAGAGTCTTCTCCAACACCATATTCAAAAGCATCAATTCTTTGGCGCTCAGCTTTCTTTGTAGTCCAACTCTCAAATCCATATATGACTACTGGAAAAACCACAGCTTTGACTAGACAGACTTTTGTTGGCAAAGCAATGTCTCTGTTTTGAAATAAGCTGTCTAGGTTGGTCATAACTTTTGTTCCAAGGAGTAAGCATCTTTTAATTTCATGGCTGCAGTCACCATCTGCAGTGATTTAGGAGCCCCAAAAAATAAAGTCTCTCACTGTTTCCATTGTTTCCCCTTTTATGTGCCATGAAGTGATGGGACCAGATGCCATGATCTTAGTTTTCTGAATGCTGAACTTTAAGCCAATTTTTTCACTCTCCTCTTTCACTTTCATCAAGAGGCTCTTTAGTTCTTCTTCACTTTCTGCCATAAGTGTGGTGTCACCTGCATATCTGAGGTTATTGATATTTCTCCCGGCAATCTTGATTCCAGCTTGTGCTTCATCCAGCCCAGCATTTTACTGTACTCTGATGTACTCTGCATATAAGTTAAATAAGCAGGGTGACAATATACAGCCTTGATGTGCTCTTCTCCTGATTTGGAACCAGTCTGTTGTTCCATGTCCAGTGCTAACTGTTGCTTCTTCTCCTGCACACAGACTTCTCAGGAGGCAGGTCAGGTGGTCTGATATTCCCATCTCTTGAAGAATTTTCTACAGTTTGGTGTGCTCCACACAGTCAAAGGCTTTGGCGTAATCAATAAAGCAGAAGCAGATGTTTTTCTGGAACTCTCTCACTTTTTCTGATGATCCAATGGATGTTGGCAATTTGATCTCTTAAGGTATGTATATTAGATTTATATGTATATTAATCTAATCCCCCACATTCGAAGAAGAAAGGGTATGGAAATCAATCTCTGTCTAGAAAGAAAAGCAAGAAAATGTAAAGGAAAACTTAAAAACTGTCATACTGTCTTAAGGAATTTATGTTCACTCTTGCTCTGCTGCTGCTGCTTTTTTTTTTTTCCTTTTTTCCCTAATGACACTTGTGTTAGCTTTCTACTCTTGCACAATATAATAGCATACATGTAATGGCTTAAAACAACCTACATTTATTATCTCACAGTCTTTTTGGGTCAGGAGTCGGCACAGCTTATTTGGGTTCTCTGCTCATCTTCATAGAATGTGGCAATCAAGGTGTCAGGTGGCCTGTGTTCTCGTCTGGAGCTTGACATCCTCTTCCAAACTCATGTTTTTGTTTGACGAATTCAGTTCCTTGTAGTTCCTTGTGATTGTAGGACTGAGGTTTTTGCTTTCTTGAAGACTGATGACTGGAGGTCACCCTCAGTTCCTAGAGGCCCCCAGAGTTCCTTGTTAAATGGAACACTTAAAACATAGCAGCTTACTTTTTTGGGGGCCAAGAGACTCTCTTTTGCTCCAGTGTACTAAGAGGCAGTATTATGATCAAGGGGAATGACTATCCTTTCATCTTTGCTATATTCTGGTGGCTAGGAGCAAGTCATAGGTTCTGGCTGACTTCCAGGGAAGGGGGTTTTGTAATATTATGACTCATTGAAAGTTATCTTATGGTATGTCCACTACTGAGGGCCCAGGTTTTATTCGTGGATCAATACTGATCCAAAATAAATTATCCTTGTGATTCAAATATTAGTCATATAAGAATAATATTGGGTTATGCTCTTAGTGGCTATACACTGGTTCTAAATCTGTAAATATTTCTTAAAAGTCTTCCAATTAGAATGCAAAAACTATAGATCAGGGTCTCTCAGTTCAGGTACCAATGACGTTTTAGTTAGAGAGTTTTTTGTTCTGGAATGTATTGTGGGATGTTTTGTGGAATCCCTGGCCTCAACCAAATAGAGGGCAGTAGCATTCCCTTTCCCAGTTGTGACAACCAAGAATATCTCTAGACATTGTCTGGAATACAGGAAGAGGTGCAGGTCTTAGGGCTATACAGGAAAGTAAAATAACATCATTAGTTTTTCTTGAATATCCAAGTGAATGTTGGATATATAAGTCTGAAACTCTGGAATGAGATTAGAACCAAGATCCATTGGTATTTATATGGTCATTAAAATGAAGAAAGGAGTGGATGAAATCACTCAGGCATAGTGTGTAAAATGAACTGAGTGATGATTTGTATAGAGTCTGTAGGATATGAAAGATAAGGCCAGAGATGGGGAAAAGTTAATTACAGACTTCAAAAAGGAACAGTCAGAGTTAGGATGAGAAAGAGAAGGAAAGGAGAATGATACCATGAAATTGAAGGTAGTTGATAGTATAGCCAAAGAAATGTGATAATTGCTGCCAGAGTATTAAAATCCAGCATAATATCTATTGGATTTGACAATATGAAATCAATTCCTTGGATTATTCAATGTGAAGTCTGGAGGTGCATTGTTCAAAGTCCACTTAAATCTCCTTAATGATAACTGGTTTCAGTCAGGCCAGTTCATACTGATCTTCTCTTAGGAATAAGAATAATATCATGCAATTTTGTGGTTTCATCCCTGTTTTGTCAAATACTGTATCTTGGCTTTTGGCTAAAGGGATCTCAAAATAGAGTCATAACTCCCTTTGCTCAACTTCTGTCCTGCGTTTTACAGAGCCCCCATTAAAAGAATCTTTTTAAAATCTTCCTGAAGAGCACAATTGTAGAGACCAGAGAGAGAACTGAAGCTTAAAACGATTGACTTCTACGGGACACCATTGATTTTCAATCCATTGTTCCCTATTCTTGGCCATATATCTATGTATATATCTTTGTTAAGTATTTGCATTTTCACAGTCTATATAGGAGCTGCCAAGTGTTTTATTTGGCTATTCATAAGGAACTAGTTGTTTTTCTAGAAACTCAGTTTTAAAAAACCTAATCACTTAACTGAATAAATGACACGTATTTTAGCAATACTAAAAAGGGCCTAAAATGAAATCAGTGATATCCCTATCCACCACACTCTAATTTCACCCCTGTAGTGTAGCCATTGTTTGGAATCTGTTTCCCTTCATTCTTTCCCTTTTTATGTACGGGTAAAAAAAAACCTTCTCTTGTGGCTCAGCTGGTAAAGAATCCCCTTGCAATGCGGGAGACATGGGTTCGATCACTGGGTTGGGAAGATCCCCTGGAGAAGAGAAAGGCTACCCACTCCAGTATTCTGGCCTGGAGAATTCCATGGACTGTACAGTCCATGGGGTTGCAGAGAATCAGACACGACTGAGCGATTTTCACTTGTGGGCTTCCCTAGTGGCTCAGCTGGTAAAGAATCCTTGCCTGCAATGCAGGAGACCTGAGTTTGATCCCTGGGTTGGGAAGATCCCCTGGAGAAGGGAGCGGCTACCCACTCTCATATTCTAGCCTGGAGAAATCCATGGACTGTAGGTCACAAACAGTCGGACATGACTGAGTGACTTTCACTTTCACACACAAAAAAACCCAAATATGTCCTTATGTGGTTAGGGATTTAAAAAATAGATTTTTATGACATTAGTATGATAGAACACATATTATTGGGCATGTTTTTTTAAAAAAAATTCTATGTCAAGGGTGTCCTTTCAAGTCAACACATCTGAGTCTGCCATATTCAGTATAATAGAACTGTGGTATTTCAAAGTACTGATGTGAGATTATTAATTTAGTCACTTACCCAGTGATGTATATTCATGTATTGTTCAATTTGTTATAAACAATGTTTTAATAATGAACATTTATGGTTTATATGGATGCAGTGAAGTAACACTGTTTTCTATATTTAAAATGTTAAATTGTGGGAGGCTTCTCTCCTTTTCCCTGATCTAGCTTTGCTTTCTCTCTTCTTTCACTTTCTGGGACTGCCTCTGTTTTTTAAATTGGTTTCCAGTTACATTTTATAACCCCTTACTTACTTCAGTCATCTACCAGTCACATTAAAGGGCGCAACATTTTGGGGAATTATTTGTTGCTAAGTACTTTCAGTCATTTCACCTTTTCTCTGTGTTTTGGTATTTCCTGACTTGCCAGGTGCTTACAGTACCACTAGTTTGGGTTCTAGGAAACCAGGGTTTTTCATTCATAGCAGCTAAAAGGGGTATGTGGTTGGTGCCTCTAGCATTAATGTCAAAGCTGAGCATAGATAGTCTTTAACTAAAATGAATAATTAAGTTAAAATAAAGTCCACCCCTTTCTCTTGATCTTAGCTACTGTCGGTTATGTCACACATTATGGGATGCTATGAAAAATATAAGTACTTGGCTAGTGGTTTTCTTCTGCTACAGTTTTCTTCAACCACGTTTTACCTTTTAAAAAAATGTTTCTTATTAGCCATCAGATTTTAGGAAGTTGATGAGCCTAACTAATATTGTGTAAAATTAGAATACTAGAAAAATAAGGACTCAGGAAATTGAGAAAATTAAAGAGATGTTACACAGGACAAATGTTTCCCATGTCCCTCCCTGTATCCACTTTCTCTATATTAGATTTCTTGATGTAGTCAAGTATTCAAACCTAGAAAATCTATAGGAATTTCCAGTAAGACAAATGCCGTTGATTCCCATTCTTTCTAGTTCATGCCACATAATTACTAACATATTTTGAACATCAGATATTGTATGGAACATAAGAACTGAATTAAAAAATATTTTTCTCTTCAATAATCATGCAATGTAAAAAATCAAAGGGCTCAGAATTGGGTTCTAGTCAGAGCTATTTACAAGCCTTGTGATCTTGGTCAAAGTATTTAACCTCTTTTAGGCTTTGGTTTCTTAATATATAAGTTGAGGGGGAGGGGAATAAATTCTCTAAAGAATTTTCTAACTCTGAAATTGTATGACCCGTAAATTCTATTGTGGATAGAATCTCATTAAACTTGGACCAGTGGTGTCCCATAAATTGAAAATGTCTTGGTATGATTGCCATTGTAATGTGCAAATGTTCTGAAATTAAATCAATAAAGTGAGATCCTTGCTGCTCTTTCATATGCATGGTTATATTGAGTGATGTTAAACGCTGCTCTATTCTATCATGGCTGTAGCCCTTCAGTTCTGGTTGAAATGGCTCCTGTGTGTATACGGAGAAATAAGGCTAATGCATGATTCAGCGCCTTTATAAATCAAAGATTCTATTACAGGCAGAAAATAGCCCAACAATAGCCATTCTATTACACTTCAGTGGCATTAGAAAAGAGAATACATCAAGTGGAGAACATAGGTCCTCGCTTTTTATTCTGCAATACAATAAAAAGGCTATATAGGTTTTAGGAGTTTCTTCTGTCCAGTCGTTAGTGCATTGACACCTATGTTGAATAACATTGTCTAAGATGTACCTCTATTTTTTCAGAATATCAATTTTCTTCTGTGCTTTGGTGAAGAAACTCCCTGTAGCATACAGAGTACACAGGATGGTCTTTTCAGTCTAGATCAATTGGTATTTTACTTCTTGAAGTTTAACAGGGAACAACAGCATAAAATCTGAATTAGGAGAATTTTATATATATATATATGTATATATATATATATGTCTTTGTTTTTGTATATAAAATTAGTTGAGTTGATAAAATAATTGTACTTAATATAAAATTTTATGTGTGAAATGATCCTAAAGGCGTTACTGTTGTGTATTTTTTCCTTGCTCTTCCAGTTATACTCTAAGGGCCAGTCCTACATTTTATTGTATGAAGAAGAGTTAGACATTTATCCTTCATGTTTCCTATACCATTTTAAGAGGACATGCTTGCAACTGTCACTAAAGTTGCTGGTTAAAAAAATCAACAATTGTAGGCCCCACATGTGGTAGGTTTAGTAATTCATGTCACCGCAGTCCCATTTAGCCCAGAATTTCAAACTTACAAAATTTATTTGGCATAGGCAATCAATTAATTTGACAAGAGGCATGATATTAATAAGCAATTTAATATAGGAGACCTGCTTATCACAGATAAGAGTATCACAGACAGCAGCAACTATGGAAAATACGTGGTAAAAATCCTGCTTTATAAAATTTCAAAATGTGTAAGATAAAAATAGAAACGACAAGGATAAGCCCCATTTGCTGAAATTGTTAAGACACAGGAAAGTTTGAGAATGAGTCAGTGAGTAATGGGGAAGGAGGTGGTGGTGGCGGTTTAGTCGTTAAGTTTTGTCTGACTCTTTCCACCCCATGGACTGTAGCCCACCAGGCTCCTCTGTCCATGGAATTTCCCAGGCAAAAATACTGGAGTGGATTGCCATTTCCTTCTCTAATGGGGGTAAAAATAGGTATTCTCAAAACTGTTAAGTCCCAGCAGTCCATAAACCTGGCTTTTATCTTGATTGTCTCATTAAATTTAATCAATTTTGAATGTAGCCACCTCCATTCTATACAACAACTTAATGAGAAAATAGTGTTTCCTGGAGAACTTGATGGAATATATCCACTCTCTAAATACATAAACTCATGTGCTACCATGCTTTGTTGTTTTCGTTTACAGTTAGTATTCAGGAATAGAGAAAAGATTTATTTTCCATGAACAGCAAAATGATCAACTCTGTTCTTATTATGAGGAAGTTAAATAAGGTTTTAATGTCAACTTTGAAAGTGGAATTTACGAACATGCCCTCTCATCATAAGGTGCATTTTTGTATAATAATATATTAAAATAATGCATTCAGCTACTAGAAGCTACACTGTTAAGAGCTACATAAAATTAACCTGACACATTAAAATAGCCCCCAAGTACCTAATTCTAAACAATATTTCATAAAAACAGATAAGTATGAAATAATTTAGTAATTTAAAGCAAGAGTTGACTTCACTGTTTTGTTTTTATAATGAAATAAATTTATTTCTGAAACCAAAAGAAATGACACATTAATACACCCTCAGTGAAGTAAAATCAATCCTACAGGTCATTGCTTGACTTTGTGGGTTAGAACTGCTTTCAAAACTTATTATTAGTGTTGTTACCTCAGAGGCTTCTCCCTCCATTACCATTGAGGTGAGGTTTCATTTCTTTTAACCACTTGC
Source organism: Cervus elaphus (assembly GCF_910594005.1). NCBI lineage: Eukaryota > Metazoa > Chordata > Mammalia > Artiodactyla > Cervidae > Cervus > Cervus elaphus. The sequence continues at coordinate 140,408,572 of NC_057848.1, read as the reverse complement.
TACCTTTCAAAATGCAAAGTCATAAGTACAAGCACTTTGAGACTTGATTTTCCTAAATTGAAAGAGATCGAGCTCATTGTCAGTAACTTGTCTCAAATGCAAATTTTCAGAATATACAACTAATGGAAAAATGTTGAAAGAATTGATAGATAAATGAATCATTGGCACATTTAAGGATGAAAATGCTTTTGAAATTGGTTGTTGTGTTTATGGTTGATTCATTTTACCTTCTTTACCATCTTCTTAATTTAGATCTCTCTCAAGCTGCAGAAAAATAGAGGAGGGAATCCACTTCTGTCATTTTATTTTATTGCCAAATCAATACTCTAATTTCTTTTCCACATGCTGTTTTCCAAATGTCATGAGATTAGAAGGCTGTTTGTTTTTACTCAATTTTAAGTGTTTCTGCATATGAGAGATGTACTGGATTATGTGTGTGCATACCCGATGCATCTCCAAGGGAAACAATAGCAAAAATAGCTCACCAATCAACAGGTTTAAAATCTAACAGAATTGTCTCCAATGTAGCGCAATCCTTTACTGCAGGGTTGAGCAAAGCACATTTAGCTCACCATTATTTCTTCATCCCTTTCATTTCCTTATGAAAAATGAGTCTTGCTTTGATCTGTTTTTTATTTATACATGCATTAAATCAAGAAACTACATGATATAATTTATACATTCTGGAACTGATAGAATACTCTTATCAACTCAAAACAGTGCTTATATATTGTCACAACTACCTATCAACAGACTAATAAAGATTATGTATTATTCTTAAAGTAGCATCTCTAACAGAGTTGGGTTTGTTTTTCATCCAAAATAATTTTATCACTCCCTATCATTCTTTAACTGAATATGTTCATTTGAACAGGAGAACTGAAAAAATTATTTTGCTTAAATAGGACATTTGATTTCACTAAGGAAATGAGTTTCTTTTACTTCTCAGAAATTTGCAACTGAACATTGCAGAGTAGTATATACAAAATTTAAATAAAAAGGATATGTGTGCCTTACATTTAATTTTCTTATTCTAATTGTGTTTTTTCAATTGAAGAAACTCATATTTAAGCTGCACAGCATAAAGTTGAAAAATTAGTTGAAATTATCTAATGGATTTGAATTTAAATAGACAATCTAAGAAAAAAGTCAGATCTCAATGTTCCCTATCGGGAAGAGATTATATTAATAGCTTATACCACAGAAGAACTGTACAGAAAGGCTCTTAATGACCCAGTTAACCATGATGATGTGGTCACTTACCTAGAGCCAGACATCCTGGAGTGTAAAGCCAAGTGGGTCTTAGGAAGCATTACTACAAACAAAGCTAGTGGAGGTGATGGAATTCCAGCTGAGTTATTTAAAATCCTAAAAAATGATACTGTTAAAGTGCTGCACTCATTATGCCAGCAAATTTGGAAAACTCAGCAGTGATCATAGGACTGGAAAAGATCAGTTTTTATTCCAATCCCAAAGAAAGACAATGCCAATGTATTTCCCACAATGCCAATGTTCAAATTCCCGCACAACTGTGCTCATTTCACATGCCAGCAAGATTATGCTCAAAATCCTTCAATCTAGGCTTCAGCAGTACGTGAACCGAGAACTTCTAGATGTACAAGCTGAATTTAGAAAAGGCAGAGGAACCAGAGATCAAATTGCTACCTAGAATTTGATGTTAGATAATAGAAAAAGCAAGGGAAGCCAGAAAAAATTCTACTTTTGCTTCATTGACTATGCTAAAGTTTTGACTGTGTGGATCACAACAAACTGTGAGATATTCTTAAAGAGATGGGAATACTAGACTACCTTATCTACCTTCTGAGAAATCTATATGCAGGACAAGAAGCAACAGTTAGAACCAGACATGGAACAATCAGTTCAGTTCAGTCACTCAGTCATGTCCTACTCTTCGCGACCCCATGGACTGCAGCATGCCAGGCTTCCCTGTCCATCACCAGCTTCCAGAGACTGCTCAAACTCGTGTTCATTGAGTCAGTGATGCCATCCAACCATCTCATCCTCTGTTGTCCCCTTCTCCTCCTGCCTTCAATCTTTTCCAGCATCAGGGTCTTTTCCAATGAGTCAGTTCTTTGCATCAGATGGCCAAAGTATTGGAGCTTCAGCTTCAGCATCAGTCCTTCCAATGAATATTCAGGACTGATTTCCTTTAGGATTGACTGGTTGGATCTCTTTGCAGTCCAAGGGACTCTCAAGAGTCTTCTCCAACACCACAGTTCAAAAGCATCAATTCTTTGGCGCTCAGCTTTATAGTCCAACTCTTAAATCCATACAAGACTACTGGAGAAACCATAGCTTTCTTTGACTAGATGGACCTTTGTCGGCAGTGTCTCTGCTTTTTAATATGCTGTCTAGGTTGGTCATAGCTTTTCTTCCAAGGAGGAAGCATCTTTTAATTTCATGGCTGCAGTCACCAACTTCAGTGATTTTGGAGCCCAAGACACTAAGGTCTCTCACTGTTTCCATTGTTTCCCCATCTATTTGCCATGAAGTGATGAGACCAGATGCTATGATCTTAGTTTTTTGAATGTTGAGATTGAAGGCAGGAGGAGAAGGGGACAACAGAGGATGAGATAGTTGGATGGCATCACCGACTCAATGGACATGAGTTTGAGTAAATTCCTGGAGTTGGTGATGGACAGGGAGGCCTGATGTGCTGCACTCCATGGAGTCACAGAGTCTGACACGACTGAGCAACTGAACTGAACTGAACTTTCACTCTCCTCTTTCACTTTCATCAAGAGGCTCTTTAGTTCTTCTTCACTTTCTGCCATAAGGGTGGTGTTATCTGCATATCTGAGGTTGTTGATGTTTCTCCTGGCAATCTTTATTCCACTTGTGCTTCATCCAGCCCAGTGTTTTGCATGATGTACTCTGCATATAAGTTAAATAAGCAGGGTGACAATATACAGGCTTGAGGTACTCCTTCCCCAGTTTGGAACCAGTCTGTGTCTGGTTCTAACTGTTGCTTCTTGACTTTCATACAGATTTCTCAAGAGGCAGGTAAGGTGGACACACATCGAACAATGGACTGGTTCAAAATTGGGAAAGGAGTCCATCAAGGCTGTATATTGTCACCCTGCTTATTTAACTTCTATGCGAAGTACATCATGTGAAATACCGGGCTGAATGAAGCACAAGCTGGAATCAAGCTTGCTGGAAGAAATATCAACAACTTCAGGTATGCAGATGATACCAATCTAATGGCAGAAAGTGAAGAGGAACCTCTTCATCAAGGGCCTCTTGATGAAGGTGAAAGAAGAGAGTGAAAAAGCTAGCTTAAATTTCAGAATTCAAAAAACAAAGATCATGGCATCCAGCCCTATCACTTCATGGCAAATAGATGGGGAAAATGTCAAAACAGTGTCAGATTTCATTTTCTTGGGCTCCAAAATCAATGCAGATGGTGACTGCAGCTATGAAATTAAAAGGTGTTTGCTCCTTGGAAGAATAGTTACGCCAAACTTAGAGACTGTATTCAAAAGTAGAGACATCACTTTGTTGACAAAGGTCCGTATAGTCAAAGGTATGGTTTTTCCAGTAGTTATGTATGGATGTGAAAGTTGGACCATAAAGAAGGCTGAATGCCAAAGAATTGATGCTTTTGAGAATTGAGAATTGAGAATTGAGAAGTGCTTTTGAGAATTGGTGCTTGAGAGTCCCTTGGACTACAAGGAGATCAAACCAGTCAATCCTGAGGGAAATCAACTCTGAAGATTCATTGGAAGGACTGATGCTGAAGCTGAAGCTCCAGTACTTTGGCTACCTGATGCGAAGAGCTGATTCATTGGAAAAGACCCTGATGCTGGGAAAAAATGAGAGCAAGATAAGGGAGCAGCAGAGGATTAGATGGTTGGATGGCATCACTGACTCAGTGGACATGAGTTTGAGCAAACTCTGGGAGATAGTGAAGGTCAGGGAAGCCTGGCGTGCTGCAGTTCATGGGGTTGCAACGAGTTGGACACGACTTAGAGACTGAACAACAGCAACAAATACCTAATTGTGATTCCCAAATAGACATCTAGGAAGTTGAAAAACTGAGGTAAGGTGAGAGGAAGAAGGTAGCAGAAACACTGAGAAAATACTGCATTAGATGTTTTAGTGCCTGCTAATCATGAAGAAAATTTTCTGGTGCCTGAAGTTCATAATAAATATCAATTAGGAATTCTGAAACCAGCTTTTCTCACCATATTTTCTGTGTCTGTACTTAACAGTAATTCAAATTCAACTTCTTTGAATTCCAAAGTTCTTTACAAACAACTGGTGTCTGTCTAAGGCTACTGCATTGTGTTTGCAAAGACTGCTTACTGCAGAGTGACCAAATCCATATGCCCTGGTGCTGAGCTGCATTCATTAGGATGCACACAGGCACAAAGGTGTTGTATCCTGCCTCTACCTACCTCTACCTCAAGGGTAATTGCTTCCTCTGTAACATGCCTTAACACCACTCCCCCTGCCTCCCCACACTCAGTTCCTAAAGATATCCACATTCTAATCTCAGGAACCTGTAATGCTACTTTATATAGGGGAAAAAATGTCTTTGCAGATATGGGTAAGGTAGGGATTTTGAGATGAGCTATCCTGATTGTCTGGGTGAGCCCCAAATGAAATCACATGTAAATTTACGAGAGAGAGGCAGAGGAAAACTGGACAGATACAAAAGAGGAGGTCAGGTGACTATGGAGGTAGCAACTAGAGTTATGCAGACACACGACGAGGAATACTGGCAACCACCAGAAGCTGGAAGAGGCAAGGAACAGGTTATGCACCAGAGACTCTGGAGGGAGCATGACTCTGGTGACACCTGACTTCAGCCCAGTGAAACTGATATAAGGCTTCCAGAACTGTGAAGAACAAATTTCAGTTTTTTTAAACAAACCAAGTTCATGCTAATTTGTTACAATAGCCACATCAAACTAACACACTGTCGAAAGTGTCCCATTTTGGAAGACAGATGTTCACTCTATTTCCATCTCAGCTACTGCACAATTTCTTGACTGTCCTTACATCCCATTCTATTTCTCCTCATTCTCTGCTGATGAATATAACATCCATTTTATCAGTAAAGTGGCCTGTTAGGATAAAGTTCTCCATGTCTGCTCTCCAATTTATCCATAATATGCATGAATATTAATATTTACCTCCCTCTTGCTACTCTTGGAAGTTTTAGTCCCACATTTGTACTCTTGACCCAAGTTCCTCCTTGCTTTTTTTTTTTTTTATTAGTTGGAGGCTAATTACTTCACAACATTTCAGTGGGTTTTGTCATACATTGATATGAATCAGCCATTGATTTACACGTATTCCCCATCCCGATCCCCCCTCCCACCTCCCTCTCCACCCGATTCCTCTGGGTCTTCCCAGTGCACCAGGCCCGAGCACTTGTCTCATGCATCCAACCTGGGCTGGTGATCTGTTTCACCATAGATAGTATACATGCTGTTCTTTTGAAACATCCCACCCTCACATTCTCCCACAGAGTTCAAAAGTCTGTTCTGTGTTTCTGTGTCTCTTTTTCTGTTTTGCATATAGGGTTATCGTTACCATCTTTCTAAATTCCATATATATGTGTTAGTATGCTGTAATGTTCTTTATCTTTCTGGCTTACTTCACTCTGTATAAGGGGCTCCAGTTTCATCCATCTCATTAGGACTGGTTCAAATGAATTCTTTTTAACGGCTGAGTAATATTCCATGATGTATATGTACCACAGCTTCCTTATCCATTCGTCTGCTGATGGGCATCTAGGTTGCTTCCATGCCCTGGCTATTATAAACAGTGCTGCGATGAACATTGGGGTGCATGTGTCTCTTTCAGATCTGGTTTCCTCAGTGTGTATGCCCAGAAGTGGGATTGCTGGGTCATATGGCAGTTCTATTTCCAGTTTTTTAAGAAATCTCCACACTGTTTTCCATAGCGGCTGTACTAGTTTGCATTCCCACCAACAGTGTAAGAGGGTTCCCTTTTCTCCACACCCTCTCCAGCATTTATTGCTTGTAGACTTTTGGATAGCAGCCATCCTGACTGGCGTGTAATGGTACCTCATTGTGGTTTTGATTTGCATTTCTCTAATAATGAGTGATGTTGAGCATCTTTTCATGTGTTTGTTAGCCATCTGTATGTCTTCTTTGGAGAAATGTCTGTTTAGTTCTTTGGCCCATTTTTTGATTGGGTCATTTATTTTTCTGGAATTGAGCTGTAGGAGTTGCTTGTATATTTTTGAGATTAATCCTTTGTCTGTTTCTTCATTTGCTATTATTTTCTCCCTATCTGAGGGCTGTCTTTTCACCTTACTTATAGTTTCCTTTGTAGTGCAAAAGCTTTTAAGTTTCATTAGGTCCCATTTGTTTAGTTTTGCTTTTATTTCCAATATTCTGGGATGTGGGTCATAGAGGATCTTGCTGTGATTTATGTCAGAGAGTGTTTTGCCTATGTTCTCCTCTAGGAGTTTTATAGTTTCTGGTCTTACATTTAGATCTTTAATCCATCTTGAGTTCATTTTTGTGTATGGTGTTAGAAAGTGTTCTAGGTTTTGTTCTTTTACAAGTGGTTGACCAGTTTTCCCAGCACCACTTGTTAAAGAGGTTGTCTTTTTTCCATTGTATATCCTTGCCTCCTTTGTCAAAGATAAGGTGTCCATAGGTTCGTGGATTTATCTCTGGGCTTTCTATTCTGTTCCATTGGTCTATATTTCTGTCTTTGTGCCAGCACCATGCTGTCTTGATGACTGTGGCTTGTTTTATTCTTCCTGTAGTCTCAGGACTTCTCCAACTATACAGCACTGATAATAAAACTTCTAGGTTAATGGCGAAAAGATTCTCCCCTGTTAGGGACACCCAGAGAGGTTCACAGAGTTACATGAAGAAGAGGAGAGGGAGGACGGAGATAGAGATGAGCAGGAGGAGAAAAAGGGGGACTCAAGAGGAGAGAGACAGATCTATGCAGCTGTCTGTTCCCAGAGTGTTCTCCGTAGCCCAGTCACCTACAAAGATTCACAGAATTGGATTGGGAAGAGAAGGGGAAAGGAGGAAATAGAGGTGTTCTGAGGTAGAAAACAGAGAGTCAAGATTGGGAGAGAATAATCTTCGGTTTAAAATAGGGCTTCTCTCTTTTTTTTTCTTGTAAGGTTATAGTGTATTGAAAATGAAAATTAAGGAGTAGTAGAGGAGTACTAGAGGACTTTAAAAGAAATAAGAGAAAAAGAAAAATAGAAAATAGAAGAGAAAAAGGAAAGAAAAAAAAGAAGAAAAAAGAAAGAAAAAAAAAGAAAGAAAAAAAATTTTTTTTTCCCCTAATTAAAAAAATCATAAAAATCTATGGAAATGAAAGTTAAGGAGTAATGGGGGAGTAATAAGGAATTTTAAAGGAAAGTAAAAGAGAAAAAATAAAAAAGAAAAAATAAAAAAAGAAAAGAAAAGAGAAAAAAGTAAAATTATATCTAGGAGTTTCTCTGGAGCTGTTGCGGTCAGTGTGGGTTCGGCTCAGTTTCAGATAGCTCCTCGTTCCAGCTTACACTTCTCGATATCTACAGGCCCCTTCCGGTGTAGTCGGTGTTTTCTACAGGGATTTTAATCTGTTGCACCAGTCCCTTCTGAAGCGGTTCCCTTTGTTTATTTGGCTTCTGTTTGCCGGTCTCTTCAGAGTCTCATTTCTGCCCTGACACAGGCGGGCGGAGGTGGACTCTTATTCAGGTAGCTAGTTCCCTCGCTCTGCGGGGAGGGACTGGCGCTGCAGGGAGGGACTGGCGCTGCAGGGAGGGGCTGGCGTTGCGGGGAGGGGCTGGCACTGCAGGGAGGGGCTGGCGTTGCGGGGAGGGGCTGGCGCTGTGGGGACGGGCTGGCGCTGCCGGGAGGGGCTGACGCTGCTTTCTCCGTCTGCGCTGCTCAGGCTCCCGGCTGTTCTATATGGAGCGCGGCCCGCGCTGCGCGAGGTTCCAGCCCTCGGGTGTTCCACAAAAGCGCGGAAGGAAAAGCTGCGCCTGCTCTCTGTGCCTTCCCCGTCAGAGGGTCCAGGCAGCCAGGGGCCTGGTGGGCGCACTCTCCCCGGGTGTGGCGCGCCCACTCCCTTCCACGGGCCCAGTTTCAGTTTCCTCTGGCACCAGTCGGGTGCGTGTGCCTTCTGCCCTCCCCGCCCGCGCCGGTCGGGTGCCTGCGCCCTGTGTCTCGCGGCGACCTTCCCCTCCCCCCTGCCTCCTGCCTCCGGCGGGGCTGGGCGGGTCCGCAGCCTGCGAGCTCTTCTCTGGACTTTCTCAGTCTCTTTGTTCTGCGAACGGCCGGCAGTGTGTTCCGGCCGGTTAATTTTCTCTCTCTCTTTTTGTCTCCCACAGTTCAAGTTGGCAACTCACAGAAGCTCCCTCCGATTGTCCTCAGGGCACTCAGGCCCAGACCCTACCCCAAGCAATGCCGCCTAAGACTCCCTTCCCGGGACAGATCTCCGTCCTTAGCTCTTTTGTCTCACTTTTTATCTTTTATATTTTGTCCTACCTCCTTTCGAAGACAATGGGCTGCTTTTCTGGGCGCCTGATGACCTCAGCTAGCCATCAGAAGTTGTTTTGCAAAGTTTGCTCTGCGTTCAGTTATTCTTTTGATGAATTTGTAGGAGAGAAAGTGGTCTCCCCGTCCTACTCCTCCGCCATCTTGGCTCCTCCCCCCTCCTCCTTGCTTTTTGATACTTCATCATTCAAAAAATTTTCCCACCTCTCTAGCTTTCTATTCCTTCTTTTCAATCAGTAAATATACCCACATATGCACACAAATACACTCAAATAGCCTTTAACGCTTAAGTCCTCCGTATTTATGTGTGTGTGTGTTAGCCTCTCAGTGATGTCCGACTCTCTGCGACCCCATGGACTATATAGCAGGCCAGGCTCCTCTGTCCATGGGATTCTCTAGGCAAGAATACTAGAGTGGGTTGCCATTTCCTCCTCCAAGGGGTCTTTCCAGTCCAGGGATCGAACCTGGGTCTCCTGCATTGCAGGCAGATTTTTTACCTTCTGAGCTACTAGGGAAGCCCTCCGTATATGTATACGGAGACAAAAGCTTTTTCACTCTTTCCTATTCTAAGAACTTTAGTTTGATTAAATTACATGATATAGACAGACAGATAAATAGATGTATTTATATAGTGTGAAGCCCTGACACTCAGATTTTTTTTTTTCCTTTTTTGTAATGCAAGTGCCTGACTTAAGCTTTATGGGGGCATCCACTTCAAAGAGGCATTCCCTTCAATGATGGCCATCTCAGATAAAAACTCGCCAGCCACATGACTAAGAGATTGCAGGTTGCTTATCTGCACCCCCGACCCCCAACTTCCCCCCACCCCTTTTTAGAGGTCTTGGTTGATTCCAATAACTGATCATTTGGGCCAATGTTTTCTCTCTTCCTCAGCTTTAAATTCCCGCTCTTCTATTTTATTTTTTATTATTTTTAGTAATATTTTTACTTATTTATCTGCTGTGCTGGATTTTCATTGCTGCATGGGTGTTTCTCTAGTTGGGGTGAGCAGGGGTTACTCTAGTTGTGGTGCATGGCTTTCTCATTGCAGTGGCTTCTCTTGTGGAGCATGGGCTCTAGGCATGTGGGCTTTAGTAGTTGTGGCTTCTGGGCTCTGGAGCACAGGCTCCATAGTTGTGGTGCACGGGATTAGTTGCTCTGCAGCTTGTGAGATCGTCCTGGATCAGGGATCGAACCCTTGTCTTCTGCATTGGCAGGTGGATTCTTTACCACTGAGCCTCCAGCCACAATATTGGCTACTAATAGTCTGAGACTGGTACACAGAATAATATGTATACACAAACAGTTAAAATATTTTTTTCAAATAATTTATTATGGCTTATTTTTAAAAAATCCTCCTTTTCAACTCTTGTGTTTCATTCTCAGAGGTGATCACTTTCAAGTCTTTTAGCTGTATTATTTTTACATATAATATACTGTGAAATAATATATAAATATATATTGGTCTATGCCCCCGTTTCCTGGCATAGAGCTCCTAAAACCCTTGGAATTTCCTAAGTGACAAGAACTAGGAGCATCTTCTGTTCTGATATTTGGTCTTTGACCCCAGTTTCTGACATAGAGCTCTCAAATCTCTTGGAATTTCCTGGGTGATAGCAGTGTTCTGGTTCTAATGAGATAATTCTTGGTGCATAGCTTCAGGTGGGGGCTAGTAACCAGAAAGCCATGATCGGAAGCTTGGAACTTTCAGATCTAACCCCCATTGTCCTGGGAGCGGAGAGAGGCTGGAGATTGAGTTAACAATTGATTATGCCTACATGATGAAGCCTGCATAAAAATTCCAAAAGTATGGGGCTTGGGAGCTTCCAGGTTTGTGAACACACCTACATGATGGGAGAGTGACCCACCCCAATTCCACAGGGACAGAAGCCCCTATGCTCAAGACCTAGCCCTATGCCTCTCTTAATCTGACTGTGCATTTGTGTTGTTTAAGATATCCTTTGTAATGAATTGGCAATAGCAAGTAAAACCATTTTCCTGGGTTATATGAGCCATTCCAGGAAATTATTAACCTCAAGAAGGGGCTCGTGGAAATATCTGATTTGTAGCCAAGTCAGAAGTGTCAGTAACCTGTGGACCTACTACTTCTAATTGGAATTTGAAGGGAGGGGCAGTCTTGTGGGACCGAGCCCTTAACCTGTGGAGTCTGTGCTATCTCCGATTAGTTCCAGAATTGAATTCAACCGCAGGATGCTAAGCTGGTATTGGAGAGTTGGCCTGTATGGGAAAAATTTCACATCTGGTAATCAGAAGTATTGTGAGTAAAGGTAAACAGTGTGGTTTTGCCATAGACATATACTTTCACAGCTATTTCTTGATTTTTCAGTTTTACCACGTGCTCTCAACTTTCATTACAGAAACTGAGTACTGCTCATCAATCTCTGTTTGCTTCTCTAGAGCCAATCTCTGCCTCTCTTTGCTCTGTTCCATGCCCTGGGAGGATGACCTCCATAGACTGGATCACCAGAGCCCCCTTGAGCTTTGCTTAGAATTTATATTTTGCCAATGACAGGTAAGGTCAGGAGCAGAGAAAAGTCAGGTGTCTATTTGCCCTCCCTGAAGATCCTTCCCAGCCAGATTACACCTTAATAATGGCTGTGTTGCCCTATTGATGGCGACAGCTCCACTGGGGGGGCCTTTTCCCACAGTTATGTCCTATAGTTCCAGTAGCTCTGCTTTCTCCCTTGCCTTCTTTTATAAGGCTGGGAATAGCTTCCTACTGTTGTTAGACTCTGGGTACATCACTCCTTCTACTGGGTTCCTTAATCCTTCCCTTAACTCTATGAATAGTCATTTCATTAAATTCTTTTAATGTTGTCTGTAAAAACCACAACTAAAGAATATGTAGCTCCTGTATTTCTTACACACTTATCTTCTTCCTCCCATTCTTTCAGCATAGTTACAAGTTAGGATATTGAAGAGGAAAAGTTAAAATTTTACATAACCTCCTTCTCCTTCTGCCTCTGTAACTCGGCTTGCCCCTTGCAAAGTCTAGATCACATAGGTCACATAGTCTCAGAAAATGGGGACTTGCAATACTAGGAACTGGAGTTTATCTCACTCACCCTTGTCCTGCTCTTTGCAATTGCCCAGCCCCTGCAAACCTGCTTGATCATGCCTGTCCAGGTCAGGCAGCCCCTCTCCCCATCTTGACTGCTCTTCCCACATGTGTGAAACCCCTTAGTTTAAACTACCCTATTAACAATTAGTGTTGCCCACTACAGTCTGTCTATAAAAACTCTGAAATCCCTTTGTTGGGGGCTCAGAGCTTGGATTGTTAACTCCTCTGGGCCTGCTGGCATAATAAACCTGAGTTCTCCAACTCTCTGAGTGTGGTGCTTGGTTTCTTGAGTACTGGTTTCTGCAACAATATAACCAGACAAAATAGGACTTAAGAAAAAAGTACTTTTAAGGTGTATTTAAACAGAAGGAGTTTAATTCAGAGAATTGGCTACTCAGTTGATGGTTTTCTTGGGAACCCAAAATTAGGGGGAAGTGGGGCCACAGACAGATTAGTATCAGCACAAAACAATTACCATTCCTAGGCTAGAGGGACAAAGCTACAGTGGTATGACTGGTTTCCAGGGCCCAAGATCACTTGGTAAATGCTCGAAACATGGCAGAACTGTCTGGACGGGATACTGCAGCAAAGGAGGTGCAGACATTCCTAGAAAAACCAGATGAAGCACAGAGGGCATAGAAGAAACCTGGATTCCTGCCCTTCAGTCCCCCTACAGTGCTTCCTACTGGCTGAACCTACATGGAAGCCAGAGGACAAGAAAACTTGGAAATGTAATGCACAGGAACTGTACTTCTGAGGTACAGAAAAATCCCAGGGAAATTCTGTTACTTGAATTCTTTTATGTAGGCCACCATTCAATCCAGGCTTTACCAAACTATTAGATCCACTTCCAGCCATGCTTCACCTTGCCATTAAATGCCAAATCTCAGGTATTACCATCTTGACAAATTTTACCTTATTTAACCTTATGTTCTAGTCTGGGTCCAGCAAGCTTAAAACCCATTCCCACAATACTTCCTGATTTCTTGCTTATACGAACCAACAAGAACTTGCAGTTACATTGAATACAGGTGCTATTTCATCTTTGTATCTGCCCTGCACCATGACAGAACATGACCTTTCAAGGGCAATGTGGAGGCAATGGGCTTCCCAGGTGGCGCAGTGGTAAAGAACCTGCCTGCCACTGCAGGAGATGCAGGAGACTTGGGTTGAGAAGATCCCCTGGAGGAGGAAATGACAACTCATTCCAGTATTCTTGCCTGGAAAATCCCATAGACAGAGAGCCTGGTGGGCTACAGTCCATGGAGTCCTAAAGAGTCAGACACGACTGAGTATGAAAGCGTGTGTGCGAGACAGAGAGACCATGGAGGTAATAAGAGTGGTGAGGTTTGTTCTTGAGGAGTTGCCTTTCTTTTGCAAGGAAACTGCCTCTGTGACGTCATTAAAGATACTTTTTTTTTCCTTTTTTTGCTTCAAATAAGCTTTATTTTTAATAGACAGAACCTGGAAATGACCTAAATGTTTGTTAATAATTGACAGATAAACAACTGTATAACATTCACACACAGGGAAATATACTCAACAGCAAAAAGGAATAACATATGGATATTCCCCAAACAGTAAATAATCTTGAAACAATTATGGTTACTGATGGAACGTAGGGAAAAAACCAAAAGTCATACTGATTACATTTATATAAAATTCTAGATAAAGGAAACTAATAAATAATGAAATAAAACAAATCAACAGTTGCATGTGGATTAGGGAGGGACAAGAGGAAGAGATCATTAAGGAGCATGAGAAAACTTTTGTGGGTAATGATATGTTCATTACCTTAACTGTTCTTACAATTTAAGTAAGTGCAATTATATAAGTTTCAATTATAAACGAATGAAGCTGTTAAAAGATAAAATGGTCCTACATAAAAAATCTGGATCTCCCATTTCTTTGGGAAAACCAACCAACCTTATATGTGTGCTGCAGGCAGTCCCAAGGTTGGGTGATTTTGAGGCTGGTGAAATCCATTTCAGTAAGCTCACGTAGAGTCAATACTGTCCACAGGAAACAGAAACTTTTGGAAAACTGCAGTGGATTCCAGATCTTTTCCACAGGAGCTGGGTCATGTCCACACTGAAACCACCAGGAGGTAAGGAAAGTGGATCCCCAGTGGGTACATGGCATTCATGATTCCCTCTAGGAAATAGGAGAGAGAGAATGTCAGTTGGACTCAGCTAAGAACATTGGCATAAGAGCCACATGGTCTTTAGTCTGTCTGCTGGTAGAAGTGGGGCAGTTTCTACAACAGACACTAGCAAGGATATACCTCAGGCCAAGGGAAGGTTCTGGGAAGGTTAGAAAATATAAAGTAGCTCCTGAAGACTTTCCACATACCTGGTAATCGACGCTGTCTTGCCCATTTGCTGAATGACTGAGGCCTTGCTCCAGTGTGACTTCTCTCACGTTAACCAAGGCTGGTATCGTCAACATATTTCCTACAATCAGTCTTCTTTGCAGGTTTTCTATGGTGTGGCTTTTATTGTGGAGATTGAGGTGGGATTTGCTGATGTATGATTTTCCACATTCGTTACATACAAAAGGCCTTATTCCACTATGAAGTCTCTTATGTATTTTAACATAGGAACTGCGGGAAAAGGTTTTCCCACATTCATCACACCTCGAAGACCTCTCTCTAGTGTGGACTTTCTGGTGATTATTAAATAGGTCTCTGCAGTTAAAGACTCTCCCACATGTGTTGCATTTATAAGACGTTTCTGGTATGTAGAATTCCTGCTGCTGGACACCTTCCTCCTGGTTACAAGCTCCCTCACTTCCACTGTACTGGTGCTCCTTTTGTCCAGTGTGAGAGGTCTCCTTACATTCAGCACTCGTGCATGGATTCTCCGCGTTGTGAGTACCACGGTGCTGCACAACTCCAGAACTGGTGGAGACGTCTTCTTCACCCTTCTCATAGGTACAGGCCTTCCCTAACCCGTGGCATCTGTGGCTATTCACGGAGAAGGCCTGGTCCCTTTCTCTTCTAGCTACTGTCCCTCCACTCGGCCACCTCTCCATCGGGTCAAGACTTACACTGAGTGGGAAAGCTCTTCCACATGATCCACACGTATGTGGTTGCTGCTCAGAAGAAGTTTCTGGCTGCCCAGCCGGCTGAAAAACGCCACTGAAGGTTGGGTTACACATGTCACGTAGGTGGCTGTTTTGGATGGAAGGCACCACCTGCAGACTTTGCACATTTGATATTTTTATAGACATACCCTGCTCAGAAGCGGCATCTCTATCCTCCACACTAGGGCCAGGGCTAGGGCCAGGGCTTTCCTGGCTTACCTCTCCCACTCCCGCAGTTATGCCTATCCTGGCAGGAACCTTGGGTGCTCTCTCTCGCCCTGGTGGAGAAATCAAATGATATCTGAAATAGTCAAGTCCCACTGACATTACCAGTGAAAAGTTGTCCACCATCGTCTTATAGTACAGGCATTTCTGACTGTCAGTGAGCAGGTTCCACTCCTCTCTAGTAAAGTCGATGAATACCTCCTCAAAGGTCACAATGGGGCTGAAGGAGCCCGTGTGTGGTGCGGCGTCCGCCATCGTCAAAGTACCGAAGCACTGCGTGGGCGAGCCGGAGTAGGCGCCAGGGAACAGGCACGGTCGTCTGCCTCACTGGCAGGGGTACGGAGTCTCACTTAACACTAACCTGGAAGTAGGGCAGGACAGAGTCTGCAAAGCAGAGATAAATCCCGATTGTGGACGTAGGTCCCAGTTGCAAAATGGCCCTCTGCTCGGTGTGGTGCAGAGGCGCCGGCAGAAGAGCAGCTTCCGTCTGGCGCTTTTCGGAGTCAACCGGAACTAAAAACAAGTGCGTGCGAATGCCTCGAGGCCGGAAGTCCCGCCCAGATGCCAGCGTGATGCCAGCGTAAAGATATTTTTTTCCTAGTCTGGGAATGGCTGACTTCCTTCATTGGAGAGCAGAAAGAAGGCTTCGGCTGTGAAGGTGACTTGCAATTTTAAAATTCATAGTTCTCAGCTTCATTCAGGTCCATCTAAGTGCCTCCATTTCAAATTTGATAGTCTTGTTTTCAGCCCTTTCTGCGCTCGAAAATGTGTTGATGTTATAAATTAACTTTTTTTTTTATACGTACATTGTTATACAATGTTACCATTAATTGTACATGTGTGTAGCTTGTATTTAGGCACTTTTGAATTCTCGCTTTAGTTCTCATTGTTGGTTGATTATCTTGAGTTGGTTATGTAGATGATCAGATCTTTAGCAAGTAATATTTCATTTCATAGTTTACAGCTTTTGTGTCCATTCTCCACTTTTTTTCTCTCGTTTTATTGCAGTGGCTAGAACCTTTAGGACAATGTCGATGAGCAGTGGCGATAAGAGATAACTTTTAAAATTTCTGAATTGAATGTACATTATTCTAGACTGTGCATGTTATACTGTACCTGTATTTGATATAGGTGTATGCTATATGTATTTATGAAAGTTCTTTTAATCATGAGTGATTGCTGGATATCATTCAGTGGTGCCCTGCTGTGCTTAGTTAGTCTCTCAGTCCTGTCCGACTCTCTGTGACCCCATAGAGTATAGCCTGCCAGGCTCCTCCATCCATGGGATTCTCCAGGCAAGAATACTGGAGTGGGTTGCCATGCCCTCCTCCAGGGGATCTTTCTGACCCAGGGATCGAACTAGGGTCTTCCTCATTGGGGGCAGATTCTTTACCATCTGTGTCACCATTCATTTAGACAGATTATTTTGGTGGATTCACCTTGTTGGTAAATTTTCTTTAATTGTGCTACCCTTGGAGTTTTGAGATTAAACCATTGGAAATGGTGTCATTATTATGTGTTGATTATGATTTGCCAATACTCTTGTCTAGAATGCTTGCTTCTCTCTCTGTATATATAACTGTGATTAGTATACCTTTTCACTTTCTTGTGCTTTTCTGCCTTGGGGGTCACAATCATTGCTAAACTCAGAAAGTTAGGAATTATCTATTTTCTTTTCTATATTTTGAAACAAGCTTTATACATCTGACATTAGCTTTAAAAAAAGGTTTAGCAGGTAGGTCTCATGGACTTCCCAGGTGGCACTAGAGGTAAAGAACCCGCCTGCCAATGCAGGAGACATAAAAGATATGGGCTTGATCCCTGGGTTGGGAAGATCCCCTGGAGGAGAGCGTGGCAACCCACTCCAGTATTCTTGCCTGGAGAATCCCATGGACAGTGGAGCGTGGTGGGCTGCAGTCCATGGGGTGACAAAGAGTCGGACATGACTGAAGCGACTTAGCATGCACACAAGCAGGTAGGTCTCATATCTTTTTGGCTGAAGAAATGTAATTACTCTTTCTTTGATTTTATGATTTTCTTTCTCATGGGCCACTTTGCTCGTTATTTCCCTAGAATAGTTATCATGTTGTCTAGATTTTCATATTTATTCCCAGAATGTTGAAAAATGTATATTACTTTTATCTTTATTTTAACTTTTCCAGCTTTGTTGAGGTATAATTGACAAATAAAATTGTATATGTTTAAAGTATGCAATGTAGTGATTTGATATAGGTATATATTGTGAAATGATTACCACAATCAAGTTAATTAACACATCTATCACCTTAAATAGCTACCTTTGTGTGTGTGATTGTGTGTGCATGATGAGAGTGCTTAAGATCTTCTCTTAGCAAATTTCAGGTATATAATGCTGTATTATTAAGTAAGTCACAATGTAGTACTTTGGATCCCAAGAGCTTTTTCATCTTATAACTTACAGTTTGACCCTTTGACCAACTTCTCCCACCATCTAGTCCCTGACAACCACCATTCTACTGTCTGTTTCTATAAGTTTAACTTTTTTGAGATTCCTCATATAAGGGAATATTTATAGTATTTGTCTTTCTGTGTCTGTCTTGTTTCACTTAGCGTAAGGTACTCTAAACTCATCCACATTGTTACAGGTGGCAGGATTTTTTTCTTTTATATGGTTTAATAGTATTCCATTCCATATCACGTTTTCTTTATTCATCTATCAACTGACATTTAGGTTGCTTCCATATCTTGGATATTGTGAGTAGTGTTGCAGTAAACATGTGAGTGCAGAAATTTCTTTGAGACACTGATTTTGTTTCTTCTGGATATATACTCAGATGTGGGATTATTGGATTTTATGGTAATTGATCTTAAAGAAGTGTGAAGTGAAAGTGTTATTTGCTCAGTAGTGTCCAGCTCTTTGTGACCCCATGAAGTGTAGCCTGCCAGGCTCCTCTGTCTGTGGAATTCTCCAGGCAAGAACACTGGAGTGGGTATCCACTCCATTCTCTAGGGGATCTTCCTGACCCAAAGATCGAACCTGGCTCTCCTGCATTGCAAACAGATTCTTTACCATTTGAGCCACCAGGGAAGCCTCTATTCTTAAATAATAGATTACTTAATAGTTACCCATTTTCATTATTGATGTTGTTTATTTATACCTGCCTTCTCGTCTAAACAAAGTTTAGTCTTTTTTTATTATTTTTGTAAAAAATTATTTATCTTTTAATTGAATTTATGGTTTTATTTCTTTTTTTCTCATTTGGCTTAATGATTTCTTCTATTTAGAGTGTTTTATTTTCTTATTCTTTTTCTCAGTTCATTTATTTTCAGGGCTTCTAATGTTCTAGTAAATGCAGCTGAAGCTATACATCTTTCTTTTATTACTGCTTTAGCTGAAACACTTAGGTTTGAAATATAGTAGTAGTGTGGTTCATTATTTTTTTTTTCTCAAAAAATAAAACTTTGGTTACTTCCATTTTGAATTCCACTTTACCTAAAATTACTCAAAATTGTGCATTTATTTTTTGAGACATTTGTTGTAGTGTTCTGTATGAATTACCTTTTTGACACCAATTTTTCTAACATTACTGCATTTTGTTTGTGATTCTTGTGTGGTTGTTTTGTGGAAACTTGAAATTTTATTTTTGCTTTAATTCATGTTTGTGTTGATTGCTGTGACTGCTTGAAAATAAATTTTATTTACCTCATCTCCACACACATATAATATATGTGTTAGCTTAAGCTTGGTGTTGGGTTATGCGCATCCCTTTCCCAGTTGTTTGAATTGATGGTTTCTGAGATATGTGTGTTACCTTGTTCCACTTTGAATTAGTCCTTATAGTTCTACTAAATTTTGCCTGATTAAACTTAGAATAGGAGGTTTTATTTAGGACTGACTCATCCAACACCAGAGTTTGTTTTAAATCTTTACCATCTACCAAGTAAGATGATGAAACTATCCCGTAGATTGGTAGCCCTGTATATTGGTCATTCCAGATTGGGTCTTTTCTTGCTAATTTCCAATCCCTCACAGTCCTTTTCCACTTTTTTTTTTTTTCCTTTTCCACTTTTCACACTTCCTCTATTATAGATCTCCCCCAAATCATGGCATTTTTTCACTTTGTGGAGATGATGACAAGGTAGGAGAGAAACTGTTAAATTTTTTTCTACTTGGTCATAACTTCTATAAATATATTGACTCTGAATAAAAATTATTTGTATTCCTCTGAACCTAGATGTTTGAAGTTATAAAGACAAAATTTGTTTATTTCTCTGTCGCTTCCCTCCCCCCCGACCCTGTCCATTTCTGCTGAGTCATGCACAATAGCCATCTGACTAAGTTGTAGTCAAAGAGTGGAAAGAAATATTCAGAATGAGGGAAAAATTGTATGAAGTAAAGTCACTCAGTCATATCTGACTCTTTGCGACCCCATGAACTGTAGCCTACCAGCCTCCTCCGTTCATGAGATTTTCCAGGCAAGAGTACTGGAGTGGGTTGCCATTGCCTTCTCCAGAGGATCTTCCCCACCCAGGGATTGAACTTGGGTCTCCCACATTGTAGACAGACGCTTTACTGTCCGAGCCACCAGGGAAGTCGAAAAAATTGTATAGTTTTCCCTACATATCATCCTGGCTCTTTGCTGGTGCTGATTACACTTTGTTTCTTTTTTATGACCTGTTCTCCCTTTTACTCCTTCTTCTTGCTACAACCCACAAAATCAGGCACTTTGAAGAATAAAACAACTTTATGACCTTTATCAAGATGAAGGAGATTCATCACACTGATCACTGAGCAGAAGAAATTGTAAAATGGAACTTTTAATATTTTAAAGCCATTTGGAATACAGTTCGCATGAATGATTCTGTACAGTATACAAATCAGTGGAGAGATGATGACCCTAGAGAGTTTACTCTGACAGCTATGGGAGGAAGACATGTGGGTGTAACTTTTAATTGCATATTTAATTGACCTTGTAGGAAAATGAATCTCATGTTTTGAACTGAGTACACTTACATAAAGATTTGAAAATATTTTTATCTAAAAAAGTTACTCAGACTAGTTTGTGATATATTAAAATTATATAATGTCTATATTCTGTACTCTTTTGATAGTGCTAAGACAACCGCCATCTTGCTTTGTAGAAGAGGGGTGAAGTAGTTAGGAGATAAGATAAAGCATACTTCTACCAGTATTTTTAGTAGTTTATGATAAATAACTTTATCAAAGACTTTCTAAAAAGTTTTCAGGTATCATTTTGAAACTATCAGATTTATAGTTAATATAGCTAAGATGTGTAATTTTAAGGAGGCTTATTACTTTTCCAGCCAATTGGATATTAATGTAATATACAATCAAGTAAAATCACTAACTTTGGCACATATGTTTTCACTTTGAATAAGCTAAAGAAATTATTTTAAAGAATAAATGTCTATTTGTTTCCAAGGACATTTGTCCTAAGAGACTTTTAAAGGCATCCTTTAAGGACTAAAAAGCAACATATCTAGAAAAATAGCATTGACTCATAAAAGTAGATCCTAGTCAAGGTCCTGTGTATAAGGGGGAATAGAAAGATAATTTTAGAAGTTATAAGGTAAGAAATGATCACTGATCATTGAGAGAAAGCAGAAATATTTTCTCAGACCCAGAACATGAACCAGGCAGTCACTTGCCACGATTGTCAGTGATGTGGCGTGAAAATAGAGACCTCTAAAGGCACACTGGAACTGTGACCTATAAGAACTGCAGCTCAGTTAATATGAGTACATTTCTATTTAGAATTTTTACATGAGTTGAAGTGATGACTCAGAATATAAACCACGAAACATCTGGCAATGCTTAATGTCATAGCCCATACACTGCCATCTTAGGCTGCCTTAAAATAAATAGTGTCACAGGAGGGGAGAGTCCCACTGTATTACTGAACAGAAGCTGTTCAGTTCAGTATTTTCTGAATTCATTTGAGGCATAGCCCAGGGAAAGTAACCCAGAGCAATGATGTAAGGAAAGGGAACAGTATTTTTTGATCTTTTAGCCAAGAGTAAAGATTTCAGGGGACATCAGTTGTATTCTTTCAGAAATCTTAGAGCTCTTATAGAAAAAATAATTTGATTTAGTTTGCTTTGTTTTACCATATAGTAATAAAGGTACCAGCTTACTAAATGTATGGTCTAGTATAATATTGGAGAAGGCAATGGCAACCCACTCCAGTACTCTTGCCTGGAAAATCCCATGGACGGAGGAGCATGGTGGGCTGCAGTCCATGGGGTCACACAGGGTCGGACACGACTGAAGCGACTCAGCAGCAGCAGCATAATATAGCTTCATACCTATATACAAACTCTGAGATAGCACTGTAGACCTGATTTGCCTATGAAGTTTTGGCTGAAATTTATGGACAGTCATTTCTAGACACTGGACAGACAACATTGCATAAAGTAGGATGCATAGAGCCTTCCCTTTACATATCAGGAAGAATAATGCTCCCAATGATGTAGGAAAGAGTAATGGCATGTTTCTCTTCCTAACACAAAACCGGAGTAGGGAGAGGACATTATTTTTTTAACACCAGTGTTTAATTTACTAAAGTCAGAAATTAAAACACTTGATTCTTCCATAAGCTTAGATTTCACATAGTTTTTGCTTTAACATCTTATTATTTTATTCTTTGGAATCTAGAAAATTTGGCAATCACCTTTAAAAGACCTTTGGAAAATACTTGGTCCCATTTGTACATGCCTTGGAACAATTTTAAATTGCAGATATAAATGTAATATTTAGTTGCCATTTTGCTTTGTCTGAAGTAAAATCAAGCCTCCTCAAATAATAAATATTCTTGTTAATTCACTATATACACTCATGTATATCTAACCTATATATTAATATGTATACACAAACACAAACACACACATACATACATATATTGTGAATCTAAGCTAAGGATTGGGTGCATTGGTGAAGTAGACAGTGAAACAGATCAGCTGGGTAGACGTCCTGGCCAAGTTCTGTATCTGTACAAGTGTGGATTGTGGGTCAAGACCCACTGCTGGGGAGAAGTCATTGAATCTGGGACCAGAGCCAGCAGGTGTCTGGCCATGCCTCTCCTCCCACTTGTAGTGGGAGATGTGTGCTTCTGTGTTTATATTTAGATGACGTGGAGTAGAACCCATAGGCGCTGTGTGCTTGCACACCCTCCTGAAAACTGATGTTTACCTATGTGAGTGGCAGTCCTACGTGCCTCCTACCCTGCAACTTGCCAGCCGGCTGTGTCAATACGCAGAAGGTGCTAGTCATAGTCATAGTCATAGTCATAGTCGTAGCCCTGCAGCGCCCCTCGCCCCCACCATGTGTGCTCCACACTGTTGTCCGCAGCCTGTCCCCTGGAAATGAGGAAGGAGCAGTGGCTGTTCTCCTTTGTCCAGGACTCCATTCTCCACCCACCCTTTCCTTTTTTTTTACTCACAAATTAATGTTCCTTCCCCCTCCAGTTTCTGACTTGCTATCAGTAACTGACTTGTGTGCCTTCTCAGAGGTGCCTGTTCTATATTTGTCCTCAGGTGGTCTTATGGATGTCATTCAGAAGATGGTCCTTTTATATGATTTTTCATGGAATTGGTTCTAATAAATTATCCTTCTGTCATATGTTATTAAAAACCAGCCAGCCAAGCAGCCGTTTTGGGTTCAAGACTTGTTAAAAGGAATCTTGGTGCCCCCAGACCTTCCTTAACAGCAAAGGATTTAAGGATATTTCCTTACAGTGAGGAGCATATTAAGAGATGAAGGTCAATGCCATCTGTGCCATCTTCCCATCTTCCTTAATTGAAACTCAGGCTCATGATGTTGATACTTGTTCTAGAATGTTCTAACAATTAAGAGATTTTAAAAAATGGATTAGACTGCCTAATAGAGTAATGAATATCATGTTGCTGAGAAGGTTCAAGAAGGTGCTGTATGGACACCACCTTTCAAGGTTGCTTTAGGGGGATTCCTCAATTGATTTTGAGTCCAGACTAGATAGAAAGCAAGTGCTTTCCAACATATACTAGTGTTTTTTTCATATTATGAGAAAAACACAGATTTAATAAAAGCAGAAAAAAATTAAAATCTTTGTGAGGCAGTGATTTATATTGTAGTTTTTCACAGAAGCCTAAGATTTTCTTTTTATAAGAAGGTTTACCAGCAAAAAAATGCTTTAAAAATAATATCTCTATTTGCTTTGTGGGTGTCTTCTGTTGTTAGGAATAGCCATACCCTCTATAATAGATATGTGTCTAAGCATTGAAAGCTATTTCTAGTTAGTAATAATTTCCCCTTTATTCTTCACTAGATATAGTGAACACTGTGTTGTGCAATATATAATTTTATCTACATTCTGATAAATACCAGAAGGCAAATTTGTGGCTCTGATTTGGAAAATACAGCCCTTTAATTAAATCATTAACCAGATTTAACATATTCTTCCAAATAAACATATGTTGAAATAAGTAGTGTATATTTATCTTGCTTAGAGAAAGACAATTCCAATTTCATTTCTAGTTTTAGTTAGCAGTTACTTTTTGTGTGTGTGTGTGAAACTCTTTCATAAGAAATGCATTCTTGATTTTTTTCCACAGAGGGATAAAAAAGGATTCCTTTTCTGGCTCATGTTTTCATGTATATTATCTTTTAAAAGGAAGATGAAGGAAATCACATTTGCTCCACATGTTGGGGGTTATTCATCCGTTTTGGGGAAGATTGTTGGTTTGGGGGAAGAAAGATCAAAGATGACAGCTGAGGAGATTGTACTCAAGGTCTTTGGGGGACTTAGTGCCTTGGGGCTTCAAAAGAGACAATGAAGACCTGTAAGACTTAGAAAGCAAAACCTAACGATGGTTTTTTATTGTGTACAGTTCACATATTTGAGACATTTAATTTACAAAAAGTTTAAACTGAAAATTATTATTGGGTATAATGAATGGATGTAGACTGCAGTTCACTAAAAGAGAAAATTCTGTAAATAGTAAGCACTTCTGTGACATTCAGAGCCAATGAAAATCTAATACCTATCATGTTTTTGTGATTAGACATGCACTTATTAATGATCACCATGTCCTCTGTGTTGCTATTTTTCACTAACTAACTTAGGTAGATTTTACAAACTTTTTTTGTGTTGCAAAATTTATATTATTAAAAAATAAATGTGAACAAACAAAGATTATGACCATGCAGCTCCTTAACTACAGCTTCAGCATTTTCTGGCTCATTACCTTTTTATAGGCAGAGCTGGTGGTTCAGGTGAGGCCCGGCAGCTGTGTATGGGTAAAAGGAGGATGCATAGTTTGTTGTCATCTGTGCATGGGTCAGTGGCTTGTCATATAACTGCCGTTTAGTGCTACATAGTGCTCAATAATGAAGATAACATTAGAGATAATTAAGGAAACTGTTTTTCCAGCTCTTTGATTACCTCTGCCTTCTTTATCTCCCAATACTTCACATTTACTTCACAGCTGAGCGCATTTCAGCATCTTCCCTTTCTGGTATGTGACATTAGAACTCTGCTCACTTAGTACTTCAGTAACACTCATTGCTTTTTCAGCATATTTCAAAGCTCTTTTCTTTCCTTAATTTTGAGCCAACAATTACTGAGAACCTATTACTCCTTCATTGTGGAGTATAGAGAGATTAATTAAATGTCATCTTTCTCCACAAAAAGCATAAATAATGGGAGTTCAAATTGGTATCTCACAGAAAAGGACAAGTGGAAATCTCTCTATTGCCAGATAGTCTGGTGAAATTAGAGGAGGTTTCTGGGCCTTGAAAAGGTGCAAATCACCTGATAGATGGATAAGACGAACAGTTGCTATTACTACATGCTCTCTTTACTTCTTTATCTCTTTAGTCCCTCAGTTCAGTTCAGTCACTCAGTTGTGTCCAACTCTTTAGTCCCTACGTGTTGTCTAAACCCATTTGTTATAGCTGCCTCCATATTATCAAATCCAGGGGTCAGCTGTCATTCCTCACCTTGACCAAGTTCATCTGTCTTTCTTGAAAAACCTTTTTTTCTTGGATTATGGGACACTGCACTACTCTCCTGATTTTACCTTGCCTTGGTGGTCACTTGTTTTCTAGCTTTCTCTGTTGTAACCTGCTTTTTCATGCTTGTGCTCAGTCATGTCTGAGTCTTTGCAACCCCATGGACTGTAGCCCACCAGACTCCTCTGTCCATGGGATTTTCCAGGCAAGAATACTGGAATGGGTTGCCATTTCCTCCTCCAGGGGATCTTCCCAACCCAGGGATCAAACCCATGTCTTCTGTGTCTCTTTCATTGGCAGGTGAATTCTTTACCACTGAGCCACCTGGGAAAACCTTTTACAAGTCTCTAAATTTTGATGTGCCCCAGAGCTGAGTACACAGACCTCTCTCCGCACCATTTCAATAGGTCAGTGGTTCTTAAACCTGGTTGCACCTTAGAAGACATTTTAAAATTCACTGTTATCCTGTGCCCCCCTACCCCAGGATTCAGATTCAATTGGTCTGGGGATGAGGAGATGAAAGCGAATGTGAAGTCGCTCAGTCATGTCCAAGTCTTTGCAATCCCATGGACTGTAGCCCACGAGGCTCCTTCATCCATGGATTTTCTGAGCAAGAGTACTGGAGTGGGTTGCTATTTCCTTCTCCAGAGGATCTTCCTGACCCAGGGATCGAACCCGGGTCTCCCACATTGCAAGCAGATGCTTTTTACCATCTGAGCCACGAGGGAAGCTCCTAAGAAAGAAAGTGAAGTCTATCAGTCGAGTCCGACTCTTTGCGACCCCATGGACTGTAGTCTACCAGGCTCCTCTGTCCATGGGATTTTTCGGGCAAGAGTACTGGAGTGGGTTGCTATTTCCTTTTCCAGGGGATCTTCCTGACCCAGGGATCGAACCTGGGTCTCCCACATTGTAGGCAGATGCTTTACCATCTGAGCCACCAGGGATGGGGAGATATTAGTATTTTATTTTAAATCTCCCTCAGTGAATCGAATGTGTGAGCGGGTTGAGAATTACTGAATGGATTTGATTTCATCCTGTTCAGTGACTCCAGATGACACAATAAAATCTGATGATTCAAATGGAAGTCTCCAACTTTGAGCTCTCCTTTGAACTCCAGACTCATAACTAAAAGATTACTAGACATTTCTACTTTACAGTCTAATGACCGTTTAAAAGTTAGCAGGTCCAAAACCTTTTGATTCTCCATCCAAATCTCTTTCAGTGTATCTTATCTCGTAAGAAGGCACGTGTCATAATGCACCCTGTTGCTGTGGGCCCAAACCTAGGACTTATCCAGGATTCCTCTCATTCTTTCATTTCCCATATCCAATTCTCAGTCAACTTCTTTGTCTCTGTTTTTGAAATTAATCTTTAATTTATTCATTTCTTACTACCTCTACCCAAGTTTCCCTATGTCACAATCATCTCTTAGACTGGTTCCATAGCCTCCTAACTTGTCACCTATGTTCATTCTTCCCACCACCATCACAGTCCCTATATACCTGCAGAATGATCTTTCTGAAAAATGAATAAAATTGCATCATTCCTCTGCTCTCCTCCAGACACTTTTTCATCACATTAAGAATAAGAGCCATATCTTTATCATGGCCCATAGCCTTGAGAAATTGACTTCTGGTTACTCTGACCTTGTTTGCTACCTTCTTTTTGGAAAACTCTCACTCAAGGTGCATCAGCCACACTGGTTTCCTTGCTTTTCCTCTAATACCTCATGTATGCTTTTGTCAAGGGTCTTTGTACCTACTATTATATAGATCCCAATATATCATATCATTCAGACGATTGTCCCAATGTTATTCCCTTCAGGGAAGAATTCCCTGAGTGCTTGATTATAGGGAGTAACTTCTATCCTCATTTTTCATACCTGACATTTTATTATATGTTCACTTATTTAAATCCTGTCTTATCATTAGAATGTAGGTCCCTTACTGTAGGAACATTGTTTTCTTCACCATCACATTTCAAGGACCAAAAACAGCATCTTGCAGGGACTTCCCTGGCAGTCCAGTGATTAACGCTCTGTGCTCGAAATACAGGAGACAGGGGGCAAGGGTGTGATCCCAAGTCAGGGATGCCATATGGCATGGCCAAAAAAAGAAGAAAGGAAGACCCAGCATCTTGCATATGGTAGTTAGGTACTCACTAAAAGAATTGATGAATGTGTGTATGAATGTGAAAGGAGAGATTTTAGCCAAGGGAGCAATATAAACAATGACATGGAAATGAGAACAAATAGCGAGTTAGGAAGAAGAAAGCATTTGGCTGAAGAGTGGCAGAAATGGTTCTAGAAAAAGAAGTAAAAACTAGGATGTGGAGAGCCCTAAATGACAGATGTGGATTTTAGGAAATGGGGAGCGACTGAAGGTCTTTTTGGTGGGTTGCTCATTTGCTAATGTCTTTTTTCAGTTACTGAGTCATGTCCAGCTCTTAGTGATCTCATGGACTGCACCACGCAAGGCATTCCTGTCCTTCATTTTTTCTTGGCATTTGCTCAGATTCACGTCCATTGAGTCAGTGATGCCATCCAACCATCTTATGCCCTGCTACACTCTTCTTTTGCCTTCAATCTTTCCCAGCATCAGGGTCTTTTCCAGCGAGTCAGCTTGTCACATCAGGTGGCCAGATTATTGGAGCTTAAGCTTTAGCATAAATCCTTCTAATGACTACTCTGGGTTGATTTCCTTTAGGATTGACTGGTTTGATTTCCTTGCAGTCCAAGGAACTCTCAAGAGTCTTCTCCAGCACCACCATTCGAAAGTATCAATTCTTCAGCGCTCAGCCTTCTGTATGGTCTAACTCTCACATCCCTACATTATTATCCATAGTATATCCATAGGAAATACCCATAGCGTAGACTATATAGACATTTGCCAGCAAAGTGATGCCTCTGCTTTTTAATAAACTGTCTAGGTTTGACATAGTGTTCCTTCCAAGGAGCAAGTGTCTTTTAATTCCATGGCTACAGTCACCATCCACAGTGATTTTGGAGCCCAAGAAATGAAATCTGACACTGTTTTGACATTTTCCCCATCTATTTGTCATGAAGTGATGGGACCAGATGCCATGATCTTAGTTTTTTGTATGTTGAGTTTTAAGCCAGCTTTTTCACTCTCCTCTTTCACCCTCATCAAGAGGCTTTTCAGTTCCTCTTCGTTTTCTGCCATTAGAGTGGTATTATCTGCATATCTGAGGTTATTGATGTTTCTCCCGGGAATCTTGTTTCCAGCTTGTGATCATCCTATCTGGCATTTCACATGATGCACTCTGCATGTATGTTAAATAAGCAGGTGACAATATACAGCCTTGTTGTACTCCTTTCCCATTTTTGAACTAGTCAGTTGGTCCACCTCTGGTTCTGACTGTTGATTCTTGACCCGCATACAGGTTTCTCAGGAGACAGTTCAGGTGGTCTGATACTCCCATCTCTGTATGAATTTTCCACAGTTTATTGTGATCCACACAAAGATTTTAGCATAGTCAAGGAAGCAGAAGTACATGTTTTTCTGGAATTCCCTTGCTTTTTCTATGATCAAATGGATGTTGGCAATTTGATCTCAGGTTCCTCTGCCTTTTCTAAATCCAGCTTGTACATCTGGAATTTCCTGGTTCACATACTGCTGAAGCCTAGCTTGAAGGATTTTGAGCATTACTTTGTTAGTATGTGAAATGAGCACAATAGTATGGTAGTTTGAATATTCTTTGACATTGTTCTTCTTTGGGATTGGAATGAAAACTGACCTTTTCTAGTCCAGTGGCCACTGCTGAGTTTTCCAATTAGCTGACATATATATAGAGTGCAACATCTTCACAGCATCAGGATTTGAAATAGCTCAACTGGAATTCCATCACCTCCACTAGCTTTGTTTGTAGAAATGCTTCCTAAGGCCCAGTTGACTTCATACTTCAGGATGTCTGGCTCTTGGTGAGTGATCACACCATCGTGGTTATCTGGGTCATTAAGACCTTTTTTGTATAGTTCTTCTGTGTATTCTTACCACCTCTTATTAATCTCTTCTGCTTCTGATAGGTCCTTACCATTTATGTCCTTTATTGTGCCCATACTCGCATGAAATGTTCCCTTGATATCTCTGATTTTCTTGAAGAGATCTTTAGTCTTTCCCATTCTATTGTTTTCCTCCTTTTCTTTGCATTGTTTCTTTAAGAAGGCCTTTTTATCTTTCCTTGCTATTCTCTGGAACTCTACATTAGGTTGTGTATATCCTTCCCTTTCTCCTTTGCCTTTTGCTTCTCTTCTTTTCTCAGCTATTTGTAAAGCCTCCTCAGACAACCACCTTGCCTTTTTGCATTTCTTTTTCTTTGGGATGGTTGTGGTTACCATCTCCTATACAATGTTATGAACTTTTGCTCATTGTTCTTCAGGCACTCTTTCTACCAGATCTAATCCCTTTAATCTATTTGTCACCTCCACTGTATAATCCTTAGGGATTTGATTTAGGTCAAACCTGAATGGCCTAGTGGTTTTCCCTACGTTTTTCACATTAAGCATGAATTTTGCAATAAGGAGCTCATGATCTGAGACAGTCAGTTCCCAGTCATATTTTTGCTGACTGTATAGAGCTTATTCATCTTCGGCTGCAAAGAATATAATCAGTCTGATCTCGGTATTGACCATCTGGTGATATCCATGCACAGAGTCATCTCTTGTGTTGTTAGAAGAGGGTGTTTGCTATGACCAGTGTGTTCTCTTGACAGAACTCTGTTAGCCTTTGCCCTGCCTCATTTTGTACTCCAAGACCAAACTTTACTGTTAGTCCAGGTATCTCTTGACTTCCACTTTTGCATTCTAATCCTCAACATCTGTTTTTGGTGTTAGTTGTAGAAGGTGTTGTAGGTCTTCATAGAACCAGTCAACTTCAGCTTCTTTGGCATAAATAATTCGAGCATAGACTTGGATTACTGTGATGTTGAATGGTTTACCTTGGAAATGAACCAAGATCTTTGTGTCGTTTTTTGAGGTTGCAGCCAAGTAGTGCATTTGAGACTGTTGACTGTGAGGTCTACTCCATTTCTTCTAAGGGATTCTTGCCCACAGTAGTAGTCATCTGAATTAAATTCATCCATTCCCATTCATTTTAGTTCACTGATTCCTGAAATGTCAGTGTTCACTCTTGCCATCTCCTGCTTGACCGTGTCCAATTTACCTTGATTCTTCAACCTGACATTCCAGGTTGCTGTGCAATATTGTTCATACTACATTGGACTTTACTTTCACCACCAGACACATCCACGATTGAGCATCGTTTCTGCTTTGGCCAAGCCACTTCATTCTTTCTGGAGCTTTTAATAATCGCCATCTGCTCCTCCACAGTGACATATCAGACACCTTCCCGCCTGGCTGCTCATCTTCTGGTGTCATATCTTTTTGCCTTTTCATACTGTTAATGGGGTTCTCACAGCAAGAATACTGGAGTGGTTTGCCATTGTCTCCTCCAGTGGACCACATTTTGTTAGAACACTCTGTCTTCAGTGGCCGTGCACAGCGTGACTTTTATAGCTTCATTGAGGTATGCAAGCCCCTTCTCCATGACAAGGCTGTGATCCATGAAGGTGTCAATCATTTGATTGAAGTTAAAATCAAATGATTTGATAACTGAATAAAAATGGTTAAGGGAAAAGGAAGAGTTATATATGATTCTCCAATATTAGGCTTGGATAATTGAAAGGATGTTAATGGTACCAACAAAGAGAAGGCAGAGAATAGTTTAATTTTGTTGTTTTATTACTTAGTATAATTGGTAGATTTTTGGGCTTCCCATGTGTATCAGTCATAAAGTATCTGCCTGCCAATGAAGGAGATGTGAATTTGATCCCTGGGTTGGGAAAATCTCCTGGAGGAGAAAATGGCAACCCACTCCAGTATTCTTGCCTGGAGAATTCATGGACAGAGGATCCTGGTGGGCTCCAGTCCATGAGGTGGCAAAAAAGTCAGATACCACTTAATGACTAAACAACAGTTGGTATATTTGAACATTAGAAAAATAAGCTTTTTAATTCAGGATATCTTAAGTTTAAGATACTTGGGAAAGTCATGTGGAGATGTCAAAGAGTCAATTGTACATGAGGATGTGGAACTTGAGAGCAAAGTCAGGGCTTAAGTTCAGGATTTGAAAGTTCTGCCAAAAGGGATACGATGATATGGGTGCAGATATGAATATCAACTAGGAAACTGTGGTGTAAGAATTAAGAACCTACTATGGAATCTTAGAAAATGTCACTTTAGAAGTTTAAGAAGTTGTGAGGGGATTCCCAGGTGCCTCAGTGGTAAAAATTCTGCCTGCCAATGCAGGAAACATGGGTTTGATCCCTGGTCTGGAAAGATCCCACATGCCGCAGAGCAACTAAGCCTGTGTGCCCCAACTACTGGCCAGAGCTCTACAGTCCAGGAACTGTAACTAGTAAGCCCATGTGCCACAACTACTGAAGCCTGTGTACCTTAGAGCCCATTTTCCACAACAAGAGAGTAATAGCCCCTACTCAGAGCAACTAGAGAAAATCTGCATAGTGACAAAGACCCAGCATAGCCAAAAATAAGCAAATTTTTAGAAAATCTATTATGTAAGAACTAAAAACATTGGAAAACCAAAGATCATTCAGAGATATGTGTGGAAATCTCCCATGGACTACAATATCATGAAAGCCAGGGGAATAAAGAGTGAGAAGAAAGAGAAGTTAATCATCAGTTTACATGCTGCAGAGAGTTTGAGGAGGATAAAGAAGTAGTTTTTAATTAGAAAAAGAAAAATTGACTTATCTGTGCTGATGTGGATTAGTAGCTTAGAAGAATTTAAAAGAATGTAGGAGGGTAATATTATAAGGTACCAGGGTTAAGAAAAGAATGCTTAAAGAGATAAAGGGGGAAAAAAATGAACCATACTCTCAAATCAAGCATAACTAGTTTTAGAGTAAGAAACTAAAAATTCAGGAAGGGAGTGTGGGTCATCCACCGAGTAGAGCCCTGTGCATCAAAGTGCAAAGTAGCTGTGTGAGCCCTGAAAAGAAATACAGATGTATCATCTACTGCCTGAGGACAGAAAAATAAGAGGAAGAAAAGAAAGGAAGAAGAGAGGAGAGAAGAGAGAGAGGTGGATGGGGTAGAGGTGGAAACACATATTAAATAGCTAAAATCCCAATAAGTTTGGAAATAAAATTATCTATTGAGGTTTGGTAGAGAGTGGGGTGGGAGAGGAGTTGACTAACATATGTGAAAGGATTATGATCAGCACTACATTCACACCTTTTCTTCTAGACCTGAATTTTAATAAGTGATGTATGTAAGTTCAGTTCAGTTCAGTCGCTCAGTCATGTCTGACTTTTTGCGACCCCATGAATCACAGCACACCAGGCCTCCCTGTCCATCACAAACTCCCGGAGTTTACTCAAACTCATGCCCATCGAGTCGGTGATGCCATCCAGCCATCTCATCCTCTGTCATCCCCTTCTCCTCCTGCCCCCAATCCCTCCAAGCATCAGGGTCTTTTCCAATGAGTCAGCTCTTCGCATGAGGTGGCCAAAGTGTTGGAGTTTCAGCTTCAGCATCAGTCCTTCCAATGAACACCCAGGACTGATCTCCTTGAGGATGGACTGGTTGGATCTCCTTGCAGTCCAAGGGACTCTCAAGAGTATGTAAACTTTCATGTAAATTTATAAAAATACATGAACAAAATACCACATTTAAATGTAGAATCTATCACTATTGTAGTTTATAAAGATATTTTTCTTTTTGCATGATAAGAAAAGTATGTCTTGATATTTCTTAAAAAACATTTTTCTGAATGAAGATGAACCTTCATCTATGTTGATGATTTTAATAATGATACCAGTGAGTCTTCAATTCCAGGCCCAGCTGTGAAATATTTGCTCATAAGTGATGAGGTGAAAGGACCTCCCTTTCTTGCAGAGGAGCATCACTATAGTTTTCCTAATTGTATAGAAATTAGATAGACAGTCCTACAATTATTTCTCATAAATGAGTTGATTCATGTAAAATGCTTAGAACTTAGGACAGTGCCTGGCATATAGAAGGTGGTCAGTGGATGTTAACTGTAATTCATCATCCTCATTTTTGTTATTTGAAAGAGGTATATGAATTTGTATTATTACGTTGTGTAAAAATGTTGATTTATCCCATATTTTTGGCTTTGTCATGGATATGTAATCATTTAAAACATACTGCAAAGACTTCTAACTTTTTGATATCTGATCATAAACATTTCACCTGTTCATATTCAATATCAAGATACTGATCAATATATAATATATTTGATACCATGTAACTATCGTATTTAATCTCATGAGAATTCCACTATAGCTTAGCATTAAATATACTATTAAATTGAGTAGCTTAGCCTTCTGAAATGAATTAATATTTATCAAAATAATACCATTTTGGATACATTAAACATTAATATGAATATCATATATATATATAGTTCTACAAAGTTTCATTGCAATCATTGTAAATGCATTATTGTAATAAAGAATATCAATGGCAGAAAATGCATTCTTAATCTATCCAGTATATTTTCATTCTTCAAAATTTTATCTTAATAGAGAAAAAAATTTTTCTTATATTTCAAACTTGAATTTTTTTATGTATTACAGATAAGATTTTTTTTTCCATTTTTTTCAGTTTTATTGAGATTTACTTGACATACAACATTTTATAAGTTCAAGATGTACAATGCATTGATTTGTTGTACTTACTTATTGCAGAATGATTACCACTGTAGCATTAGCTAGCACCTCCATCGTGTCACATAATCAACACTTTTTTTTTAGTGAGAACAATGAAATCTACAGTGTTAGCAACTCTTAAGTATATATTACAGTATTATTAACTGTAATCACTATGCTGTACATTAGATCTTTAGAACTTATTCATCTTATTGCTGGAAGTTTCTACCCTGTGAACAACAATATTCTATAAGTCTATGTCTGTTTTTATGCCATCATATTATTTTGATTCTGTAGCTTTGTAGTATAGTTTGAAATCAGGAAGTGTTATATCTAAAGCTTTGTTTTTCTTTCTCAGGAGTCCTTTGAATATTTAGGGTGTTTTTTCATTCAATTTAAATTATAGGATATTAATGTGAAAAATGCCATTAGAATTTTGATAGGGATTACCTTGAACTTGACTGGGTAGTATGGACCTTTTAACAATATTCTGACCCATGAACACAAGATATCTTTTTTGTTTGTATCTTTTTCAGTTTTTTTCATCAAATCTTACAGTTTTCAGTGTACATATTTTTCACTTCCTGTTAAATTTGTTTCAAAGTTTTTTTATTGTTTTTGGTGCTATTGTGAATGGGGTTTAAATAATTTTTTTCAGTTGTCTTTTTGTTGGTGTATAGAAATGCAACTGATTTTTGTATGTTGATTTTGTATCCTGTAACTTTACTGAATTCATTGACTAGTTCTAATAGTTTTTTTTTCTTTTTTTGATAGTGTCTTAGGATTTTTTGAATATAAGATCATATTGAAAATGAAAGTGAAAGCAGCTCAGTCGTGTCTGACTCTGTGACCCCATAGACTATATAGTCCATGGAATTCTCCAGGCCAGGATACTACAGTGGGTAACCTTTCCCTTCTCCAGAGGATCTTCCCAACCCAGGGATTGAACCCAGACCTCCTTCATTGCAGGTGGATACTTTAACAACTGAGCTATCAGGGAAGGGGAAGATCATATTATCTGCCTCAAAAGACAGTTTTCTTTCTTTCTGTCCGATTTGGATGCCACTTTTTTGAGGGGGTGCTGATTACTCTGCCTATAGCTAACTTTGGGATTAATTTTTTATTCCTTTTCTATTTCCCTAAGGTGGAAAGTTAGGTAGTTGATTTGAGTTTTTTCTTAATGTGTTTATTACTGTAAGGACCTTCCTGGTGGCTCTGTTGGTAAAGAATCTGCCTGCAATGCAGGAAACTACCTGCAATGCAGAAGACATGGTTCAGTCCCTGGGTTGGGAAGATTCCCTGGAGAAGGGAATGGCAACCCACTCCAGTATTCTTGCCTGGGAAATCCCATGGACAGAAGAGCCTGGCAGGCTACAGTCCATGGGGTCTCAAAAGAGTCAGACACGACTTAAAACTAAACCATGGGGGACAAACATTATTACTTTAAACTTCCCTCTTAGAACTGCTTTTGTAGCATTCCATGGGTTTTGATATGCTATGCTTCTATTTCTATTAGTTTCAAGATTTTTTATTTTCAATTTTGATTTCTTCTTTGACCCTTTGGTTCAGAAATGTGTTGTTTAATTTCCACATTTTCTGTGAGTTTCCCACTTTTATTCCTATTAGTGATTTCTAGTTTGATACCCTTGTGGAATGAAAATACTTTATATGATTTCAAACTTTTAAATTTGCTAAGACTTGTTTTGTGACCTATCATATAATCTATCATGTAGAATGTTCCATATGTACTTGAGAAGAAAGAATATGTATTCGGCTGCTGTTGGATGAAATGTCTATATATGTCTGATATTTTATCTTCTGACTGAGTTGACTCTTTTATCATTATATAATGACCTTCTTTGTCTCTTGTTACTGTTTTGGCTTAAAGTCTATTTTGTCTGATATAAGTATAGCTACCCCTGCTTTCTTGTAGTCTTCTCTTGCATGGAATATCTTTGCCAGCTCTCGGTTTGATCCTGTATGTGCACTTAAAGGTGAAGAGATCCTCTTGTAGGCAGCATATAGTTGGGTCTTTTTTTTCCCCCATTCATCCATCCACTCTGTGTCTTTTGACTGGAGAATTCAATACATTTTCATTTAGAGTAATGGCTGATAGGTAAGAACTTACTATTTCCTGTCGAGATCGTCAGTGGTTCTTCCAGGATCAGCAGTTAGGGCACTCACTGGTGGTGGCCTGAACTGTTGGTGTTTACACGTTTGGCTCTGGTGGCAGCAGCAGGTGCCTACAGAGAGGCAGGGCCAGTTGCCGATGCACACATCGTGGTGGAGTCCAGGTTCTGCAGCAAAGCCTGGGGTCAACTGAGAGCTCACTGACAGTTTCCTATTTCCCCCCTGTGCATTCACCCTTCCCTGGAGGCTTGTGATGGGGGTCTGTGTGGAATTGCACAGGTGCACATCTGGAAGGGCTAGCCACAGATGAGTGTGGTATAGGCCAGTGATAGAAGACTGGGCTTGATCTGCACCCACATGTGGTTGCAGGTACCTCGGCTTGGCTGTTTGGCATGCTCTTCTGGGGCTAGCACTGTCTGCCCAGGAGTGCACACTGCAGTGGAGGCTGGTGATGGGGGTTGGCCAAGGGCGGTGCTAGTGCACAGCTGGAGGGGCTAGTCCCCGAGCACTCACAGGGCAGTGGGCTTAAGCTAAGGGTTCATCGGATAGTGTCTTGCACTCTTGCAGCTGCAGAGGCCTGAGCTGGTTGCTAGTGTCGTTCCAGAGTTCAGAGTCACGTAGCGGGGGTGAGGCATAGGGAGGGATGCAGGTGACTGTCATCAGTGAATGTAAAATTTGCACCTGTGGGGTAAAAGCTTATGGATTTGCAGGTGGTCTGCCTTGGCTGTGCTGGCCTGGTTTGTCTACAGAGCAGGTCACTGTGGATTGCAATGACTATCGCTGATTGGCTGCTACTAGTAGCTCCTGCTTTTCTTGTTCCTAGGCATCTCTATACATCTCAGCTTTCCAGTCTGGGTATAGTTAAACCAGGGCAGGACCACTGTGTGGTGCCCTGAAAGGCTGGAGAAGCTCATTGCTCACCTCATTCTTCCTTGTCTGGAAGGAGGAACTCTTTCTGGCTTGAAGTTCTCTCTTGGCTCTGAACAGTTCTGGCTTGGGGGATGGGATAGTGCAGGCAAAATGAAGTTGTCTTTCTTCTCTTCTTGTGCAGTTATTCTCAGGCTTTTTGTTTCACTGTGTTACTAAAATTTCTTAATAGAACTCCAGAGCTCTCCTGGAGCTGTTTTTGTTTGTGGATAGCTGTCTAGTTGTTGATGCTGGGTTCTCCCAAGTCACCATTTTGGTGATGTCACTCCTACAGTTGAGATTTGAGTGTTACTCAACTGTGAAGAGGAAAAACAAAACAAAAGCCAAGTCTATTTCTAAGCAGAATTTAAGATATATTCTAAAAAGTTCACATATATAAATCTGATCTTTGACAGGGTGGTAAGTTGCTTAATGTGGGCTTCCCTGGTGGCTCAGAGGTTAAAGCATCTGCCTCCAATGCGGGAGACCCGGGTTTGATCCCTGGGTTGGGAAGATCCCCTGGAGAAGGAAAAGGTAACCCATTCCAGTATATAAAACGGGAATGACGTCCTCTTTTATATTACTAGCAAATGATGCTGGCATCTCAGTAAGTAAATATTCACTCTTAAAATGTGAATCTGATCAGTAGGCTTCAAAACAGAAGAGCTAAGGTACACATTTTAACATTGTTTACTCTAAAGTTAAAAACATAATAAGGCAGCAATATTTATTCCACCTCCTCCAATGCTTTACTGTACTAAATCGTAATAAATGGACAACCTTTTAATGCAATTTACTTTTTACTCACAATAATTTCTAAAGCCTTCATGCTTTTCCTGCTGGGTCCATTACTGAAAATTATTGTAAACACAATGCTAGGTTAAGCATGAATATGAGATGGTAAAAGGCAGTATATCCTTGTGGGGACATGGATGGAGAAGTGTAACCTTACTCGTGTCTCATAGTTTCTGTTAGAAGAAGAGACTATTAGTTGATATACTTAAGCTCTTTTGTTCTTTTTAGTTTGCTCATTTTTTTAAAAAGCAGAATCAAAGGCTATGTCCAGGTTTAACAGTAGAACTGGCACACTTTAAATAAATATCCAAATGGAAGCAAACTTTTTGAATATTAAATAGTTGTTTTATGTTTGCAGCCTGACTTGTATTTGGTTATCACAGAATAAAGACCTATACCTTGGAAAATTCTTAAGCTCTAATATTTAATATTTTCCTTTATGGTAGTAAATATCAATTACATGACTTTTAAAAACTACAGACATTATGGGTAATAGAGTTATCACATTCCATTACCTAGAGATGTAGTGAATAGACTAACCCATAATCATTTTTACCAACTGGTCCTTTTGTTAGCTTAGGACAACCAAGCGGAGACCTGAATTTTATGGTTGGTTGTAAATCATTGGCCATTTTCTTCAATTTCAAGGCTACAATGTGCCAAACCAACTTTGGAAAATAATAAACTGATATGGATCTTCATTCCTTGAGTGGAAGTGCTTGATGATGTGCTTCATTTTGATTTAAAACTAATGTGTTTTTATATAGTTTGAAGATATTTTTAGTAAAAAGGATTTATTCATCCACTAACCACATCTTCTTTACCTCATAATTGCAAATGATGAGGAATATGACAAATACATGAATCCTAGTTCATGAGTTTAAAAGCAGGGTGTATAATTTTGATATTTATTCTCATTTTATAGTCCTTTCTACTAAGGGAAACACAAGTTCTTTTCTACCATAAACAAACCTAGAGTTTTTATTTATTTTCTAATGTATTTTTTTTAACTTTAAACTTTTTATTTTGTACTGGGGTACAGCTTATTAGCAATGTTGTGATAATTTCAGGTGGACAGCGAAGGGACTCAGCCATACATATACATGTATTTTTCTGATAAACATAAACATCCAACTTTTGACCTAAAAAATGAATGGAGTAGAAAGAGCATAATAAAAATGTTTTTGAAATAGTGCTTGATTTTATTAGCTGTGCACCTTGATTTCTAGACTATAGAAAGCCCTTATTCTTATGTAACTACAGAAGGCTGTATAGATGAGACTGAAGTCACACACATTTTCCCACAGATTAAAAAATAAAATGAAAAATGAAATTTTACATAAATAAAATTTGACTAGAATAATGCATGTTTTAATAATCTGAATTCTTATTTCCCTCTTTCCCAAATACAGTTCCATATAAAGCTAGGTTCTTATAAAATAGATACCTTGGTAGATTCACTATTGTCATTTTTAGACTGTTTAATGTTACCTAGAGCTTTTATTTTAAACTTCAAACCTTATGTTCTTCACATTGATACAAAAAAATTAGAGCAATCACTAATTCATGCTAATGTCTCTCAGCCATAAATACGAGCTTTCTAAATAGTTGTCTATAGGGGAGTTATTTGAAAATTTATCACAGTAAAAGAGATGATTGACAGATTCTTGCCTCCTTCCCTTTTGAGTTGTTCTGAGTATGCCATTATACTGAGTTGCAGGTAGTCCTCTAGCTGGTGTTCCTTTTTATTTTTGTCACAAAAGATCAATGAAAAAATGCCTCAAGATATCTAGGGAAAGGAAGGGTGCATTTAAAAAACTAGTATTTTTCAATTCCCTGTCTGTAGACTTGTCTAGTTCACCATCAGTTCCTTTTCTTGATGCAATGTTGCAAAAAAATGTCTGCTCTAGCTCTTTCAAAATATATGTGGCAGCAAAGATATACATTTTGGGATTTTTCTTCTAGAGTTCTGATTTAGATTGCCAACCAGAGCATTAAAATGTACTCTCTGGGAAGCTTATAATACAACACAGAGAAGAAGGTTTAAACTCTGGAGGAGTTACGTTACACTAGGACACAGAGCAGTACTAAGGAAAATATGTCATCAGAATATATTTTCAAAACTGAAATGAGAAGGGACTATCATTATTATTTGCAAACACTGAGTACTTATGTAATGTACTGTAGTATGATCAGTGAGGCATACAGAATTGAGAAAGATGTGGTTCCTGCACTTGAAGAGTTTGTAATCTCTTGGAGAAGATGTGCACGCTTATAAATAACTCTGATGCATAGGAGATAATGAGGTGCAGAAAGTGAATGGCTGAATGTACACTCTAAATAGAGAAGAAGAGAGCTTCAAGGTTCCAGCAATGAATGTTGCTATTATAGTAAGATATTAAGCAGAACGTGTTTAATGCTAGACATTTCTATCAAAAGTTTCCTGGAAACTGTGCTGTATAATATGGTAGTAAACTAACCCCATGTGACTATTTAGGTTTAAGCTAATTAAAATTAAAATTCAGTTTCTCTGTTGCACTAGTTACATTTCAAGTGCTCTTTGTGGTTAGTGACTATTATACCGGACCAAACAGATACAGAACATTTGTATCATTACAAAAAGTTCTTTTGGACAGCAGTCTTCTACAGCCTGCTTCTTTTATATATTAAAGATTAACTGAACTGATTACTGTCTCTAAAGTAGTGGTGACATGTGATTATTTGAAATACTGAGACATCATATCATTTTATAAATTGTAAAACTCACATTCTTAAAATTTGGGGGGAATATTTTTAGAATATAAGAATGGATATAAAAGAATAAGTATGTTAGTTGTCTAAAAATGTATCTGTTTACTTTTAAGTATAGGCTATGGTGCTGTAATTTAGAAAAAATGCAAGTATATGTTATGGACAGATATTACAAATATTAACATTATTAAAAGGAGTTCTAATTTAATGGGAGTTAAGACAGATTATCCTCAGCTAAATATAATTGACTCTGAGACTAGACATAGCATTAAAGTACTTGAGGTAATATTGAATGTGATTGTTTCCATGGGAACATTTCTGGAGTAGCTACTGCCTAAAAGGGATGTTCAGGGCATTACTCAGAAGATTTGGTGATGTTTATGTAGCTGATTCAGGTTCTAATCAAGAAGTGATTTTAATTTTATTTACTTATGAATTTTGTTAAGTAAAAGAAAAGTAAAATATACTATATGCATTGTAATAAACTAGAAAATATAGCATTAGAGTATAGAAGGGGCTCAGGGAGGGACTATGACCAAGAGTTAGAGCAGAAATCTGCCCTCGACTGGCTGAATGACAGGAGGCACTCTACATTTTGCATTGTCTGGTGTCTGGATGGAGTGTGTTGTGGTGGAAAATAAAAGATGGAGACATGTAGGCTCTGTCATGGACACTTTACATGAAAAAAGGAAAAAAAGAAAAAAAAAACTTTTGTATATACAGTAAGTAGAGGCCTCAGTCAGGAAAGTAGCATTCCAGAAAAAAAAAAAAATTTGTAATACAAGAGTGAAATGGGACTCATAGAAAAATGGCATCAGGACATAGAGGGAAAGCTAAATAGCAGTGCAGAGAGTGGTCTCTCTCCATGTGGCTTAAAGGTTATTACCAGGTCTTCACAAAGGGAAACATAGATGTCCATATTGGAAGCTAACTTATGTGTCTTTTGTAGCTGTACATATTTTTATGAGTAATTTGTTATTTATGTAGCTCTCAAATCAGGTTGTAGATTCAGTTTTCATCACAAATCCTTCTATCATCTTAAGGTCTTTATTTTAAGCAGAACCTCAGACACTACCACTGATTCATACTCAGCTGGCTTGACCCTGGCTGAGTTCTTCAGAGAAGAGCTGGTGAAGCCTGGAAAGCAGCACCATGTACACGGTGGTACCTGCATAAAGCTGATTTCATTCAATCAGCGCACCACCTCTATGGGGTATAGACCATTATTATTCAGAATTTGCAGATGTGTAAACGAAGGCCTGGATATATTGACTTCTTGCCTGGAGTCACACAGTAAGTGACAAAGCCAGAAACGAAGCAGCATTTTACTTGATTCTTGAT
The DNA here is from genome assembly GCF_910594005.1 of Cervus elaphus. Lineage (NCBI taxonomy): Eukaryota > Metazoa > Chordata > Mammalia > Artiodactyla > Cervidae > Cervus > Cervus elaphus. The sequence continues at coordinate 140,367,045 of NC_057848.1, read as the reverse complement.
TCTAAAGAAAACTATAGATAATAATTACTACAATCTACTGTCTTCCTTCTGTATAGCAATATGAGAAAAATATTCGGTTGGTAAAATACAGTCTCATAGCCTTATTGCTGATGTTCTAATTCTCCTATAAAATTGGCTGCTACCTGAAAACACCTGTAAGGTTGAAAGATGTTATATATTTTTATTCCCATGGTCATTTGGGGAAGGATTTGATTCTTTATGAAACTATGAACCCTTGTATGAAAACTGTAATGTCATGGTTAAATAATTTAAAAAAGAATAATTTTAGACCTCCCCTCCACATACACATACTACATGACCATAAATTTGTGTTCTAAATATCTACTTGCAGGCATGCTAAGTTGCTTCAGCCGTGTCCGACTCTGTGCGACCCCATGGACGGCAGCCCACCAGGCTCCTCCATCCACAGGATTCTCCAGGCAAGAATACTGGAGTGGGTTGCCATTTGCTTCTCCAAGGTTTGTTGTTAGTAATATAGAAAATATTTGTTAAAAATGTTATTTACATAGCATGAGTACATTTATACAAAGGAAGTATCATGTGTAAGGAAAAGAAACTCCATAAGGAAATACACCAAGATATTAATAGTGATTATCTCTGAGTAATAGGACTGCTGTTGTTGTTGTTATTATTTTGATTATCTTTAATTTCCTAGATTTTATTATGAATAATTTCAGCCATACTATGAAGTGGAAAGAATTTTATAGTTTATTTTGTTTAACTTTTCATCAGTATTTTCTATGATATATATTTAAAATAAGTGCAAAAACATTATTTTAAAAATGAGTTGGATCAATCACACTATATTTTACTCCTGTTTCCTTCATATTTGTTTTCTCAAATATTTAAAAAAAATTTTTTTTTCCATTTATTTTTATTAGTTGGAGGCTAATTACTTTACAATATTGTAGTGGTTTTTGCCATACATTGACATGAATCAGCCATGGATTTACATGTATTCCCCATCCCGATCCCCCCTCCCACCTCCCTCTCCACCCGATCCCTCTGGGTCTTCCCAGTGCACCAGGCCCGAGCACTTGTCTCATGCATCCAACCTGGGCTGGTGATCTGTTTCACCCTTGATAATATACATGTTTCGATGCTGTTCTCTCGAAACATCCCACCCTTGCCTTCTCCCACAGAGTCCAAAAGTCTGTTCTGTACATCTGTGTCTCTTTTTCTGTTTTGCATATAGGGTTATCATTACCATCTTTCTAAATTCCATATATATGCGTTAGTATACTGTATTGGTCTTTTATCTTTCTGGCTTACTTCACTCTGTATAAGGGGCTCCAGTTTCATCCATCTCATTAGAACTGATTCAAATGAATTCTTTTTAATGGCTGAGTAATATTCCATGGTGTATATGTACCCAGCTTCCTTATCCATTCGTCTGCTGATGGGCATCTAGGTTGCTTCCATGTCCTGGCTATTATAAACAATGCTGTGATGAACATTGGGGTGCACGTGTCTCTTTCAGATCTGGTTTCCTCGGTGTGTATGCCCAGGAGTGGGATTGCTGGGTCATATGGCAGTTCTATTTCCAGTTTTTTAAGGAATCTCCACACTGCTCTCCATAGTGGCTGTACTAGTTTGCATTCCCACCAACAGTGTAAGAGGGTTCCCTTTTCTCCACACCCTCTCCAGCATTTATTGCTTATAGACTTTTGGATAGCAAAATTTAAAATAAGTGCAAAAACATTATTTTAAAAATGAGTTGGGTCACACTATATTTTACTCCTGTTTGCTTCATATTTGTTTTCTCAAATATTTTTTACTTCACTCATTTTTCCAAAAAAGGGTCATAGATCCCTGACAACTAATGGTGTTCACATGTTAATTTCAAGCTCATTCTTACAGTCTGTTGGGAACAGTTTGAGGGCTTTCCCAACAATGGATTTTCCTTCTTAGCCTTAAGTGGGAAGATTCATTGCTAGTGTAATTGTCAGACTATTATTTCTGAGGATATTATTGGCTTACTCATGCCTGGTTCACAGTGGGCAAGCTGACATAATTGTGTACTCACTCTTTTGGATACTCACAGTTAGAAAAACCATAACTACCTGCCACCTCCACTCAAGTTTAAGGAAAGGCAGGGCCAGACAGCCATACCTCTTTGACTTGTAACCCTAAAGAAAATCTATAGTGGTTGGTACTTTTGCTTGGGGGAGAAGAGATATATGGCAAAAAACATTTCTGAGTCCAGAAACATGTATTCTCATTCTCCTTTTTGACAGTTTATGTCAAGAAAGTGGAGGATTTTGTTCCCTTTTTTCCCTCATTAATCATCTCTGACATGCACCTGTCTACCCAATCTGGGATACTGTCTTCAGCACTCCACCGCAAGCATACTGTCTGAGAGTCTGAAATTTACCTTTGTCCCCTGCTTGTTCTCCTCCCGATGTGTAAAGTGAGTTCACTGTTATCTGCACATAACCTTCACTTGCTGTGGTCATTTCCTTTTCTTAAAGAGAATCAGATACATGAGACTAAGTAGCTTAGACTTAAAGTATTTTCACAAAAAGTAAATTATCCTTATCTTGAAGTTGTGTGCTTCCTCTCCCCCTTTTTTTCTTTCTCTTTTCTTAATGAGCAAAATAACCTTAATAAGGAAAACATAGCAGTAAGCTCAATCATAGTCTAAATCTCAGAATCTGAAGAATTTGCATGAAAGAAAGCAACTATTCCCAACTGTCTTTTCAACGACTGATATTCGACTCTCTTGAAAGAGAAAATGAACGTGTTTTTCTTATTTTATGAGTTGTGCTAGCTTTGGGTTTGGTAACTGTATATACAAAAATGTCTTTGGTCTTTGACTAATAAAATATGGAAAATTGATTTTAACACTATTTTCGAATGATTGTCTTAATATATGACTTAAAAGATGGCATATTTTGTTCAATATATTTCATCAAACATAAAACTAGACTTTTCAAAGATCATGTAGTTTAATACTGAAAGCTAGTGTAAAGTTGTGTGCTTTTTTATCTTCTTATAACCTATATAAATCAGCATTCTGTGAATTGTGTATTGTGAAATACTAGGATGACTAATAGCTTTTACTCAGAAAGGTAATTGGGTACTGTGATCATATATGATTGGAGAATGCTGAGTCATTTAAAGTTCAGCAGTTTGCTTTACTCAGAGCCTTTTCTGTTTCTGTGTATATCAGGCTCACCAAGCAGGCGACCATATAGTCATCATTTCCTTTTCTAAGTGAATTTCATTAGAGGAATTTTCCCTTTGCCAACCACCATCAAGCAGGAATACTCTTTGGAGACACTAGTTTGTAAAGCATTCCTTGTCACACAAAGTGTGGTCTGAGGAACTAGCAGCATCAGCATTACCTGGAAGGTTGTTTGAAATGCAGAATCTCAGACCCTCACCTTAGTCTTGCTGAAGCAGAATCTTCATATTAATCAGCTTCCCAAGTGATTCATCCAGATGCTTTAATGACTTTTCAATGCATTTATTGAACACCTACTATAGTCATGTATTACAAGGAATTCTCAAATATATCATTTTCTCTTCATTGTCAGACAGGTACAGTCTTAAATATTCTTACATATCCTAGGGTAGGAAAGGAGTAATAAACTCCAAAGTTGTAGCCTATGGGTGAATAGATTCTTTGTTCACAGGTGTCACTACTGATACTGAATTTTATTTAAAAATACTTTTTTAAAAGAGCAGTTTAGGGTCATAGGAAAATTGAGGAGAAAGTACAGAGTTCCCAGACATACCCTGCCCCTCCCCACCACATGCATGGCCTTTCCAAGTGTTAAAATCCTGTACCTACATTGACATGTCATTATCATCCCAAAGCCATAGTTACATTAGGGTTCTCTCTTGGTGTTATACATTCTATGGGTTTTCACAAATGTATAATGATATGTATTCACCATTATAGGATCTTACAGCATAGTTTCACTGCCCTAAAATCCTTTGTGCTCCATCTGTTCATCTCTCCCTCCCCACTAACCTCTGGCCATTACTGATCTTTTTACTGTCTCCATCGCCTTCTCCAGAGTGTTTCATAGTTGGAATCATAGTAGCTTTTTATGTTGACTTTTTTCACTTAGTAATCTGCATTTAATATTCCTCCATGTCTTTTCATGGCTGGATAGCTCATTTCTTTTTTGTACTAAATAGTAGTCCATTGTCTGTCTGTACCACAGTTTACTTATACATTCATCTACCAATGGACATCTTGATTGCTTCAAAGTTTTGCCAGCTATGAATAATGCTGCTATAAATGTCCCCTTGTAGGTTTTTGTGTAGACATAAGTTTTCAGTTCATTTGTATAAATTCCAAGGAGTACAAATGCTGGATTGTATGGTACGAGTATGTTTAGTTCTGTAAGATACTGCCAAACTGTCTTCCAAAGTGGCACTCCCCAAGTTGCACTCCCATCAGTAATGAATAAGAGTTCCTGAAATTGAGTTTTAATAATCATTGCTTAAGGAACCCTGGAGATTTACTTAATGTTCTAATTATCATTCTTTAAATGTAATTCAAGAAAGAAATCTTACTAGATGAAAAACAAATATTTGAATGATATTTCATATTTCTCTTTGCCTGTTATCGTAAATATGTACATAATAAAAGTTTATACCAGAGGATGAAGTATCAAAATATCAAGGCATACAGTTACATTTGATAAAAGACAGGCACACTGTGTAGATAGATAACTCCATTTGCAGTGTTAACCTTAAAATTGTAACAAGTTTCTGTGAGTTATCTGTGGTTAGTTAAGTTCTTACATTTCTCAAATTACCTCAAATATCTCAAATTAAGTGTGTAATATAAGAAAATGCAAATAATTTTGGGTTTGATTAAGAATGTAAATAGAAGGCTCTAAATTTTGGAAATTGGCTGGAAGATTGCTATTAAAGTTAAATAAAAGATAGATAACAGGAGAGCTTTATTTTCCACCTAAAAATGCTAAGGTAACAGTTCTTTATAGTGAATAACAGCATGAAGAAAAAAAGGAATAAAATAAATATTTATTCTTCCTTTCCTGCCTGAACTTCATTTGTTGAGGTAAGGATCTTCCTTATAGAAGAATTCCAGTTAATAATTGTGCAGGAAATGATAAAATCAGACACAGCTTTCAGTTCAGTTCAGTCTCTCAGTCATGTCTGACTCTTTGCAACCCCATGGACTGCAGCACACCAGGCCTCCCTGTCCATTACCAACTCCTGGAGCCTACTCAAACTCACGTCCATCGCATTGATGATGCCATCCAACCATCTCATCTTCTGTCACCCCCTTCTCCTCCCACCTTCAATCTTTCCCAGCTTCAGGGTCTTTTCCAATGAGTCAGTTCTTTGCATCAGGTGGCCAAAGTATTGGAGCTTCAGCTTTAGCATCAGTCGTTCCAATGAGTATTCAGGACTGATTTCCTTTAGGACTGACTGGTTGGATCTCCTTGCAGTCCAAGGGAAGCCCTCAAGAGTCTTCTCCAACACCACAGTTCAAAAGCATCAATTCTTCAGCTCTCAGCTTTCTTTATAGTCTAACTCTCACATCCATACATGACTGCTGGAAAAACCATAGCTGTGACAAGATGGACTTTTGTTGGCAAAATAATGTCTCTCTTTTTAATATGCTGTTTAGGTTGGTCATAACTTTTCTTCCAAGGAGCAAGCAGCTTTTAATTTCATGAATGCAGTCACCATCTTCAGTGATTTTTGAGCCCCCCAAAATAAATTCTCTCACTGTTTCCATTGTTTCTCCAACTATTTGCCATGAAGTGATGGGACCAGATGCCCTGATCTTAGTTTTCTGAATGTTGAGTTTTAAGCCAACTTTTTCACTGTCCTCTTTCACTTTCATCAAGAGGCTTTTTAGTTCTTCTTTGCTTTCTGCTATAAGGGTGGTGTCATCTGCATATCTGAAGTTACTTATATTTCTCCTGGCAATCTTGATTGCAGCTTCTGCTTCATCCAGCCTGGCATTTTGCATGATATACTCTGCATGTAAGTTAAATAAGCAGGGTGACAGTATCAGCCTTGATGTACTCCTTTCCCGATTTGGAACCAGTCTGTTGTTCCATGTCCAGTTCTAACTGTTGCTTCTTGACCTGCGTACAGATTTCTCAAGAGGCAGGTCAGGTGGTGTGATATGCCCATCTCTTGAAGAATTTTCCACAGTTTGTTGTGATCCACACAGTCAAAGGCTTTGGCATAGTCAATAAAGCAAAAGTAGAAATTTTTCTGGAACTCTCTTGTTTTTTCAATGATCCAGTAGATTTTGGCAATTTGATCTCTGATTCCTATGCCTTTTCTAAATCCAGCTTGAACATCTGGAAGTTCATGGTTCACGTATTGCTGAAGCCTGGCTTAGAGAATTTTGAGCCATTACTTTGGTAGTGTGTGAGATGAATGCAATTGTGCAGTAGTTTGAGCATTCTTTGGCATTGCCTCTCTTTGGGATTAGAATGAAATTGACCTTTTCCAGTCCTGTGGCCACTGCTGAGTTTTCCAGATTTGTTGGCATATTGAATGAAACACTTTAACAGCATCATCTTTTAGAATTTGAAATAGCTCAACTGGAATTCCATCATTTCCACTAGCTTTGTCCGTAGTGATGCTTCCTAAGGCCCATTTGACTTTGCATTCCAGGATGTCTGGCTCTAGGTGAGTGACCACACCATCGTGGTGATCTGGGTCCTGAAGATCTTTTTTGTATAGTTCTTCTGTGTATTATTGCCACCTCTTCTTAATGTCTTCTGCTTCTGTTAGGTCTGTACCATTTCTGTCCTTTATTGTGCTTATCTTGCATGAAATGTTCCTTTGGTAGCTCTAATATTCTTGAAGAGATCTTTAGTCTTTCGCATTCTCTTGTTTTCCTCTATTTCTTTGCATTGATTGCTGAAGAAGGCTTTCTTATCTCTCCTTGCTATTTTTTGAAACTCTCCATCAACTTTACATTCTCAAATAAAATAATTGATTCAGGAGACTGAATGATGAAGGCAATGGATAATATATTAGGAATGAACTTTTGTCACAAAGGAGTCAGGCTGTCCTTACCCTAACTATCAATATAGTCTTATTACCCTTATTACTAAAGGTCATTCAAACAACATCATTATAGAGCTGATATGATGACTATGACACTCAACCACCACCTGTGAAGTGTTCTTTCCAAAAATGTGAATTCTGAATTGAATCAAGCCTCTAGCTCTCACTTTCATTTTAGGGAAAAATGATAGAGGAACAGAAGAAATAACATCACAAGGAAGCAATGAGACAAATCCAGTTTCTGGGACATCATACAGGGCAGCTTTCTCTGATTTGTTTAAATGTCATGAAGGAAAAAAAGTGGAGAGGGCAGTGCTCTAGATGAAAAGTGCTTAAGAAGCCTAACAGCAAAATGAGAAGTGGAGCTCTTACTTGGATCCTGATATAAATAAAGCTATTGGGAGAGGGACTTCCCTGGTGGTCCAGTTGCTAAGTTCTTTCAGTGCAGGGAGCCCCAGTGTGATCCCTTTTCACGGAACTAGATCCCACATGCCCCAGTTATGATCCAGCACAGCCAAATACATAAATGAATAGATAAAATTATTTTTAAAATTATTGGGAGAAATGTTGCGATACTGGGAAATTTGATGATGAGAAGGGTTTTAAATAATAGAAAGGAAATATTGTTTCAGTTTTTATAGTTGTAATATTTTCATTGTGTTCACACAAAAAAATGGTTATAATTTTTTTTTAGATACATACGGAAATAAGTAGGAGCTGAATGATATTTGATATTTAACTACTTGGGTATGTTCTTTCAGTTGCTCTAAATATAGGCACCACAGCCTTCTCACTTCTTTCTCTTGCTTTTCCCTGTCCTGTCCCCTTCAGTCTCATTCCTGAATTTACTATGACCACACCTCCTCAATGATCTGGGGGTGCCATACCCTGAGAAGTTCTCTGTCTCCATCATTTGTATTTTTATGACTGTCACAACACATCTGAGTCCATTTCAAACCTAGTTTGTCTCTGTAACCATGAGTAACCATCCTTGTGTTATCATCTTAATTCTTTACTATACATTTTTTTTGGTATTACTAATTTGGTATTTATCATTTAATTGCTGTTTATTCATCCACTTAACAAATATTTAGGGAATACTTACTATGTGTCAGGTGCTGTTCTAGGAGATGACTATATAATATTGAATAAAAATAGATCCCTGCCCTCTGGAATCTGATAGTCAAATGTTGTGATACTGGGAAATTTGATGAGAAAGGTTTTAAATAATAGAAAGGAAATATTGTTTCCTCTCTCAGGAGAGAGGAGAATGAATATATAAAATGTAGTGGTAAATGGTGGAAAGTGGTGTGGCAATAAGAGAGGAGAGTAAATAAGGGATTGGCGGCATTAGAGTGCAATTTGGAATTGTAAACAATGGTCAAGGTATAGCTCCCTGTAAAGAATGTCACTGAGAATGTCTCACATGAGCAGAAGTGTGGAGGATACAAAAGAGTTAGCAGTGTGTTTATCTGACGACTGAAAGTTTCAGGCAGTGGAGTTAGCCGGTGCAAAGACCCTGATGTGGGAGTTTTTCTGCAAGTTTCCCAAAAATAGCAGGGACTCCATTGAGCCTGGAGTAGACTGAGTGAGGGGAAGAGTGGTAAGAAAAGTGATCAGGGAGCTAGTTAGTAGTAGGGATGATGAGGGAGGGGGCAGGGATGCACACTGCCATAGGGAGTTGTAGATACTGCTAAGGACTTCACATCTTGTTGTGAGGGAAATTTGAAGTCAATACCCAGTTTATATTTTAAGAAGTTTTATACAAGTAGTAGATGTAAGAGATGCAGGTTCGATCCCTGGGTTGGGAGGATCCCCTGGAGGAGGGCATGGCAATCCCCTCCAGTATCCTTGACTGGAGAATCCCATGGACAGAGGAGCCTGGAGGGCTACCGTCCATAAGGTTGCAAAGAGTCGGACATGACTGAAGTGACTGAGCACAGTACATACAAGTCTTTATGTATGTATATATTTGCCATGTGTCCTCAACTAGTGAAATCATTGTGAAGTGGATCTGTGTTTGATTTTATTTTTTTGCATTGTCCCCATAACCTAGCCCTCTGCATTTCATAATATAGTTACTGAATAAATAGTTGACAGTTGGTTGCTGATTGACTAACTTTAGAACCGAGAGTGTGGCCTTCCCTCGCTTGTAGAGAATGTATGTGCTGGGCTGTTTCAGTCGCTTCAGTCCTGTCTGACTGCAGGCAGCTTCTTTACCCACTGAGCCACCTGGGAAGCCCAAAGACAATGTATCCTGCCACATGAAACTTGGCTATTCCTAAAATACTTAACCACCTATTCAGTTTTATAGAGTTAGTGAATTTTGATATTTTCCTAGACCTTGGAAGTATCATATTTTCCATAACAGGTGTCATTTAAATAACATGCATTTTTCTGGGTCTGGAAAATAATGGTGTATATTCTAAACTGTTGTGCTAATTCATGTTAAAACAATGGTGTAAATTCTGAACTGCTGTGCAGTTGAAGTTAGTCAGGCTGCTGGGAGTCATAAGAGTCCCAGTAGCAACAGGGTTTTCTTCCATATGATAGAAATTGGAGCTCAATATTCTCTAATTAATGGAGCAAAAGAAAATGGTTCTTGCTCCTATAGTGCGCTTAGAGCCCCCATAAAGCATGTTGTCATCTGTGCCTAGAGGAGCTAGCTGGCATTTACCTTCCTTACCTCGTGTGCACTCATTCCATTGATGTCTGCTAAATTGCATGAACACAAATAGAGATTGGTGTGTGTTGCCATTTTGATGTAGTTGATGGTGTTTAAGTATATTAGCTGAAAATACAAATATATGCTATTTGTGATGTAGACTGTTTAATGTTATAACAGAGCATATTAGTGTTCAATGTATATAACTTTAAAACTCCATGAAATTCTAGTTCTGCCTTCAGACTTTAGCCTCATGTGAGAAATTTGATGAGAAAGATTGGATGTTGTCTACAGCATTTGAGCAGTGTGGCTGCTCCCTGAATACCTCTACATGTTTTTGGTCCCGAAAGGATGATCTAGTGTCCACATATTCAGAATTCACTGGGAAACTAAACTTTCCACTCTAAATTAGCTCCAAATTCACTTTCCCTTGTTTCTCTCTACTTTGCATCTTTGCAAGATTATCCGGTTTCTTTTGAACTTAGGCCTTCAAAGCAGCCGAGTAAATTGGGAATGACCTTGAAGTCAGGGAGTCCTGCATTCTATCTGCAGTCCTAATACTAAGGATCTTAAACACGTCTCAGAAGTTCTTTGATCTCCTCCAATTGTCTGTAAACTGAAGATTAAGGCCACTAGTCACAAACATATAATAATATAATTATGTGTAGTTTTCATAAATTATGATGTAATGCATACATATAAATACTATATATGCATACATGCATATATTATATAATATAAATTATATATATGTTCTTAAGTGTCATATACTTTACCTTCGTATTTATGTATTTAAAAGATATTTGTTAAATGTAACATTGAAACTATAGTTATTTATGATTTCTGTTTGGAATACAGTTGTGCTGCTTACAAATTTATGAAGATTTTGATAGGTGACTAGGTAAAACTTATCATGGTGGACAACATGTAAATTACTCTGCTTTCTTAATACTTCAAAATACACTTGTTTTCAAAATATCACCTTCATTGCTACCATGTTTATCTTTAACTCAATATTTTTGTCAAGTTTTGGAGAGAAGATTAAAGAGGTTTACTTTTATTTCAATATAAATTGATGCAGTGTAGGCCTTATCTATCTTTTCATATTAAAATTAGAGGTCAGGTTTCCACTTTCAAGTCTAAATGAAAAATATGCGAAGCTTTTAGAGAACCATACCGAGGTGCAGTGTTTAAATCAAGGTCTTTATGGTTGTCCACATTAAACTATGACAGGATGCACTACTGTATGAACAATACATAAATAATTTTAATCTTGGAATATTAAAATATGCAGGAAAAGTGGTAAGTCATTTCATGGGATCAGGGTTTGGGCTTTAGATTTAGAATAAATTGGTTTTGAATCTCAATTCTACTTCTCCTCTTTGTGACAGGTTAAGCAAAAATTACTTAACCTTCCTGGACCTCACTTACTCCTTCCGAAAATGATATCAAGGCAGCAATTAGCCCTTAGGTTTGTTCTACTGAGTCATTATAGCCAGTGTATAGCAACGAGCCTAGCCCTTGGTAGCCCTTAGTAAATGACACTCTTAAAACTATTCAGAAAAATTTGAAAACTAAACTTTATAACCAAGTAGTTTACAACAAGAGTTTTATAACCAAGCAACTGATTTTGGGATCTCCTTTCTGCTGGAAATCATGTGTAGAGAAATAGGGCAAATGAAAACCAAAAAACTTGATATTTTCAGTGAAACTAGGAGACAGAGAAAACTCACAGACTCGGTTGCATACAGATTACATCAAAGGTGAAGCTGCATAGGAAGGAGGTGACTATGAGAGAACTGAGGGGGTGGACAGAGGGCTTCAGAGAGCTCTGGGATCTCCAACATCTACAGCCTACAGTTGCTTCTCAAACGAGGGCCTCCTAGCTGAGCGGGAACTACGGGAGTATCACTGAGACTGAGAACCTCCAGGGCACTGGGGAAGGACAGACAAGTTCAGAAAGAGTTTGGGAGCCCAGAGGAGGTGGAGAGCAGAATAGGCCACCAAGAAACAATGTCTGAGAGCGCGTGATGGTGGAATAAAGGGTGGGGGAGGGAACTAGGAAATCCAGGGCTGGCAGGAGAAGTTCCCTTGACTCAGGCCGGGCTCACAGAGTCAGAGTGGGACTGGCTCCAGAGTTGACTATATTGTAAGACATGCACTGTAGTGACATAGGAGGGGAGTGTGAGCTGTGAAGCTGGACGTGATATACTGGAATATCCTTGTAGAGAAGTCCATCTCATTAAACTGAAAGCAGTAGGAAAGGAGGAAGCTCTGCCTACACACAACTGGAATGGTGTTGTGGATACCATTGAATAAAACACGAAAGAAAGTTGAAAGTAACACAAATTCCTATAGATAATAGACATACTCATTTGCAAATGGTTTCCACAAAGCAGATTAAAATTATAACTTAATGTTACAAAAGAACTAAAAGAATCAACAGAAAACGAAGGAAAAAGCTCCTTGAAAGAGCAATTATAGTTACTGAGGAATGCTACACAGCACAAATGGAAGAACTCAAAGAAAAAGTGACCAGAAAACCAGAAGTGATGGCCTGAAAGCATGAGGACAGGAAATGTCAAGCAATCTCTTTGAACAGAAAAACAAACTTCTAAATGAAGACTGAATTATAAGTGCACATTGAAGAATAGCCAACACAGAAAGCATAAAAAGGGATAGAGAAGAAATAAATGAAACACAGTCTATAGAAACAGCACCCAAAAAGGAGGCTAAAAAAAAAATTAAAACCAGGGCTTCTTGTAGAAATGGCTGGTTACATATTTGGGGATGAGAATTGCAGATGGTGCTCCAAATACTTGGTTATGCTAGAAAGAAAGGACCTTATTAAATGATCCTGGAACCACAGTAGCAATGTGGCCAGCTAAAATACTTCTTCAGGCTCCCTTGTAACAAGAGGTAGTCATTGGAAACAGTTCTAGTCAATGAGATACGAGTTATGGTTTATTGGGAAAGTTTTGCTTTCCAGCAAAGCTTTCCCAGTATAGCTGTTACCTTTTACTACTTCAGTTTTTCCTGTCTATCAAATGGACATCAATTAGCCATCTCACAGTCTCTAGGCAAGTGGTATGAACAAAGAAGGCAACATGCTAGGGGAGAGGGCAACAAAACAAAAGAAAGGCTTGAGTTTTCTGTTATTTTCGGTTAACTGATAAGAGTGTTTTACTGACCGACAATGTTGAAGTATTATTATCAGAATTAGAGAATACAATGCATGTTAAAACCTTGGGAAGCCTTTGCTGTTGCTAAGTCGCCTCAGTAGTGTCCAACTCTGTGCGACCTCATAGACGGCAGCCCACCAGGCTCCCCCATTCCTGGGATTCTCCAGCAAGAACACTGGACTGGGTTGCCATTTCCTTCTCCGTGGGAAGCCTTTGGCACTTACCAAACTACACCATTAATATTAGTTCTTCTTTATACCCCTTCTCATCCTTACGTGGTTAGCTGAGCATTAATAGTTACTTTCCTTTGTGTTTCACCCATTCAAAATGAGGATTTTTTGTTTTTGTTTTTGTAACTGTAGTCACACATTGCACCCCCTAAAGGAAGCTGTGAAATGGGGTGATGTGACATAGTTAAAAGTATAGAATTCTTCATCAGAAACACGGGACTTTGAATCCCAGTTTGAACACTAAAGGCTGTATGTACATTCACAGCTTATTTAACTTGATTGTTTTAGCATCAGTTTCTTCAGTATCATTCGTGTAAATCCTTTCACGTCATGGTCTGGCACCAAGTGATACTCAGCGATAGCAATGATGACCAGTTTGACATACTCTAGTAGTCTCAGGATTTACTGCTTTCCTAATACTGATACTTTTTGGGGAAAGTGTTTAAATTCTGTGCCTGAGGTTCCTTATTTGTAAAATGGAGAGATTAATAATAGTACTTGATGGACTTTATTGAGGAGTAAATAACATAGTCCATACAAACAGGGCAAATATCCAACAAATGCTGGTTCTTATGATTATCATTATTATTTCTCCAAAGAACTGACCTGGCGTGTGTGTGTGTGTGTGTATGTGTGTGTGTGTGTGTGTGTGTGTGTGTGTGTGTGTGTGTGTGTGTGCTGAGTCACTTAAGAGATCATAGAATGTGCTGTCTGAAGAAAGGGAACTATACACCATAAAGGCAGGCCCCACACAAATGTGTGTGTCAGAGAGTAGAGCCTCGAAATTCTGCTTCTGCATTAGCTTCTCTACCGAGAGTCTGGAGGCCTAATGGGCACCTGTGGTGTGGCTTCTACAGGGCACATACAGCTCCACACAGAGAAATGCAGTAGACTGCCATCTCCTTTTCCACCCAGGGATAACCATCAGTTATCAGACAAGAGTCATTTTCTGCCTCCCAGGGCATTCTGAATGTCCACATGCCCCAAACACAGCAATGCTAGGGCCATACTTTGAACGGAAACATGTTTGTATTAATATTAAAGACATATACACTTGCAAAGATTCCAAGAGATTTAGAAAACTATAAGGAAAAGACCCAACAGCTGGGCTTCTGGAACTGTGGGAGGATTTAGAATTCCAAGTTTGTACAAATAACTTCAACATTATTATTATTATTTTTTTAGAAATTCTTGTGTATATGCATGTTCTCTCTCTCTCTGAGATTGTAAAATGGATAGGATGTCTTAAATAGAAACGAGTTTCCAAAAGCTGAAGGCACTTTGATTTAAAGCTATGCTTTTAAGCTGGATTTTTTGTTCATTAGCACAGTAATGCCTGAGGACTTACTGGACTGGCTATGGCTAGATCAAGGAGCAGGCAGGAGTAAAAATATCCATTTATCATAGAGCTATGGTCTCCTTCATGGTTCCTTTTCAAAAGACTTCAGAGATTGTCCCTTGAACCCCACTCCATCTGTCTATAGTCTCTGGACCTGATCCTCAATTTTGGCTAATCCCAGAAATGTAAGTGTGGAAGGTATAGGTCCAAAATTGTTTCTGCCTCATACGGAGGCAATGAGTTTTCAAGTTCAAGTTAATCTTAGTCCTAAAATTCTTTTTGAAAAGCCAGTAGTGTCTGAAACTATTCAAGGGATCTAGAACTTCTTTGGGACCAAACCCAGTCACAGATTCCCCCATGCAAGGGTGTACATATGTTTGTTTTGTCGGAGGAAGCATGGGAAGGACTTCGTGCATTTGGGCCAACCCCAGGCCAATAAAAACTCTTTATATCCTGTCTGGCAGTAACAGCGTGTCTGAGATGGTTTAATCATCCTGTGAGACATGATTAATAGAGGTTGTTCTAAAGGAGTTTGCAATCTCAATGCCTATTAGGAAAGTTTAATGCTGATGATAGGGGAGATAAGAAATTCTTTGAAAATGGGATAGAAAGCTAGATGATCTTTATTTTGAGATTTATTGGGATAAAGCTGAACCTGAAGGAGTAGAAAGCCACCTTTTAATAGAAATTTGAACAGCAGTAATTTGGAGAATGTATGTTAATCAAGCATAGCCCATTCTGTCACAGGTGCTAGAGCAGTTTTGGAAAACAATTTGGAAGCCTTAGGAAGCACTGTCCCCAAAACAACAAAACTGTAGCCAAAGCCCAGGGGCAAAAAAGAAGACAATAGATGTTGCTTTAAAACAATTTATCTCTTTTTTGGTATGAAAATAAGGTAATAAATGAGAAGGTTGTCATGAAATAGTGATGGACATGCTCTGGTCCCTTATGAATCTTATGAGGAATTCCCCCAACTGAGCAGTTTGATATTTCCACAAGAGGTCACACATTTTCAGGCCCCATTTCAGAGGACGGAGGTGTTCATGTTGAATATTCCCCATCTGTCCCTCTAGATCAGTTCTCTTACCTTCTCCACTCTGCTTTGTGCTTCTGGATGCTGACCTCAATGGACAATGTCAGTTGGGCACCATAGCTTTATGGCAAAGAGACACACAAGCAATCAGGGTATTTATTCTCTCAGTCCCCTCCCACCTGGGCCAGGAATTGGCAATGGTTGCTTCCTCTCCTGAGGACTTCAGTTCCTGTTGGGTGCCATTCTTCTATATTTGTACCCTTTCTTGATATTCTAGTGCCTAACTCGCCTTACCTCTTCAGGTCTAGCTGCCATTTTTGCTTGATTGCTATTATCACCCCTTACTGGTTTCTCTTAACTCTACCATATATTCCCTTCATTAAGTCTCTTCAATTAATTTTTGTAGGGGAGCAAAGTTTGCTACCCAAAATGTGCCACTTGGACATGTGAATTCCTTTCAGCTGAAAACAATCAAGGGCTGAAAGACTCAGGAAGAACCTTTGACTTTCTCCCTAACTGCCTAAAAGAATTTGGATAGAGAGGATCTGCTCCAGGATGGGAGCTATCACCATAGACAACCATAGTATAATGTGAACTAGATTTGGCAGACAGGGAAGAACCTGTTTCTGTATAACCTGGCAAATATTTGTTTACCAAACATTTGCTTTTCCATCTCCCTTTTAATTGCCTTCCTCCCCTTTGAAGTTCCAGACCCTTACTGTGTCTCCTTAGCTCAGAATAGCATATAAGCCTCAATTGCCTGGCTGTCCTTTGGGTCTCATACTCTTTATGGAGCCCCTGTAGGTACATAAAATTTGTTTTTTCTTCTGTTAATCTTTTTTATGTCAATTTAACTATTAAGCCAGCCAAAAGAACCTAGAAGAGTAGAGGAAAAAAATTTTCTTCCCAATACCTTCTCTCCATTTGACATCCACTTCCTGTCAGAAAACCAACAGATAACCAACAGATACCTTTTATTACATAGCACTGTATGTAGCCCATAGTCAGTGTTTAGTAAATGCTCGGTATGCACAACATGGTTACTATTTAAATCAGATTTTGTCCATTTTCAGACCAGAGACATTTTCATCTTACAGTATTTTCAGCACTGGATACTTTCTAGTTGTTTGTCTTTATAAAACTTCAGTTTAAAGAATACCATTATGAAGACTTCAGCAAGGGCTGATATATGGTTGTGTTTCTGAAAGTTCAAAGAGTAGAACTGAAAAATCCTGAAAATCTCATTCAAATCAACTCTGATAAGTGTCACCATTTTTTCATTGTAGCAAAATCTATCAAAATAAGTTTTATTGAGAGTGTATGTCCAGTTGGTCAAAGTCTGAAATTCTTTGCATTTTCATTTTATTTGTTTCAGTGACATATTCACTGCTATAAGATCTAGCTTTGAGCTTCTAAGACCTCTGTTTATATGGGCTAGAAAAGGAAGCTTGACCTTAACCATGGGTCAGAGTTAACGATTTGTTTCTTGATGTTCCGAAGGGCAGTGATGAAAGAAATCTTAGTTTCATCAACTAGGAAAATTACTTGACTTTATTACCTTTAGGGAAGAAAGTAGTATTTCAAGAATTGTTGCATGTAATTAGTCCATGATTATCAAAATATATTTCCAGGGGACTTCCTGGTGATCCAGTGGCTAAGACTCTGCCAAAATAAAGCAAAAGATTTTGGAATAAAAATTTTTATATATGTTGTTATGAACTTTACATAAGTTATCAAATTTAAAATTAGCAATTTTTAAAGTTAGGGGTTGCTTACAAATCTGTAACGAATAAAATCACTATGGGATGATTTCAAGAAATTTAAGGAATGACCTCTGCCTCTCCACTTACTTATCATGACATAGCACTTTCTACTTCCTGATAATTATTTTTGCATGTGCCAAACCCTTACTGATAATCTGCAATATCCTTGAAAGCAGGGATCATATCTTTTACATTTTATATGGTCTAGAGTTGTTAGCATCTGACCAATGGCAGGATGATCATAAATATTTATTTAAATAAAGAATGAGTGGAGAATATTGTATTTTGAGGATAAGATTAAGTGTGTATTTGTGGGGGAATGGGTGTGTGTGAAATCTTTAGGCAATAATATGAGATTCAATAACAAAGTGCTAACCTGTCTGGTATAGAGTTCTCAGGGAGAGTGCTTCATGGGAAGTAGGATGGTCATATAGACATTACATGTTTAAGGAAATAAAAAGTACACCTTGGTGAACCTAAAATGCCTCTAAAAAGGTCTATTAAAAAAAAAAAAAACAAGTCAATGTTGAGTTGCACGTTGAAGTTTATAGGAGATCTGGCTAGAGAGGTTCAGGCAGGAAGTGGCATACAACTGACAGAAGATAGAGGTTCCTGGTGAGTCGTATGAAATGAAAAATGTGTGGAGACAAATTGCAATGAATAAAAGGTGTGGGGCTGTAGGAGAGAGAGAGTCAAATAAGTGAAGGCTATTGGGGCTTGGAGAGTTCAAAGAGCTTGGGGAGTCTGGGCTTGATCCTCTAAGTGACTGGCACAAACTGTTAGTGGGGGGGACAGGAAGGCTGGGGTGCAGTTGTCTTGCCCCTTGATGGAAGGTCTGTAGGGCGGGGAGGCCAGAGAGGGCATAATAAATGTAAGATGATATAGGCTTCATGATCTCTTTCCATCAAGTTCTAATTAATCAGAAAGAAGTTCCATGTCTGCCTTCTCATTATGGGCCCTGGGGCATAAACCAGTTTGTGAACCAGGTGTGGAATTGAGAAGCTCTGAGGATAAGTGAAAACAGTTTGAACTGGCCCGTAGGCTCTCCTTCAGTGGAAACCCCCGTCTTCTTCTCAGTCCCCACAGGGAATGACTGTATAACAACAACAACAAAACTTTTTTATTTTGAGAGAGGCACAGGAGACTGTCTTTGCCTAAATAACTATCTATTTTAGTTTAATCAAATGAACGAAATGAGGTGAGATAACTGCACAGAGTAAAGTGACAGTGGTAAAATCCTGGTATTTTTTTCCCTCCATCAGTGCCGTCCTGTGAGTCATGTGAGCCTGACTAAATGGCAAACACGTTCTCTTGCTCGAGAAGACCACGAACATCACACATTTTGAACAGGAGCACAAGCTGTGGAGCAAGATATGCCACAGTGAGGGTGGTGACATTACGGAAATAGAAAGTAGCCTTTCCATGAGTGGGCCTGTCGCCCTAGTGAGACGGGATGGCCCTTCTCTCTGTCCTGCCCACTCCCAGATTCTCCCTCACTTTCCACTGCTCTTGTCAGGCTCAGCTCCTCAGTCAGGGCCGAGATGTTCTATCACTCTTCTGTTTTCAGAGCAGCAGCCTAACCGTCTACGTGCTAACTCGCTGCCTGAGTGTGTGGCGGAGCTGATCAACACCCCACGCACCTGTGTTTCCAGAGTCTCAGGCGAGGTGGAAGAAGGACGCTATTTCCTCGGGGAGGAGGGCAAAGGTGGACGTGTCACCAAGTCCAGCTCTGAGTGAGGTGACGTCCAGGGAAGGAGCCTTCTAGGGCTGAGCCGAGACCCATCTCTGAGGAGC
Organism: Cervus elaphus; assembly: GCF_910594005.1. Lineage (NCBI taxonomy): Eukaryota > Metazoa > Chordata > Mammalia > Artiodactyla > Cervidae > Cervus > Cervus elaphus. Next base: position 140,347,995 of record NC_057848.1, on the reverse strand, counting down.
CCCGGGTCAGGAAGTCCTCTCATCCTACATGCAGTGATGTCTGGTGACGAGTTTCTCACCTTCAGGCAATTGAGGGAACAGTCGGCCAGACTGTACGGGAAAGCTCACCGTGAGACGCCTGCTGCCAACATAACGCCTAGCTGTGGTTTTATTTCTCTCTGTTTGGATAACACAACTTGTTCTTACTGCCTTCACTGAATTAGACTGCCAAAGAAATGGCCGGTTTGGAAGAACACACACTGAAAAATCAACATTCCCGACTCATCTTGAGATCACCGCAGCAACAAGGACACATTTCTAAAGAGCCAGAATAAACAGCAGCGAGTGGAGGAGAGATGTGGTCTTGCCAGACCGTGGCATCACCTCACATGAACACAGAGGTGTGAGGAAGTGAGTGGACGTGAGATGCCACTGCAACATGATGGATCTCTTGGAAATATCAAATGCCCAGCACAAAATGGCTCCCACCGCAGCCACCAATCTTTCAGTAAATTCCATTTATTCCTATTTCCCTCCTCTGTGTTCACTTTCTGCTTGCACAAAATAAAAAGACGCCAACTTGGTTTTATTTTTAAATCCTACTATTAGTCAATAGATATGCCCCTCAGGAAATGGGTTTGGCTCATCAATGAAGAGCCTTGCTCATGTTTCCTCTTAATATGGATGTGATTACTCAAAATGCAGAGTGTTCTAATTGTCATATTTGTGGCAGAGTTGTTAGTGATTAGTACATAGCTGATTCCTGCAACATAGTTTACTTCTTTTTTTAGCATGTCGTTTCTGGCATGCCAGCATTTTAGGGAGGGTGGGTGATGTGCAGAAGTTAGGCAGAGAGGGATGAAAAAAATTCAGTTTTCAATGATATTTCACCATATGAATTTAATCTATTTCTAAAGCATATCCAGTAGCTTTAATGTAGGAGATTCCTACACCAAAGCCTGGCCACCTGTATCTTATATTGAATACCAGCAAAATGATGAAGGAACCTTAACTTAGGATACTCGTTTTTCCTTCATGGCATGAAGCCCTGCAACTCTTCTCCCCACTCATTCTTCATCTTTCAGCCATAGTTTTTGCAGATGAAATATTACTTTCAAGTGCTCTACATATGGCAAGAATGTCATGCTTTTCCACCATGGGAAGCCTTTTTTCATGGAAAAATGTAGAAAAAAACCCATAAAATGTGAGTAATGAGCAGAAATATTTATGATCTCTATGCTTCTACTCAAATATTTTCTCACACATTCTCAACCCTGTATTTCATGTTATCTGTCAGAAAGTTAGAAATTTCCCATGTCAACAAAAAAAGAAGCTTAGCATCTCACTGAATTAAAAAATCGAGAATTTACATTTATTAACTGATATAATGTACCTATAAAGGAATAGGTTAACAGGTTCATCAAAAGCAAAAGAATAACATGACAAGGGAACACTAGTGTGGTTTATTTCTTACTCTTTTGAAGTATGACTAAAATATGACTCATAGCCACCTACCCCGAGTTCCACAGAGCAGTTAACTCCTGGAGTTGACATTCAGTAAGACTCTTGAGTTAGAAGGGAAGAGGGTGAACACATGACAGGTATAGCGCTGTTTCATCTCTTACACATCACCAGTCCTTGAGTTGGGCAGTTACAGATCACAGCTGCTTCACTTGCACCCTTGGTGTTTAAGCAGTGGGGACAGGCAGTGGACCTGGAGAAGTAAGGCTTCTATTGAAGGGATATCAGACAAACATCTGTTTGCTTGATTCTAACCTAGATTCTTTCTTCTCTGTAACACCTAGAAAATTTAGCACCATGGCATTTTAAGATCACTGAATCATTTGTTTAAAGCAGCATGGATGTGCATTCAGTCATTGAAGATAGCCGCTCCCCCCGCCCCGTTAAAATCATCCTGCCTCTCTTGTTTCATTTCTTGGATGCTTCAGTTGGTGCTTTCAGTCTGTGTTCAATGCTTTCAGTCTCTGAAGACTGGTTTGTAATCCAAGACTTCATGCTCCAGCTGCTGGGGTAACCAAAGGAGGGTCTAGGGATCAAAGAAACCTCCTCATGGCTATTAGATGGGAATGAACAGCTGATTCCCAGAGTGAGAGCTGGGCCACCTCGAGCTAGAGTAATTCATCGAAAGAAAGAGCTGACATGTCAGCCAGGATGAGGGTAATTTAAAGATAAAAGTTTGAGTAAGTTCTGGGAGTTAGTGTTGGACAGGGAAGCCTGGCATGCTGCAGTCCGTGGGGTCTCAAAGAGCCGGACATGACTGAGTGACTGAACTGAACTGAACTGAACTGAAAGATAAAAGGAATTCTCACGGTCAAGCTGAACAACAGAGTGGGTATCTCCTCAGAACTGGGGGAAACTCAAAAAGACAAATTGGAAACAGAAGGGGTTACTGCTCCACAGTGAACAAATGGGTCATTCCCCACTGGGTGTTGCTGAAATAATACTGCAGTAAGCAATCCCTTCCCCCCTAAAAAAATAGGGCTGAAAAAGGACATTAAGAGAATCTTAGTTATTCTCTCTGTTCCCATTTTTCTTTTTTTTTCCTTTGAAACTATCATGAAGGTATAATTCTTTTTCTTCCTTTTTTCTGCTTTTTGGGGTTGTTGGCTTCAATTTCCCCAATAAGGAAGAGCAAAAACTTGTGAAAAGGAATTTGAAAGGCTTCTGCCCAGATAACTTTGGATTATTTTTTGCCATCCATATAGATTTTTTCCATTTTATTCACTTTCCAAATTTATAGACAGTAAAAAATCATACTTGTGCATTTCTATGAATTTGACAAATGTATACAGTTAAATAACAATCACCAGAAATAAAATAAAAACAAGACTTTTATCAACCCAACAATTTCCCTTGTGCTGCCCATTTAAAATCAGTTCCCTTCCAGCCCCTGGAAAACTTTGAATTTTTAAATTTTTTTTCTACATTTACCTTTTCCATAATGTCATATAAATGGAATTATACAGTATGAGCTTTTTTCAGTCTGGCGTCTTTCACTTAGCTCTTGACAGTCAGCATGTCATTGTGTATATCAGAAGTTGTATCTATCAGGAGATCATTATTTTTATGGATAGGTAGTATTCCATGTTAAGGATGTATCATAGTTAGTTGAAGGACATTTGGACCTTTTCTAATTTTTGGTGATCATGATTAAAGCCATTTTTTATTCTAGTAAAATATTTTATAATTCCTTGTGGGTTCTTTTCTGAATTACTTTTTAGGATTCAAAATATTTAGTCATTTCTCCTGTCTCTGTTACTCAGTTTTGGTTAATTCCATTATGATCAGTTTGTTTCTTTTTTAAAAAATGTTTAATTTTTTTAAATGTTTAATTTTTTATCCTTACATAGTCTTTGTTCACACATGCTTGCACTTCTATAAAATAGAGAGAGGTAGAGTTTTCCGAAAAGTGGAAATTTAAAAGAAATTATCTCCAAAATGGCTTTACTAAAAATAGAGGAATTTGTCTATTTTTTCACCATTATCAAAAGTTGTTATTAATATTTAGAAAAAGTCTTTTCTCATTTTTTTGCTAAAAATGAGAAAAAAGTCTTATTTTAAAGTTGTGTTAGCCTGATTCTTAGGTTGAAACATGTCCTTGTATTTACTGGCTGATTATATTTCTTCCTTGAGTTACTTTTTTCTTATTCTTTTCTTGTTTTTCCATTGCATTGTATTTTTCTTTTTGATGTGTTTTGATTATAAATATTTTGACTCTTGTATGTGTTGAAAATTGTTTTACTAGTTTGTGCCTTGCTTTCTATCTTTGGCCATAATATCTTTTAAAATACAGAAATATAAAAATTTGATCAAATATGTAAAATGTTTGTTTTATGGATTTTGAAGTTTTTTGTGAGAAACTTCATTTTTATGCAACATCTCTATAGCATGAAACAGCAAGTTATCATTGTATTGTCTGAAAAACTTAGAAGAATAAAAGGGACAGAATCTCAACAAGAGTTAGCCTCATTAAGGACATTCAAAATAGGTGCTAATAATCCTAATGGTTATCTTTTTTTTTCTCTGTAGTTAATTCTGAATTGTGCAGTTTTCTTTCTTTTTTTCTTTCTTTCTTTCTTTTTTTTTTGATAGTTAACTTATGTTGCTATGTTAATTTTGGGTATACAGCAAATGATTCAGTTATACATATATCCATTATTTTCCAGAGGGCACAGTTTGAATGATTTCAATTCTTATAAAATAGTCAAGGTTTGTCTTATGACTTAAGATGTAATCTATCTTGGCTTTTATTCCTCATGACCGTGAAAAGAATGCATATTCTTTTGATGCTGGATGGTATGTTTGATAAGTGGCAGTTAGGTCAAGTTGATTGATTATATTTTTCATACTTTCTCTATTCTTATCCTTTCTCTATCCTATACTTACTGCTAATTATTCTGTTGAATGGAGTGGAGTGAAGTCTTCAACTTTAATTGTGATTCATTTATCTCTCCTTTTAGTTCTATCATTTTCTCAATGTACTTTGAAGTTTACTTTTTAGGTTCGTCCATGCATCTTTTTGGTGTATTGAACCCCCCTCCTTACTAATAAGAGATGTATTCTGTATTTAAGTCACTTATCTTTAACAGAGAAGATAGTTATAGAAATATCATTATCAATGATGACGTAATATATTTAAAAAACCCTCACATATAACATTGTGTAAGTATAGAATAAGAATATAAAAAAGGGGAAACTGAGAATAAGTCACAGTAGTAATAGCATTTCGGCTGGACCTTAAAAGAATAGGATTATAACACCTTCAAACAGTTTAGAAAGAAACTCTAAGCCACAAACAAAAACAAAGCAGAATAAAAACACCACATGAAGAAAGGAAGTGAGAACTTCCAGCATATAAATATCTTTGTGTAAAACTATATCGAGTATTTTCCTGTCATTAAAATTATTTTATAATATTTTTAAAACTATTTAGTCATATAGATAACCCATCATTTATGGAAGGAAGCAGGACATTAGATGATTTTTGAGTTGACCACAAGAGGGTTGTTGTAGTAGGGAGGCAAAACTTGATTCAATTGTCTTTAGGTAATAGTGCTGAAGAGTACAGTTCAAAATAGTTAAAATGACAAACTTTATGTTATATACATTTTACAATAATAAAAACGAAGTATTTAGGAAGTCAGATCCTCAGTACTTGGTGAGATTTTCGCTGTGAGAAGTGTGAGACTAATTGAGAAGGGCACACAGATATGGGGTAGTGAGTAGTTGGTGGAGCCATCCTTTGAAATGTGGGGAATCAGAGGAGAGGCAAAGTTCAAAGTTTGAAAAAATTGAAGCCTGATCTCTAATTTGCTTTATAATACGTCTTACTTTAATTATGTTTACTTTAGTTCATAATTGAGCTGCTGGAATAATTCTCTAAAACTTGAATAAATATTTAGAAGATCAGAGTTGTATCCTTAATTTTACTTCAAGACTGCTTTCATTATGTTGAGAATCATGACGCCCAATTTTTTTGCCATAACAAAAACTATCAATAAAACCAATTGTACTTATGAATAGTTAAATCAAGTGTAAGGTTATAAATAAAGGTGAGTGAGACTTTCAAAATAACTCAGTTTTCATGGTAACATAGAGAACACAGACTCAAAGGATTATAAAATATGCTAACATTGGAGCTTTGATCATTATGGCTAACTGATTATACCCTTGAACTTTGTTACCCATATATTATTTCTTAAAATTATAGAAAATAACCAACATCAAAGAATGCTGGTAAGCAAGAACTGGTGGGATAGGTGGCTCATAAATTTAGAGAAATTTCTAGAAGTTGGAAAAAAGGGGGAAATTGATTAACTAAAGAAGATATTACACTGTGTATTGAAAAAAAATCCCAGGGAACTGAGAACAGATTCTAAAAAAATACCAAAATCAAATTGAAAATAAAATAATGGAGAACATTCTCCAGGGCAGTTACCAGGGTATTTAATTAAAGAACTCATTCTGAATAAAGTGAAACCTTCCTTTCCACCTTATATTGCAGTTCAGTTGATATACTGAACCTTATTTCTTATTAGAAATACTAAGATAGTTTTTAAAAATTAATTTATTTATTATAATTGGAGTCTAATTACAATATTGTGGTGGTTTTTGCCATACATTGACATGAATCAGTCACGGGTGTACATGTGTCCCCCCATCCCAAAACCCCTCGCACCTCCCTTCCCATCCCATCCCTCAGGGTTGTCCCAGTGCACCGGTTTTGAGTGCCTTGTTTCATGCATTGAACTTGGACTGGTCATCTATTTCACATATGGTACTATACATGTTTCAATGCTATTCTCTCAAATCATCCCACCCTCGCCTTCTCCCACAGAGTCCAAAAGTCTGTTCTTTATATCTGTATCTCTTTTGCTGTCTTGTATATAGGGTCATTGTTACCATCTTTCTAAATTCCATATATATGTGTTAATATACTGTATCGGTGTTTTTCTTTCTGACTTACTTCACTCTGTATAATAGGCTCCAGTTTCATCCACCTCATTAGAACTGACTCAAATGTGTTCTTCTTAATAGCTGAGTAATATTCCATTGTGTATATGTACCACAGCTTTCTTACCCATTTGTCTGCTGATGGATATCTAGGTTGCTTCCATGTCCTGGCTATTATAAACAGTGCTGCGATGAACATTGGGGTACATGTGTCTGTTTCAATTCTGATTTCCTCGGTGTGTATGCCCAGCAGTGGGATTGCTGGGTGGTATGGCAGTTCTATTTCCAGTTTTTTAAGGTATCTCCACACTGATATCCATAGTGTCTGTACTAGTTTGCATTCCCACCAACCATGTAAGAGGGTTCCCTTTTCTCCACACCCTCTCCAGCATTTATTGTTTGTAGACTTTTTGATAGCAGCCATTCTGACCAATGTGTGATGGTCCCTCATTGTGGTTTTGATTTGCATTTTTCTGATAATGAGTGATGTTGAGCATCTTTTCATGTGTTTCTTAGCCATCTGTATGTCTTTGCAGAAATCTCTGTATAGTTCTTAGGCCCATTTTTTGATTGGGTCATTTATTTGTCTGGTATTGAGCTACAGGAGCTGCTTGTATATTTTTGAGATTAATTCTTTGTCAGCTGCTTTGTTTGCTATTATTTTCTCTCATTCTGAAGGCTGTCTTTTCACCTTGCTTATAGTTTCCTTTGTTGTGCAAAAGTTTTTAAGTTTAATTAGGTCCCATTTGTTTATTTTTGCTTTTATTTACATTACGCTGGGAGGTGGGTCATAGAGGATCTTGCTGTGATTTATGTCAGAGGGTGTTCTGTCTATGTTTTCCTCTAGGAGTTGCGACGAAAAGAATTAAATACTTAGGAATAAATTTACCTACAGAAACAAAAGACCTGTATATAGAAAACTATAGAACACAGATGAGAGAAATCAAAGATGACACAAACAGATGGAGAAATATACCATGTTCATAGATCGGAAGAATAAATATAGTGAAAAGAGAAATACTAAGATAATTTTTTAAAATACTAATGACTGGGCCCCTCTCCTAGAGATTCTGAGTTAGGTCATTTTGGACTGATGTCTGAGCATTGGAATTTTCTCGCAGTTTCCTCAGTGATGCCTGTGTGCATCCAAAGTTGAGATCCACTGCACTAAAGTAAGTAAATCACTTTTCTGGGAAAGAGCTTTATTCCCCAGAGAATGTAGAGTTTGGGAAGGAAGAGCATAACAAGAGGTAATTCAGAATCCCCAAACACATGCAGAGGAGGACTGAATGGAAAGGCAGGTCTTCTCAGGAGGTAAATGCACCAAATACCTCATGTGTCAGAGTTAGATGCTCCTTCTTGTAGCAAGTGAGGCTCTTATAAGTTCCCTACCAGAACCTTTGTCTGACTATTAACATGTTCTAGCTTTGCACACCAGGCTTGAAGTTATCCCTGCAGGTGGGGATCTATGGAGCTGCAAAGAAACCAATATTATGGTCTTTTACCCCTCAACATAATCTTTAATTCATAAAAATTATTTAAAAATCAAGAATCATGGAATATGCTGCAAAACCAACAGCATTAAAAAGAAAGACCTTGGAAAAACAGTGAACCAAGATAAAAGACCTTGACTCTGAAGCAGAGAGAATTTACAGTTAGAATGGAAATTCCAAACTAGTACTCTGAGAGTGATTTTAAGATATTAAGTGGATACAGGAACAAACTTCAGTGAAATGAATAAAAATGAAAAAGACTGTCATAAATATATATGAGCAGATATACAATAATGAAGGGCTTTCCAGGTGGCTCAGTGGTAAAGAATCTGCCTGCCAATGCAGGAGACACACGTTTGAATCCTGTGTCAGGAAGATCCCCTGGAGAAGGAAATGGTAACCCACTCCAGTATCCTTCCCTGGGAAATATCATGGATAGAGGAGCATGGCGGGCTATAGTCCATGGCGTCACAAAAGAGTCGGATGCGATTTAGTGACTAAACAACAACAGTACAATAGTAAGATTGAAAATATGATCAATAGAATGAACATAGCTGAAAGAAGAGTTAGGAATATGAGGGTGAAAATTTTAAAAAAATGCATTACATGAGTAAAAAGGAAAAGGCATAAATAAAAATAAGGGGGAAAAACTCCAAAGTAAATAGACACAGAGAACCAGCCTTGGACTTTAATATATCAAAAATAATTCCAGAAGGCAAAAACTAAATCAAGAACAAAACAAAGAATAAACACTTGCTAATAAATAAGAGAAAACTTTAGAGTAATGCCAAAGAACAATTCAGGAAAAAAAAATGTATAACTTCAAACATGCATGTTTTAAAATTGTAGCTTCAAATGCATATTAAAATGTATTTCAGGTATATAAAATATATATAAACAGAATGAAAACAAAAAAATTAAGAAGATTGAATAAGTTAATTATTGGAAAAAATTGAGGAAGGAGCCAAAAATTGCTTGTTTGGAAAAAATCAGTAGAATAATTAAGTTTTGTTAGGTTAATTTTGAGAACAGGAATGAACAGAGAAAGAGAATTGAGAGGAAGTGAGAAGGAGAAAGAGAATGAAAAAACATGCACACAAGAATGAGAAAGGACTCATAGGCAAATAAATGGAATATACTGTAGCATAAAAAATAGTTCCTTTTACATCATCTAGGCATGTGAAAATTTAGAGAAATTATTTTATTTTCAGAGAAAATATAAATCACTCAAATTCGGCCAAAATGTTACCAAACCTGACTGTGTAAGCCACGAAGCAGTATATGGGAAAAAGTTGGTAAAATGTCTTCCCTTAGACATTATAGGCAATGTTTAAAGATCGTCTCTACTGATCTTTTAACGAGATCGATATATACATTTTTTTCAGAGCATAGAAAATATGATTGACATTTGTCACATTCATTCTTTCCCATGAAAACCAGGAACAAAAACAAGGTTAGCTCCTATTATTAAATATTACATAGGTAATTCATGGAAATAAAACATAATACAGAAAATAAAGAAGAAACAAGGACTTCCCTGGCAGCCCAGTAGTTAAGACTCTGCACTTCCACTCCATGGAACATGGTTTCCATCCCTGATCAGGGAACTAAGATCTCACATACCATGCTGCATGGCCAAAAAAAAAAAAAAAAAAAGAGAACATACAGGTTAGAAAGGAAGAGAGAAAACTATCATCCTTTGCAGATTATATGATTTTTCTATGTACAGTTTCCAAAAGAATTAACTGAAAAAAATAGTTGCAACTCTTAATAAATTTATTAGATGCCTATGTACAAGGAGAATATACAGACCACCTTATACTAGCACCAGTAGTTATTTTAAAATGTATCTTAGGATAAAATGGGCTTCCCTGATAGCTCAGTTGGTAAAGAATCTGCCTGCAGTGCAGGAGACCCCGGTTCAATTCCTGGGTCAGGAAGATCCGCTGGAGAAGGGACCCACTCCAATGTTCTTGGGCTTCCCTGCGGTTCAGCTGGTAAAGAATCTGCCTGCATGTGGGAGACCTGGTTTTGATCCCTGGGTTGGGAAGATCCCCTGGAGCAGGGAAAGGCTGCCTACTCCAGTATTCTAGCCTAGAGAATTCCATGGACTGTATAGTCTGTGGGGTCACAAAGAGTCGGACACCACTGAGCGACTTTCACTTTCAGGATAAAATAATAAACATGATGTACATAAGAATCAATTGACCAAAATCTGTGAAAGACTTTTATAGATATATGGATAAAACCTTATTTTGGTATGTAAATGAAGAATTTAAAAGCAAAGAGAGAAAACATCTCTCTGTGGGAGTCTTGCTGTAAGTAGACTTACCCCACTGTCAGAACCATGGCAAAATTGAAGCTCCTGGGCTTAAAAGTGCTGCGGACATCCTGATTCTTATTAAAATAGAATGAAAGTGAAATAATTGACTCATTACAAAATTAAATACAATTTTAGTAAAAGAATATTATACACAACTGATAGGATTCTCACGTTATCTTGAGGAAAGATTATATAAATAGACACAGACTCATATATATATATATAAATATATATAAACAGACACACATGTGTATATGTATGTATGTATGCATGCTAAGTTACTTTAGTTGTGTCTCATTCTTCATGAACCTATGGACTGCAGCCCACCAGACTTCTTTGTTCATGGGATTATCCCGGCAAGAGTACTGGAGTGGGTTGCCATGCCTTCCTCCAGGGGATCTTCCCAACCCAGCAATCGAACCTGAGTCTCCTATATCTCCTGCATTGGCAGGTGGGTTTTTTACCACTAGTGGTGCCTGGGAAGCCCCAACTTTTAATAAATGGTTAAGATGCTATTTTTTATATCTGAGCAAAAGAGTGGCTATTCAGTGGTGTTGTATCAATTTGACCATACACTTGGAAATAAAGTGTTAGTTATTTGCCTCACCCCATATATGAGAATATATTTTAGGTAAATTCTTGGCCTGAATAATTTTTATTAGATGAACGAATAGGAGAATATTTTTACCATTCTTGAATTTGATTTCTCAAGTGACACTCCAAATCTCAAAGACATCAGGAAAACCAGGAGTTCAGTTTGATTCTACAAAACGAACCTATTTTTTATCAAAGCAAAATTAAAAGTTATGTGTAAAATGGAAGAAAATATTTTCAACATACTCAGCAGAGGATACATGTTCATGATTTTGTTGATACATTATTGAACTACACTGGTGAAAGCAGTACAGTTCAATTAAATTTCATAAGGAAAAATAATAGACAATTAAAAATAATAGACAGTTGGTTGGAGTATATGATCAGGAAAAGGAGTAGAAGGTTTCAAAGTGTCAGTATGTCTCTGGGAAGATATTTAACAATACAGGTAAAACCAGGAATGCATATTCATCTTTGCCTGTCACACAGTAAAGAGTTAACAGAAATCGAGTCACAGATGTAGAAGAGAAACTTATGGTTACCAGAGGAGAAGATGGTGTGAAGGTGGTAAATTGGAAGATTGAGATTGATATATACACATACTATCTATAAAATGGATAACTAATAAGGACCAACTGCATAGCATAGGGAACTCTACTCAATATTCTGTAATGACCTATATGGGAAAAGAATATTTAAAAAGTAGATATAAGTATATGTCTAACTGATTCACTTTGTTGTACACCTGAAACTAATACACTGTAAATCAACTGTATTGCAATTAAAAAAAAAAGATTAATAGTGTGGGAAAGGGGGTGAGTATATGCTGATTCTCACACACTGTTGATTTGAGTGTATCCTGGTACAAACTCTATGTGGGTAGTGGCACAATTTCCTACGGTTTTAAATGTGTACTTTGATCCAGAAACTCCAGTTCTGGATACCTACCTTAAGAAAAATCACCAACAGTGTGCTTGATGATGCACAGGTTGTTTTAATGATGTTCATCATAAGATTGTTACAGTAAACATTTTGACTGAAATGTTGAGTTGTTACTGTGAAGGAAGTGTGATTTTAAATCTTCACTCTATCTTCATCTGTTCTGTTTTAACTTTTTAAAAGCCTTTTGAAACAATTTGACATCTCAAAATACATCTGAAATCCTCTTATTATCTTGAGAATTTGTTCAAGCTGGATAAGTGGAATACAGTAGATTTCATTGATTTTATTGCTTTTCTGTAATTTGTTACTGGGACTAGGGAAATCAAAGTAAGTGAAAATATTATCTAGAGTGCTAGATATTGACATTTATTAAAAGGATTATTTAAATGATACTATTTGTGGAGGAGTCTTGCAGTTTTTGGAAATGCCTTCTGTGCCAGAGAGAGCTTCCTCCTTCGTCAAGTATGAGATTTTTTACTTCTGTTAATGTCAGAGGCTGCACAACTAGAAGTCTTTCTACGGTATCACACACAGAATGACTTTTAGGATGGAAATTAGAATAGAACTGAAAATGTGAAATGGTATCTTTGACAAGTGAATATTTCCAATTTATGTACTGTATTCTGGAGCTAAAAGAAAAGTAATGAAGATTTCTTTCAAATTCATATTGGGTTTTCAACCAGGCTTATAAAATTACTACCATCATATCAGTGTTGAGAGGCAGAATAATTTTGTAGATAGAAAGCAGGTTTAAGCACTTATTTTGTTTTAGGACCTAATTACATTCTATTCTGACTTGTGCATTATTATTGTAAAGTGTGTGTGTGTTCATGACATATAATGGTATTTTATGTTTTGGCCACATTATAAATACAAGGTGATCATAAATAAATATCACCTGTTATTTATAATCATTTGATTTTAACAATGAAGCCTAAATAACTCTACTACTTACATTCAGAAGTATAAATTGCTAAGGGTGGAGATCTCAAGAGAAGGCTGAAAGTGCAAGTGAGACCAGAATACCACCGAATATCATCTTATGCAGGAAACAAAACAAGAAACATATTTATAAATCATTCTGTTATCTATATATTAGAATTATGAAGCTGGTATTAATTACCTTGTAAGAACCTGATAGTTATGATTCAGAAGGGAGAAGGAGATGTTTCCTGAATTTGGGCTATAGATTTTATAGAACAACTATGTTACATTGCAACCAATAGCATATGGAAGTTTCTCTGTTGCATTTTCCTGCCAAAACTTGATAATATCAGACATGTTAAGTAGCTGTGGATCATATGGATATACAATGATATGAAAATTTTATTATAATTTTTTTTCTGGTTAGTGGGGAAGTAGAATATCTTTTTTTAATGTTATGAGCCAAGACTTTTCTTCTATTAAACACATACACATACAGTAAATATTATGTACATCTATATCTGCATCTTTATTTTGTATATTAATGCTGAGTCCATTAGAATTAGAATCACTCCAAGCATCTTTTCTCACAGTGTGGCTCATATTTTAACTTTATGGCATCTTTTAGAGGAAGGTTATAATTTTGCTAAAGATAAATTTGTAAGTTTTTTTCTTTCTCAGTTCCTTTTTTGGGGTCTTTTTCTCTTCTCCTTTACTACCCAATGTCATAATGTATTTCTTTTAATATTTTTATGTTTTAATTGTTTTCATCAGATTCCAATATCTGATTTGTATAGTGTGTGCAGTAAAAAAAAGTTTTCCATATGAATGGCAAGATGTATCAGTGACTTTTATAGAATTGAATAGCACATTCTTTCTCTCATGTATTCATGATACAGTCTCTCTTAAATCAAATTCTCAGTGTGTATGCATATGCATGTATGCATGTTAACATACTTATGGACTTGATTTTTTGCCATTGTTATATAGATTATCCCTAAATTACTGTCAACATCCCATTTAAAAAATTGCCATATGCTTTTAATAAGCCTTTGGAGAAGGAAATGGCAACCCACTCCAGTATTCTTGCCTGGAGAATCCCATGGACGGAGGAGCCTGGTGGGCTACAGTCCACAGGGTCGCAAAAAGTCAGATACCATTGAGCAACTTCACTTTCACTTTAATAAGCCTTAATGTCTTAGAGTATCCCTCCTAGAGTTCTTCAAAATTAGCTTTTTAATATGGCCCTTTTAGGGCTTCCCTGGTGGCTCAGATGGCAAAGAATCTGCCTGCAATGCAGGAGACATGGGTTCTATCCCTGGGTCAGGGAGATCCCCTGAAGGGAATGGCAACCCACTCCAGATTAATTAAGAAAAGGAAAGGTTGACGTCTTTACCACATGTGATCTTCCTATCCATGAATATAATCTGTGCATCTGAAAATGTTAGCTGTTCCTTTGTCTATAACAGTAAACTTTTATTATTTTCTCCATTATTTCTGACATCTTTCATGAGATTTATTTCTGGGTGCCTCTTAAGTATTAGCAACTTATTTTTCAAAGAAAATAATAAGCCCAATTGGTTGTGTACATTTTCTAATACTATGCAATGGCAATTGATTGCTTACAAAGTTGTGGATATACTTTAAACAAAATAACATATGATTGTGCAGTACTTCTGGGCTAGAAACAGTGGGGAGTTCATTCTGCCACAGGCATGAAGGGTGTGACTATAGCTGCTTGAGAGGAGCTGTGGATTTCCACAGAAGAAAGCAGGAGTTGGTAGGAGGGAGGCTAGGGGGAATGATCCAGGAAAATAAGTACTCTGCTTTCATGCTTCTTTTACTTTCCAGGTTCTTACTAGTGTCTCTCATTGACTGAACTCAACTCAGAGCCTGAGGGCTAGGGAGACTGTGGATTCAGTCTGTAAAGAATAGCCATTTAGGGCACAGAGAGGAATGGAAAAAGATCTAAGATGTAGAGTACATCTTGGGGGTTAACAGAAAATATGCAACACTCTTCTTGCTATTTTAACTAGTTAGAGTTCTCCACAGAAGCAGAGTCAATAGGGTCTAAATATTGGCTTATGCAGTTATGGAGACTGAGAACCCCCATGATCTACTTTCTGCAAGTTGGAAACCAAAGAATTATAATAGTGTAGTTTGAAGGAGTAAGAGTCAGAAAGCTAATAGTGTAGATTCTAGCCTTGGTCAGAATGCTTAAGATCCAGGTCAGATAGTCAGGCAGAGAGCAAATTCAACCTTCTTCCACATTTTTTTTTTTTCTATTCATGCTTTCAGTAGAATGGATGATGCCCATCCACATTGGGGAAGGCCATCTGTTTGCCAAGTCCACTAATTCAAATGCCAATCTCTTCCAGAAACACCCTCACAGACACACCTAGAAATAATGGTTAGCCAGCTATCTGGTCACCCTTGGCCCAAGCAAGTTGACATAAAATTAAAATTAACCTTTGGGGTAGTGTACACATCTTAACTCAATCAACACTTCATAAGATAAATGTTTTTATATTCATTTTATAAATGAAGAAATTGAGGTATGGACAGGCTAAGCAATTTTATTGAAGTTTCACAGTCAGTAAGTGTTGGAGCTGGACTTTTCACCTTAACTGATTGCCAAATCCATACTCTTAAACATATTTCCCTTGTGTTTTATCTGGTAATGGTGAAATAACATTAATAAAATAAATATATATTGTACTATTCTTTCATAGCAGATGAAATTTTGATTGAAATTAAACTGAAACTATAAAATAATGTGAAGATAATTTACATGTTTATGATGTTGTGGTTTCCAAATCATAGTCTGTCTATTCATTAAGTTTTCTTTAATAATAAGCTTTGCAATTTCCTCTAAAAAGACCTTGTACAACTATTATTAGATTGATTCTCAGCTATATTTTGTTGCTATTGGGAAGTTTAAAAAATAACTATATGATCTATCTCTGTGTAAATTGGGTTGCTCTTGATTTTTTTGTATTAATTTTTTTCGAGCAAACTTGCTAAACTCTCAAGGAGGGGGACAGAATCAAGCAAAGATGTAGTCTCAGGTACAGTTTGGTCTTGAAGTACCCCTCCAGAGACTTCTTGCTTTGAAACGAATGGCTCAGCTTTTGTAATTAATATCTGTTCATCAGTGGTTGCTGGTAAAAGGGATCTGGTCAGGATACCAAAAACAATTTCTGCAACTTATTATTTTATTTAGGATTGATTGTATCTAGATCAGGGATCTGAGGGCCAAATCCAGATCACAGGCTGTTTCTGTAAATAGTTTTATTGAAACACGGTCATGCTGATTCATTTATATATTGTCTATGGCTGCTTTTAGTTGAGTAGTTGCAGTGGAGCCTGGCCCACAAAGCCTAAGTTATTTACCATCTGGCCCTTTACAGAAAAAGATGGCAAACCTTTATCTAGATTCATGTTGAGACTGGTCAGTTTTTTAACACTTCTTTTTGTTTGTTGGTTTATGGTATCAAGTTAATAATGATTTTGATTATAATAATTAAATGCATTTCTTCCTTTTTCTAGACTTTGGAATATTTTGAGCAGGTTGGTAAAATTTTTCTTAGAGTTCACTGGTAAAGCTTGCTAAGTGTGGAATCTTATTTGTGGGATAATTTTAACGATCTGGTACAAATTCTTTAACTGCTTAGCTATTTAAAAGGCTATTTATATTTCCCATATTCTTTTGTGTCAATATTATTTAATAATATTTTTATAAATTTGTTTACATGAGCTGTCATATTTATTG
Organism: Cervus elaphus; assembly: GCF_910594005.1. Taxonomy (NCBI): domain Eukaryota; kingdom Metazoa; phylum Chordata; class Mammalia; order Artiodactyla; family Cervidae; genus Cervus; species Cervus elaphus. The sequence goes on along the minus strand of NC_057848.1, from coordinate 140,331,494 downwards.
ATGTGTAGTTATTTCATTTTCTCAACTTTTAATTTTCTGTGACATTTTTAATATCCTCCTTTTTTATTAAAAAAGGACTTCCCTGGTGGCTCAGACAGTAAAGCGTCTGCTTACAATGCGGGAGACCCAGGTTCAATTCCTGGGTCGGGAAGATCCTCTGGAGAAGGAAATGGCAACCCACTCCAGTACTCTTGCCCAGAAAATCCCATGGACTGAGGAACCTGGTAGGCTGCAGTCCATGGGGTCGCAAAGAGTTGGACTCGACTGAGCGACTTCACTTTCACTTTCACTTTTTAATTATATTTTATTTTGACTTTTCTATCTCTTTGTCACTTTTGTCTTTTAAAATAATCAATATTGTTGATTTTTCTGTTTTTTCATTGTTTTCTTATTTGTAAGAAATTTATTTGTAAGAAACTTATTTCTTATAGTAAGCTGTGCTTATACTTGTATTATGTCTTAATCTTACTTCCCTTAGATTCTGTTGTTCGTTTTCAAACCTTTTCAGTTATGTTTGGGTTATAAATTTCAATCTTTCTGTTTCTTAACGTGAATGCTTATTTTAAGTATTTTTTTATTTATCATCTATCTGTCTTTCCAGCCTGGTTAATTCATTTAATGATGAGTTGTTTGAAATGGGTTTATATTTTATAAATATATGAGGCCTTTCTAATTATCATTTATTTCTGATTTTAACTAAACTACCTAATTGCTTTGTTGCAGAGAACATATTGTATATGATTGCAGTTTATTAATATTTTTGTTTGCTTCATGATAAAATGTATGTGAAAGTGAAAGTGTTAGTCACTCAGTCATGTCCGACTCTTTGCGACCTCATAGACTATAGCCCTCCAGGCTCCTCTGTCCATGAAATTATTCAGTCAAGAATACTGGAGTGGGTTGCCATGCCCTTCTCCAGGGGATTTTCGCGACTCAGGGATTGAACCCAAGTCTCCCGCATTGCAGGCAGACTCTACCATTTGAGCCATTAACAAATGTTTCATGTATAACTGAATAACTTTGAGGCTTGATATATTTACACAACTCTGGAAAGTTCTTTGCTAATAGATCTCTAATATGATTTTCAGAAGGAGAGGACAGAGAAAATGGAAGTGTTTTTCAAAGATACTAGTCCTTCTTATTTTATTTTCCATTTCTCTCTTTTTTCTTTAACTGTTAACAAGTTTAACCTGTCACTTAATCTCCAATATACTTGCTACCGTTTTCCTCTATTATACATTCTGGATAATTTCTTCAATCTAACAATTATTAATTTTTCCTCTTCCCTATTAAATCTATTGTTTAACTGAACTTGAGTATCAATTTCTAGATGTTCCATTGGTTTCTTTTTTTGTGATTTATTTAGTTACTTTTATGGGTACTTGCTGATATTTTGAATTTCTTCTTTTATTTCTTCAGCTATTTTAAACGTAATTATTTTATATTGTGTCTGATGATTCTTGTACGTGAAATTTTGTGTAACCGAGTCTACCCTTTTTCTGACTTGATCATAGTGCCTCATTTCCTCATATGTATTTTATGAATTTTTGCTATGTCCATATTTCTTGCAACATTGTGTGTGGGGGGAGGTATTTCTTAGACTTTGTAGTGATGGTCATTCCTCCAGGGGAAGACTTATATTTACTTGCAAGTAGTGTGAAACTGAGCTGCAAACTCATCTCCTTAGGATCAGTGTGCATTTGGAGATTCAAAGGGAGAAACAACAACCTCAGGTGTGCAGATGATACGACTCTAATGTCAGAGAGCAAAGAGGAACTAAGGAGACTTTTGATGAGGATGAAAGAGGAGAGTGAGAAAGCTAGCTTAAAACTCAGTATTCAAAAAACTAACGTCATGGCATCTGGTCCCACCACTTCAAGGCAAATAGAAGGGGAAAAAGTGGGAAACAGTGACAGGCTTTATTTTCTTGGCCTCCAAATTCACTGCTGACGATGACCGCAGCCATGAAATTAAAAGAGATGCTTTCTCCTTAGAAGAAAAGCTATGACAAACCTAGACAGCATATTAAAAAGCAGAGACATCACTTTGCTGACAAAGGTCTGTATAGTCAAAGCTACGGTTTTTCCAGTAGTCATATACGGATGTGAGAGTTGGGCCATAAAGAAAGCTGAGTGCTGAAGAATTGATGATTTTGAATTGTCATGCTGGAGAAGACTCTTGAGAGTCCCTTGGACTGCAAGGAGATCCAACCAGTCCATCCTAAGGGAGATCAGTCCTGGGTGTTCATTGAAAGGACTGATGCTGAAGCTGAAGCTCCAATACTTTGGCCTCCTGATGTGAAGAACTGACTAATTAGAAAAGACCCTGATGGTGGGAAAGATGGAAGGCAAAAGAAGAGGGCGGCAGAGGGCACCCAAAGCCAGTGCTCTGTGACAACCTGGAGGGATGGGTGGGGACAGCCTTGGGAGGGGTTTCAGGATTGGGGGGGACACATGTATGCCTGTGGTTGATTCATGTTGATGTACAGCAAAAACCATTACAATATTGTAAAGTAATTATCCTTCAATTAAAATAAATAAAATTTAAAAACTGCCTTCTGAAGTAGCTCATCTATCTTTAGTACTTCTTTAAATTTGTTATTGACATTTGAGAATTCATTATTTTTTTCTTAGCTCAATGATGATTTTAAAAAAAATTATCACATATCCTTTCAGTTTTCCATGGTAAGATTTTTCAGCACACGAATGGAAATGAAATCCTTGATTTGCTTAATAGAATGATGCATTCTGTTTCCTAATATGCCATTTAGGATTTAACATTATATTCCCAAATAAGATTGGTATATTATTTTGTTTTCCTTTATTGTCTTTTAATGATTAAAATTACCCAGCTTTAGAAGGTATATTGGGAAAGTTTTTGCATAATTGTTTCTCTGGGAAAGGCTTCTGCGTTTGTATCAGGTCCTCCTTGTCTTCTGACAGGCACCCCAAGGATTTCCTATCAGGTGATGATTTTGGCATTAATGTGTAACTGTGGGATTTATCTATCTTATGGGAGATATGAATTTGGATTTCCACTCATGTGTGGCAGAATCTAGAGTTTTGATTTCTGAGGGAACTCAATTATTTCTTAGCCAGAAGACTGGGCAGATAACAATTTTCCTTCCTGCCTCCCTTCCCCAGAAAGTATAGTTTTTTCTTTTTATGACTTTATGTGGGGATTTCAGTTCCATTTCCTCAAATTAAACTTCATACAAGCGTAAAACCATACCCTCTGTGGGCCTTACAACCCCATCTTCATTCTGTCAGGGCCTATTTTCAGTTTTGATAACATCCTAAGTACCATGATATCAACCTGTAGTTTTGATTTGCTTTTTTGCTTCTGGAAACTAGGGATATCTTTTTCTCTATGTATAGCTAAGCTGTGAATGATGACTTTTGTCCAGGATTTTTTTGTTTCTGGAATTAGAGGTGTATAAGTGCCATTCATTATATTTTGCTGCCTGAAGCAGCTTATCTTACATTTTCTGCTGGTGAAGTGAGGCTGATGAAATGATGCCCAAATATCTTCATCAGTGATATGAGAGGGGTGATACTGTCATTTTATATAATGGTATCATGTGGAAGAATGATCTAAGTCATCATAAAATCACACAATCCTATGAATAGTGTCCAAAATGGTTTCCAAAGGCATTGATACTTTAATTTTCTCTTTTATGTCTTTTTACCCCTATAATGTCTACTTTTTAAATCCTGGCTTAATGCCCATGAATGTAATGGTTTTCACTTATGTCATTTTCTTATTATTTCATTTCATGATCCTCAGTCCAGAGGAAATTTTAACACAAGATTTTACTTCAGTAATATCCTCATAAACCTGTCTGAAAAGTAATGCGATTTCTATTCTAATTGTTTCGTGACTGTAGATGACAGTCTCAAAAGAATGTTGTGTTTGTTTTTTATTTATAAAATAAAATTAGTATATATATGTATATATATGCTTATATAAATATTTATTTAAGTGATAAAATGGATATCTTCTAATAGTGATAAAATTAATAGAAAATTTTCTTCATTACGAAGAGAATATTATCTCAGTTGTACTTTCTACTCTCCTAAGGACACTTTTAATTTGATTGTTGCAAGTCTAAGCTCTGATTTCTCCCAAAAGAAATTCTCGTAGTAGGATTTCTATGTTCGCAGACTTTTAAAAGATATTAATATATTGTTTAAAAAAAACACTGTTGGCCCAAAGTAAATTTGTTGAGATTTTCCCATAAGAGCAAACATTGATACAAGTACACTTGAAATCTGCTAAGAGAGTAGATCTTAAATGTTCTCAACACAGACACACACACAAATGGTAAATATGTGAGGTAATGGATGTGTTGATTGTAATAATCATTTCACAGTATATTCATATATCAAATCATCATGTTGCATACTTTAAATATATACAATTTATTTGTTTATTATAGTATAAATAAGGTGAATATATAAAGAAAGAAACAAAGAAGCTTTAACTTGATTGATTAGATCTCACCCTATTTAACACATGCTCTGATATCACCCAAGTTTTTTTTTTTTTTTTAATTTTTTTATTAGTTGGAGGCTAATTACTTCACAACATTTCAGTGGGTTTTGTCATACATTGATATGAATCAGCCATTTTTCAAATAAAGTTTCCATAATCTATTGTGTATGTATGTTTAGTGGTAGAAAACATAACCCTCCAAAAAGGTACAGCTCAAAGTTTTAGATACTTTAGTAGTAAATCATGACTGTATGACCCTTTAGGTGACCTTAGCAAGGTGAATTAGAAGCATGCAGATATTTAGATATCAAGTCAGCCTCACCTTTTATTTAAAAATAAGGCTATGTGGTACATTTTGAGTGTCAATGATGAATACTTTTTCATATGAACTACATCTGTTGGGAGAACATATTAGTGGTTGAATACTAGTAAATTAGCTATTCTTTGGAATGTATTTTGTTTTGTGTTGCATTTATAGAAGAATAATGTGCACATTAGGGAACTGATGTTTCCAGAATACTCAATATTTGTCAGGTCATATGTGGCATGTTGGATTCGGTTCTGGGTACTACATTTTATGAGGCTCTTTGAAAGACTGGAGTATGTTTAAAGGAAGCTGAGTGGGAAGTTGAAATGATGACTTAGGAGGAATTAGAGAAAATCTGGGAAATGTTTAGCTTGGAGATCAAAACATATAGAAAGCATGGAAGAGTTGTCTTTAAAAATTGGAATGGTTGCCAGTCATTCACTTCATAGTCCTTGAGCAAATATTCCACATCAGATATTGAGTATGGGGCCCTGAAGGGAGCAATACTAAATAAGAAGGAAGTAATCTTTTCAAGAAATACATGGGATAATTATAATCCATGTTATTATTATGTAAGTTCAGCTAAAAATATCACCCTGGAAAATGGTAGGACATCATATGAGGAAGGAATTATTGAAACATATTTTAGACTGCCTCAGATTTTATAACTAGAGACAATAGGTTAAAGGAATAAGACATATTTTCAAGAACAATATAAAGAAGGTCTTTCTGATGATTGTATTAGTCCAGTTTACAAAGGTTTTACACTGAGGTAAGCCGATGCAGGTAGATGTAAGAGACTCGGGTTCGATCCCTGGGTTGGGAAGATCCCCTGAAGGAGGGCGTGGCAACCCAGTCCAGTATTCTTGCCTAGAGAATCCCATGGACAGAGGAGCCTGGCCAGCTACAGTCCATAGGGTCACAAAGAGCCAGACACACCTGAAGCTACTTAGCATGCACACATGCACTCATAAGAGTCATTGCAACAAACATTTCGGTTGATAGTATTATTATCATATTCACAGATGATGAACCTGTGGCACAGAATGTTTAAGCAATTTCCCAAAGATCATAGAGCTAGCCAGTAGTAAAATTACAGTTTGAATCCAAAGAGTCAAGCTCCAGAAACTATGCTCCTAACCACTAGGCCACACAGCCTCTTCAGATAGGTTATTGGTCCTCATCTCAAGGAATTTTCTTGTACAATCTCCATGAATATCTGTCAGAAGTGATACTACCTACCTTGAGAGGATGTTCTGATGATCTTTGAGAACTTTCTCTTTGTTGTGAGTCTGTGATGCTGCTGAGATAAACTTAGGAGCAGTCAGGTCAGTAATTATTAGTTCAGAAGCTAAGAGTAATACATTGGACCTTTATTTTAAGCTAGATCAGGAAATTCTATTTTTGGTATTGTAGTTAGGATAGATATCTATATATCCCTACTGCTTGGCAATTACTGTTTTTAACCTCCTAGACAGCAGAGCCTTTTCTGTGATCAATGAAAACACTGCATGTCTTAATATTCTCCACCTTGGGAGTCTATTCCTCATGCCACACAAGATGTTGCATTCTTCCATTGTTCACCACTGTGCTTTCCTACAATTTTCCTTTTCTTCTATGCCTTAAGTGAAGTCTCCAAGAGCAGCTGTTTAGCTGCATTCCTGACATTCATCTCCTGAAGGAATGTATTTGAAATTCATTGGACCTGGTTGCAACAAACTTTTTCTTGTGTACTGATGGGCTAGCACTCTTCCAAGGACAAACCATTGAAAGTTTTAGTCTTAAAAGAGTACTTTGTTTTAGCTGCTTGGTGAAGTTTAAAGAAATATTCCATGTGACAATTCACAGTGAAAGATCCGTGTCTCATTTACAGAAAGGATGGCCCATCACTGTACAGGAAGTCCACCAGTTTGTCTTGGAGCTTATGTGATTTTGGGGCCATGCTCATCTCCTCCCCCACACTGATTCTCAGCTGAAGACCTTGTTTCCCATTTTAGTAAATGTGAAAGGTCACTTCCATGAAATCCCACCAGCACCCACCACTGGCATCTGTGCTCACATATCCTGCTTTCCTTTTGGTCACCATGAACTGACAGTTCGCCCAGCAGAGATTAACTTTCAATGTGTATACTAGATCTAATTCTTGTTCTGCTTTTTTGAAGACTTTGACGCAGTAATCTCTCCCCTTTTCTGGTACTTAAATTTGTTTATTAAGGTTGGAAACCTTTAGGGAAGAGCAGTTATGGTAGAGGGTGAAATCAAGAGTTCACTTTTGGAATGTCCTGTGAATGGCATGCCCAGTGCAATATCCAAGTGGTTGTATCAAATTGCTAGATGTATACATAAGTCTGAACTTCCCAGGTGGCACTAGTGGTAAAGAACCTACCAATGCAGGAGACGGTGGAGATGTGGGTTCAGTCCCTGGGTGGAGAAGATCCCCTGTAGGAGGGCATGGCAACCCACTCCAGTATTCTTGCTTGGAGAATCCCATGGAAAGAGAAGCCTGCCAGGCTACAGTCCATGGGGTTGCAAAGAGTCAGACATAACTGAAGCGACTGAGCACGCACACACGCGTACATAAGTCTGGTAAATGACTAGGTAGGTCTCAGTCACAGGCAATAATTTTGAAAGTCAAAAGTACACAGAAATGGTATTAAAATCCAGAAGATTTGACTGGAAAGATACAGAAAATCAGAAGGTCACTGATTGAGTTTTGGAGACCTTATAGAGAAGCCAGCACTAAAGTAGAATGAGTTGGAATGGCTCATGGGTCAGGAAGAAGTGCTGTGTAATGAAGGACAGAGAAGGAAAGTTTTTAAGAAGTAGGAAGTGGACAGTGATACTATTGCTGAGAAATATACAAAGAAACAGATGGGAATGTTGGGTTTAGCAATGAGGAAGTCTTGTTCATTTGATAATTGAGTTACTGAGAAGTGTTAATGACACTAAATCCAAATTTCCCCAAAATTTTTCTGTGAAGAGGGAGTGAAAAATTGGGTGGTACATAGAGGGTGATATCTGTTGTCAAGGGATTGCTAAGGAATGAGTATGTTTCAAAAATACTATAGAACTTGCAAAGCAGTGAAGAGGTTATACATGATATTCAGATGACAAACACAGGTGATATTGTTAAAAGTAATACTGAAAGGGCTAAAAAATAGCAAAGAAAAAGAAATATGACACCTACATTAAGATAGCTAGTAAGTCAGTCTTTGTAAAATTGACAGAATTTTTCAGAACTGTGGACAGAGAAGTGATCTGAGTAATACTGCGCAAGATTGGTAGCGACATACTGGTTTTCTATAAGGACACGCAATATTCCTGATGTCTCTTAAATCTATCTGTAGAACATCTGTTACTAAGGAGTATTATGTCCTTTAATTTAACTTTGAGAAAGGATATATACCTTTTTATACCAGACATTTATTTCCAAAAATTTTTTTATAAGTACTGGGAGTTTAACGTGAAAAATTCATAGAATGGATTCTTTTATCACTGTTTTCTTTAATAGAATTCCAAATACTGATAAGGAAATAAAACTCCCACTGGCTCATCTATTGGACTTCAAAATCTTCAATGATCACCCCAAATGAATTAAGTAACTGGGTTTTTTTTTTTTGCTATAATCTGCAATTATTTACTGATAAAAAATTTCCGTATTTCATAGCTACAAATTAAAGCCATATCAAAGAGTATGTAAAAAAAAATCAAAATTTGGCAGATCTCAAGGTTAGATGATAAAACTTAATTTTATCCTAGTTTAGCTAATTATGAACTTTGGTATAATAATCATGAATTTATACTATTTATATTGTTAAGTAGTAGTATTGAAAACCAACAATTATGACAAGTATTATTGTGTGAAGGACAGTTCATTGCCCTACAAAATAGATGAGCAACTAAAGATCTGTCATTTTATTTCAAAAGAAGTACTTAGAGTTCATGGAAAGATAGTTTATATTTTCTCATTAGGATATACTATCATGTTTTGCAAGTTGTGTGCATTCTCAGTAGCTTCAGTCATGTCCAACTCTTTGCGACCCCATGGACTGTAGCCCACCAGGCTCCTCTGTCCATAGGATTCTCCAGGCAGGAATACTGGAATGAGCTACCATGCCCTCCTCCAGGGGCTCTTCCTGACCCAGGGATCAAACCCATGTCTCCTGCATTGGCAGGCGGGTTCTTTACCCACTGAGCCACCTGCGAAGCCCTTTTGCAAGTTCGTCTTCTCTAAATAGTGAACTATTTGGGCTAATCTAAATATTGGAAAGTGGTTGTCTTGAATATACATGAAGTAGGGTGAAATGTATTTTCTACTAATACTTGGAGAGATGGCTGGGATGAATGGTGAAAGATGGAAGTTGATTAGTGAGGTAGATATAGAACTATAACTAAAAGACTCTGCAGTGTACTAGTCCTGACCTTCCTTTTACTATCCTCTGTTTCTGTTATGTATATAGTCACCATACCTGGAAAACAGGGCTGGTGTTCGAGCCTCGCCCTCTCCTCCAAGCTCCCTTTCTTCACCTTTGAAGTATTTATGAGGGTAAGAAACCCCTTTATCATACACAAATTACACCAGAATTTCAAGGAATATTAATTTAGAGTATCTACTAGGCATGTGTAGGCTTAAAAGATGAATATCTGGGAGATGACTCCAATTTCTTCTGAACATATTAATTTGGGGAGACAGTTGTCCATCTTTTAAGGTGATACCAATGAATAACGACAACAATCACAGTGAGCTCTACTTGTTTATACTTCTTTTTTAACAGTAATGTGAAAGTGAGTGAGTGAACTTGCAAGTACTTCCTAATGTAGAGATAGAAAGATAGATATATGATTACAAAATTGCCTTAAGTTATATTCCAATTTCCTCTGGAACAGAGTGATACAATTTTCATACTACTATAAGTAATTCCACTAAAAGTTCTGTAACCTGACATTGCTCATAGGATCAGATATCAAAGACTAGTTTTTTGGTTATTATTCCCATTATCCTTTTCAATATATGTACTTTGGGGAAGTTATGACATTTCTCTTAGCTTCATTTGCCTTATCTATGAAATGAAAATGACATACCTGTTTTAACTAAGTCTTGGAGTTGTTGTAAGAATCAAAGAAGTTACTTTGTGAAAGGGTGATTTATAACGTATAAAGCATTAGAAATATAAGGTGCTATTTTTATTAACACTAGATAGGTTTAGATTTTTCTCCATTTTACAAATTGCTTTAAGATACTAATCTTGTAAGATGAACTTGTTAGTTAGCTTAGCTTTTGCATCCATTTATTTATTGTGAGGCAAGTGATGTTCCATAGAAGAGATCTAGGGCCATTACATTTTATAAAGGTGAGAACATACTGTAGAAGCATCATAAATATTAAACAACCAAAGAAGATATTTGGAACTATCTATTGAAATACATTGCTGTGTCTTTGAAACACCCCGTAGCACACTTTGAATAATTAATATATTTTAAAAAATACAGTAATGTGAGGCTCATTCATGTCTTTCAGAGCCTTTGGAGTTTATAGGGATAAATGAATGCAATTCTAAAGAAGTATTAGAAAAAGTAACTCATGCAGTTTTTAATAAGTCATCACATTGTGAGAATGTTTCATTTTTGTCCCAAGGAAAGATTAATAGAAATATGGTGTACGGAGAAAGAAAAAGCAACAGCGACCAGCCACACACTTATTCCTGATATCGCATATGAATGCAAGTTCACTGGATGAGTTACCTTCTCAGGAAAGGTTTTTCACTGCTAGGAATGAGGATGACATTGAAGCTTAACAGAAATCTATTTGACTTTCTCTGATCAAAAGGTCTTCCTTCCCACCCTCCACAAATAGGTATCATTTCTATATTAGCACAAATCCTATTATTTAGTTATTTCTAAACTGCAAGTAATAAGAAATTTGACTAATGTAGCGTAGAAGGATGGAGTTCCAAGAGAGGAAGCAGTCCTTCCTAAAGGGAGAGAAGAGACCAGAGTGAATGCAGAAACGCTTGAAACCTCCAGCAAGTGACTATTTATGCATCTTCACCATGGAGGAAATGAAGTGCTGGAAGAACTGTCAATGGCCATGCATTTTAAATCCCTACCTTTTGATTATGAAATATAGTATTATCTGAGTATTATAGATAAAGCAACTTAACTAAGAAGTGGTTAGAGTTCCTAGGTCACAAATGAAGTGGTGGGATGTAAAGTGATGAATAAATCAGCCTTTGGATGTTTAGAGAGAATCTGAATTCAGTAGTTGGAGATACACAGTAAAGTGTCTACCAAGGCACTGAAGGATTTCCTGCCCTGGGAAAACCAAGCCCACCTCCTGGATCCTGTGTTTCTAGTGGACTCATACCAGGAGCTCTATACATATATGTTATTGGCTGCCTTTAAAACAATCTTTTGAAGTTTGCTTCCTTATGACCTACATAGTTCCAACCTCATTTCTCCCACTGAGTATTCAGAATCTCCTGTCCTGATCTGAGCCTCAGAAGAGATTTTCTCCGCTGTTGACCACAAGGTCACTCTCCGGCCATCTTTCTGTGTGAAATGAAACCTGTGATTTTGGCATGTGAAGGATTGGCTTGTGGTGGGTCCAAGCCTCTGACTGGAACAATTGATCTCTTTTTCCTTCCTGCAATGCTGCTGCTTTTTTAAAGATGACAATATAATTTATTATTTAAATAGTTTTATTGATGTATGATTAATAGAAAAACCACAGATATTTAACATATACAATTAGATGAGCTTGGATATATGCATACAGTTGTGAAACCATCCTCACAGTCAAGGTGATAGACATGTCTGTCTCTGTCACTTCTGTAAGTTTCTTGTGTCTTCCCTCCCCCATTTTTTTGCTGATACGGTTGCTTAGCATGTGATCTGCCCTCTTTATATGTAATTTATTTTCTTAACAAACTGTTTATATTTTGGAGGTTTATTATTATGGTTTAGTAGTAGGGCTTGTGGTAGGGATTTAGTTGCTCAGTTGTGTCCAACTCTTTTGTGACCCTGTGGACTGTAGCCTGCCAGGTTCCTCTATCCATGGGATTTCCCAGGCAAGAATACTGGAGTGGGTTGCCATGCACTTCCACAAGGGATCTTCCTGATCCAGGGATTGAACCCAGTTCTCCAGCATTGCAGGCAGATTCTTTACCATCTGAGCCACAAGGAAAGCCCCTTGTGGTAGGAAAGCTTTCTCTAATTCTGATTAAATCCTAGTCTTTGGAGTATGCTATGGGCCTGTGCCTAGGGGAAGTGGCTTTTACAAGTTTCTCTCCCTTCTCTAGAGGTAGAGCTTTTTACCACATGCCTTCTAATCCTTCCCCCTTGTAGTGGTTGTCCTCCAGTGTCCCCAGTACATAGAATTAAAGTCCTATCCCCTGTACATTTAATTTTTTTTTCTTTAAGTGACACAGGGAGTCTGTGGCAGACTAGTGTTCCCTTCACCCAGCTTGAATGTTTCCCTGATGCCAGCTATGGCAGACCTCTTGGAGATTAAGCCTTTTGTTGCCTAGGAGAGAAGGGCGGATTTCACAATGGCTTCTCTTCCCTTCCACCAGCTAGGGTCCTGTGGCTAGGTGAGGCACTTTCTCGGGATTTTTGATTCACTAAGAGCCTGGTGGGTTTGTTTAAGTAAAACCTGTAAAAATGTAGGCCCTTCCCCATGACTTCAGCTCTCAAGACCTTCTCAGTCTCATGATAGTCTATACCTACCCTCTAGCAAGTCATCAAATTTTCTAGTTTAATGTACCTTCTAGCTTACATGGCACCTGCCCAGTGGCTTCAGCTCCAGATAAGTAAATGACAGAATTGTTTCTCTGGAAAAGGTCATCTCTTTATATTTTAGGATGGTAATATGACCAGCAATCGCAGTTCTCCGATCTGTCCAAGAAAAGTTATTGATAATCAGTTTGGCTATTTCTTTTTGTGAGGATGGGAATGATGATTCCAAGCTCTTTAGATGTCTGAGCTGAAACCAAAGTCCCTGAAATGCAGTTTTAATAAATGGTGGCATCTTATTTTCAAATTGTCAGTCAGTGGCCACTTGTCTCCTAATTTAGATTCTACTGTTGTCTAAGATTCGAATATTCATTATTTTAAACATCCACATTTGTGTATATATATATCTACATTTGTGTATAAAATCCACAAAATATTTACCTCAGTCATCAGATTCGTTATTATTAAGTTGAAAGTTGAAATAAATTTAGAGATTATTTCTCCCATCCCTTTCATGTTACGGGTTTTCAGATTGATTTGGCTATATGACTCTCTAAAGGTCATTCAGAGTTCATGACATAGCTGAAAGTCTGGCTCACTTCCTTGTCTACTAATGGTAGGGATGGCTAAAAAACACATTACCTGCCATTTCCATTTATCCCCAAAAGTTGTCATTTTGAACAAACTTAATGTTTAACTCCTTTATCAGCCTTCTACTGTACACAGTAATTATTTTAATAATGATGTCATACATTCATATAAAAATACTTTTTATATGCTGTATTTTTTATCCTTTTATAATCGTCATAAAGAATTATTACCAATGGGTTTTGAATTCTTCTTGGAATTCAAAAAAGATAAATGATTTGTCCAAGCACGTGAGGCTGACACAAAGGAAAGCATTAGGACTAAAACTCAACTTTCAAGAGTTTTACACCACATAAAGACTCTTCAGCACTCAAGGAACCAGCTGCCGTTAGCATGATGCTGACAATTTGATGTAACTGCCTGTACTATTCTTAGTACGAAAGAATGCACACCTGCTTCTCAGCTTAATAAGGTGTCCTTCCCAGGGCAGCCTCTTGCACAAAGTGAGTGCTTAAAAATGTTGCCCATTGATCAACTGTGCCCTTCACATGCGGATACTTTTAAAGACTGCAACTATTAAACACAGTAGGAACAAGCAGTATTTCATAATATTTAATATTATTGGGCTTTCGTAGAGTAGTAGGTGAATATTTATTGGGATTACTTATGCGTACTAAGTTTTATGTTACCCAGTTTGGACATAATTACATTTCATTTTTTGCTCTCCTAACATATCCTTTATTCTTCTACTACAAGTTTGTCTTCTCTGTTTGAATTGTGGTTAATTGTGGACATAAGACAATTACTTTCCTAGACTAGACACACTTTAAGGAAACTTATCATGTCATATTCATAAGGATTAATAAAATGCCTTACTCAGCATGGATATTCACTTGTGCTGTTGCTTTGGGGGAAATGTGTTAATTTGTGTTTTATTTAATAGATTCTATTAGGTTTTTACTTCTCAGAAAGATGCTTCTGACAGTATAAGACCCTTTCAGCATTAACTGCTCCAGTTAATTTCTGCCCAGGTCAATTCTGGTGTAGTAGCAGGGAAAAAGTACAGATAAAAGTCTGGTTTCCTGCATATTTAGCCCCATAATTTGAGGAAATTAGGGTAAATTCACCAATGCACATATTCAAAGTACTCTGGGTTTTCTCTATTCTGTTTCAGATTTTTTTTTTCGCAGCTCAGACTGCGTGTGTGCTCAGTCGCTAAATTGTGTCCGACTCTTTGCCACCCCATGGACTGTAGCCCGCCAGGCTTCTCTGTCCATGGGATTTTCCAGGCCAGAATATTGGAGTGGGTTGCAATTTCCTCCTCCAGGTGATCTTGCCAACCCAGGGATCGAGCCCATGTCTCCTGCAAGTCTCCTACATTGCAGGTGGATTCTTTACTGCTGAGTCACCGGGGAAGCCCTCCAGCTAACACTGTCCCTTCCCTTATCAGCTTCCATCTGATGAAATTCCATAGCTAAGTAGTCTTATTAATTTTATCCGCCCCCCCCATCACCTTTTCCCCAGAAAATACGTGACTACTTTAACTTCGTGCTTCACTTATAGACCTGGCAATGAGTAGGATATTAATCCAGTGGGGAAGAGCACACAGAAATCACAACACTATCTGCAGAACACCATGGAATATTCTTCTACTATATTCCATTAGAGGAACTTAGTTTCACTTTCTTAAAATATTACTTTACACACACAGAACATGTAAAAAGTGTTATTGTGTATGTTTAAAATTATTTTTTAAGGTTTTGCCATTAAAATGCATTCATTACTTACTTATTTGGTTTTTTTCATCCACCTTTATACTCTGATGAATATCTTGACCAAGCTATATAGGGGAGCATAAGTACCTGTATTTCTCCACTCTAGTAGTCATCCAAGTCTGCTCATTTAAGGAATCTTTATGTAAGAATATTTACAACAGCTTTTTCACTCAGTTATTTAGTCCTGGATGGCGAGTTTTTATACAGATGTGCGTGCGCACGCACACACACACACCCCCCTATGAAACTTTACATGAGTGTGAATGTTTTATATTCTTACATGGATTTTTAGTGCATTCTTTTCTCTTTTGATTTTTGTTTGCTTCTCCTTTTCTTCTTTTATTGTTCTTACCCCCATTCTATTCTCCCAGGAAAGTAACCCATGTTAACAACTTTGAGTCCTTGATTTTTCTTCACAACCTTAGCATATGTCAGAGTATATATACTGCTATAGGAATTCTGTTTAATTGTTTTAGAAAATTAAGATCATACTGAATGCAAAGTTTTCTGCACCTTGAATTTCTCATTTCTTATCATTTACTTTGTAAAGAATCCTCCATGCCAGCTACCCCAACTCTAATTTGTTCTTTTAATATATTTTTTAATCTCTGCATGTAGTGCACAGTAAAAATATACCACAGTTCATCTCTTCATGTCATCTAGTTTGTTTTCAACATTAAAATAAACATTAAACACTATATGTGTATGTGTGTGTGTTTGTATATACCCATAATCTTTTATATCCTAAGAATAGGGCTTTTTAAATTTATTTTATTTATTTATTTTTTTATTTTATTATTTTTTTAATTTTTTTTTCATTTATTTTTATTAGTTGGAGGCTAATTACTTCACAACATTGCAGTGGGTTTTGTCATACATTGACATGAATCAGCCATGGAGTTACATGTGTTCCCCATCCCGATCCCCCCTCCCACCTCCCTCTCCACCCGATTCCTCTGGGTCTTCCCAGTGCACCAGGCCCGAGCACTTGTCTCATGCATCCCACCTGGGCTGGTGATCTGTTTCCCTATAGATAATATACAAGCTGTTCTCTCGAAACATCCCACCCTCGCCTTCTCCCACAGAGTCCAAAAGTCTGTTCTGTACATCTGTGTCTCTTTTTCTGTTTTGCATATAGGGTTATCATTACCATCTTTCTAAATTCCATATATATGTGTTAGTATGCTGTAATGTTCTTTATCTTTCTGGCTTACTTCACTCTGTATAATGGGCTCCAGGTTCATCCATCTCATTAGAACTGATTCAAATGAATTCTTTTTAACGGCTGAGTAATATTCCATGGTGTATATGTACCAGAGCTTCCTTATCCATTCATCTGCTGATGGGCATCTAGGTTGCTTCCATGTCCTGGCTATTATAAACAGTGCTGCGATGAACATTGGGGTGCACGTGTCTCTTTCAGATCTGGTTTCCTCAGTGTGTATGCCCAGAAGTGGTATTGCTGGGTCATATGGCAGTTCTAGAATAGGGCATTTTTTAAATGGAGACTTCCAGAAGTAGGATTGCTGTTCCAAAGTTCATGTGAATTTTAACTTGTATATATATTGTTGTGCGTTGAATTATGTCACCTAAAAAATACATTGAAGTCATTACCTGTCTTTACATATGTAATCAAAAATAAGATTAGGTCATACTGAATTAAGGTGAGCCCTGTTCCAATGACTGCTATTCTTGTAGGAAGAGGGATACATGAACACAGACACAGAGAGGAGAAGGCCTTGTAAAGATGGAGGCAGAAATTGGGGTGATCCATCTTCAAGCCAAGGAACATCAAGGATTGCCAACAGCCATCTGAAGCAAGGAGGGCTTGGGAGAGAGTGGCCCTGCCAACACCTTGATTTCAGACTTCTTACCTTCAGAACTGTGAGTTAATATATTTCTGTTGTTTTAAGTCTGTTTATGTTGTTTTAGGGACTTTGTTTTAAGAGACCTAGGAAACTAACACACTGATGTTGCAAGAGTAGTATCCCTAAAGACAGATACTCTTATTTCCTAATGTATAGTGGCAGTTGTTTTAGTGACTAACATTTAGTGTATATTTGTTTTGGTTTTTGGTAAGAAGTCTATCATAAGTAGTTTCCTTTTATTCCTGCTTTGTGTGGTACTTTTATTAATAAAGCTCTGAGTTTTATCAAATGGTTATTTGGCATTTATGGATATTATTATGAGGGTTTCCTACTTTACTTTTTGATAGAATGGATTTTGCTGATACCTTTTATGACTGATCCATCCTTGCATTCCTAGAATAAACCCTGCCTGGACATAATGTGTTAGTCTTCTACCTTTATTTCCTAATATTTTATTTTGACTGTTTCATCTCTATCCATAACTGATGTTGGGCAATACTTCTAATGCTTATCAGGTTTAACATTAAAGCCCTGTTGGCTTCATAAAATGCATTAGAGAGCTTTTCATCTTTTTTTCTATTCACCTGGTACACTTTAGATTTAGAAATTGAAATTAACTTTCCCCCCTTAATATCATATAGAACTCACCTATAAGCCACTTTAGTTCTAAGTTTTAAAAAATTTTATTGGGTCATTGAAGTATAGTTGATTTACAATGTTGTGTTAATTACTACTATACAGCAGAGTGATTCAGTTTTATACACACACACACACACACACACACATACATTCTTTTTCAATATTCTTTCCATTATGGTTTATCATAAGATATTGAATATAGATCTTTGTGCTGTACAGTTGGACCTTGTTGTTTATCCATTCCATTCCACATATAAGAACTTACATCTGCTAATCCCGTATCCCACTCCATCCCTTTCCCATTCTCTGCCCCTGCCGCATCCCCCCGCCCCCGCCCCTGGCAACCACCAGTCTGTTCTCTATGTCCATAATTCTGCTTCTGTCTCATAGATAAGATTCATTTGTGTCACATTTAAGATTCCACATGTAAATGACACCATATGGTATTTGTCTTTCTCTTTCTGACTTACTTTACTTACTGATAGTATGATAATCTCTAGTTGCCTCCTTGTTGCTGCAAATGGCATTACTTCATTCTTTTTAATGGCTGAGTAATATTCAATTGCCTTTTCATACTGGAATATTACTCAGCCATAAAATGGTTAGATAAGATGGTTGGATAGATGGTTAGATAAGATGGTTAGATAGCATCACCGACTCAATGGACATGAATTTGAGTAAACTCTGGGAGGTAGTGAAGGACAAGGAATCCTGGCGTGCTGCAGTCCATGGGGTTGCAAAGAGTCGGACATGACTGAGCTACTGAACAACAGGAATAGTATTCCTTTGTATATATGTACCACATCTTCTTTATCCATTCATCTGTCAGTGGACATTTAGGTTGCCACCATGTCTTGGCTATTGTGAATAGTGCTTCTCTGAACATAGAAGTGCATTTATCTTTTTGAATTATACTTTTTTCAGGATATATGCCCTGTGGTTGAATTGCTGGATCATATGGTAATTCTATTTTTAATTTTTTGAGGAACCTCTGTATTGTTTTCCATAGTGGAAAACAGTTTTACATGAAAACCAGTTTACATTCCCACCGATAGTGTAGGAGGGTTCCCTTTTCTCCACACCCTCTTCAGGATTTTTTATTTGTAAACTTTTTTTATGATGGCCATTCTGGCTGTTGTGAGGTGGTACCTCATTGTAGGTTTGATTTGCGTTTCTCTAATAAATTAATGATGTTGATTATCTTTCCATGTGCCTATTGGCCATCTGTATGTCTTCTTTAGAGAAATGTCTATTTAGTTCTCCTGCCCATTTTTTGATTGGGTTGTTTGTTTTTTGGTTGTTGAGTTGTATAAGCCGCTCTAGTATTTTTACTTTTAAGAAAATGCTAATTTGAAAACATTTAAACTTTTGCTGAAGTACAAAGTATTATATAATGTACTTCTACCCATTACACAGCTTTAACTCAAGTTGGAGTTTTAGTTGGCAGGGAAATTGAGAAACCCAGTGATGGTTTATGATTATTAAAATAAATCTTATGTTCTCAGTGGATGTCAATCCCTTTCAAAAGCTAGACATTTTTTTGTCCATATTATAAAGTTGAAATAATCTGTTACTTCCCCTTGTCTTCTTAAGTAAGTTCATCAAACAATAGATGAGGGTAGAGGTAGTCCCTTGCCTTTAGAGGAAGGGGACTAAAGAGTTTAACTGGGCTCAAGTCCTGGCTCCTGAAGTTATTAACAACTAAGTGTCAGTTTTCTCATCTATAAAGTGGGGTAAGAATAGTGTGTGCTTTGTCAGATGGTTGTGAGAATTAGGTGAAATAGTACATAAAGACACATGAGGGAGGTGTTGTGGGTCACCACACATATATCTGCTTCAGGACTAAGAAATTCATTCTTACAAGTGCTGGGAATTGGCAGCTACCAGCTCACAGATGAGTCCTTCTTTGGGAATCACCCTTACCTGGAGGGAACTGCATCAAATAGGTTATGCTGCATCTTGCAGGTCAGCACAAGTCCGAAATTTACTTAACTTTGTCTGGTCCTCTTGTTTTAATTCAGGACAACTCTGAATGACCATCAAACTTCCAAGCTCCCCATGGCATTGGCTAGGGCTCTTGTTGTCACTGTGCTACTCAGATTGTCTTGCTGACCAGTCCTGTTTTCCTCATCCCCTCACTGGAGTTGATAATAAGAGGATCACCAGGAGAACTACTGCATACCACTTTTCAGGGTCTGTTTCCAGGGGAGTGTAGCCAAGACAGTGCTTAAAACAGGGCCTGGTAAACACTCAATAAGTGCTAAGTGTTATCCTGAACTACTATTATAATTATCATAGATCTCAAAGAGTACTGGGCCTTTCCTGCTACCTCAGAAGTGAAGTGAAGTGAAAGCTGATCAGTTGTGTCCGACTCTTTGCGACCCCATGGACTACAGTCCATGGAATTCTCTGGGCCAGAATACTGGAGTGGGTAGCTTTTCCCTTCTCCAGGGGATCTTCCCAACCCAGGGATCGAACCCAGGTCTCCTGCATTGCAGACGCATTCTTTACCAGCTGAGCCACAAGGGAAGCCCAGCCTCAGAAAGTCAACCCCATAGTACAATGGTGAGGTTCAGTCTGTCTAAAAGAGTCACATTTGCTTCACACAGGTTCCTTGTGGTTTGACTGTAAGAGTGGTGATGTAAGAAGTTTTATAGTTCCTAACATAGGGAGGATTTCTCCTCCTAAGCAAAATGATGGCATTTATTATGTCATAGCATTAAATATCCCCCAAGAAGCACTAGAATTAGGCATTTGTGTTTTGAAATTGAGTACTCAGTATTTTGTAGGCTACATGGGTACAAGCTGGCAGAGAAGCACCTTTGATGTCAAAAATTAATGGGAAAAAAAATCAATGCAGTTAAAACATTTTTTTTTTTTACAATTCTGAATTTAGACAACCTCCTCAGTTCAGCTTGTAGGAGACTGCATTGAAATCTCTGTGTATGTAGGTTTGTAACGTGGCTATATGTGAGTGAGTGTAGGCTATTTGAAATACGTAAGCAGATATATTTTGTTCAACATATGTATATCAAGGAAATGATAAGTCGGTGGCTATTATTATGTGGCTATTGTGTATAAATGAAGATGGGTGATGGTGCCCAACTTTGATATGAGGGAAGTGGAGTATTTTTAGTAATTTGGCATTTTTCTCCCTTAAACTGCCTACCAATCCCCAAATACTCTCAACGGTAATTTACAGAAATATCGGGAAAACCTGATAGCTTGACATCAACATGATTCTTTAACTTTATTATTATTATTTTATATAATTTTTAAATGTAAGTTCCTAACCAGTCATCATTAAGCTATGTGGTCCAATTATTCTCTGGAGAGTGATCAGGGAGTCTTTTGTCTACAGCATTTATTTGGACTGAAAGGAAAATTTACAATACACATGAAAGCATTTTTCTTACATCCTTTTGAAAACTCATTATTAAAATTTGGCTGTTTATACCTCACCCTCGCCCTGGATTTAATGGTTTAATTATGTCATTGATTAATTAAATCCGTATTAATATTCCTTTCAAGAATCCCTAGAATCCTCAGCAATGCTAAAAGGACAAGTAAGACTGAGAGGACAAAGAGGTTGTATACTAACAACAGGATACAGAGTCCTTGAATTTTGTATGGAGCCTTTCAAGGGAAAAAAGAAATAAAGCCAATGCCTTTAATTATCTAAACTAGATGTGTGTGAATGATGAGCCAATGGAGAAACAGGGTCTGTAATCTCTACCAAAATGTTGGATGATGTCAAAAAATGAGATTCTCAGATCAAGCATATTGTCAAAAGAATACACGTTTATTACCTCTTTGCAGTCAATTTAATAAAACATTCAGGTTAAAAAAGGCAGAAAATTTACAGTAATAACTATGTATAGAAATGCTGCTCCTAGAAGCTTAACAGGTCATGCAAATTCTGATGTCAAGACATATTGATAAACATCATATCTGGCATTTGAGGCACATTGAAATTCCTCAGAGGAAAATAGAGTTGGATGAATTATTTCAAAATACTTAATTTGCCCCTAAAGCAGCACTTTCATTTCATGAATAGTGTGGATGGGCCCTGGAGACATAACAGAGCTATCTTCATTGACAGATTTGCTTGAAATTTGACATTATAATCATGCTCCAGTTTGGGCCTCTTCAAATGAAAGAGAAAGGAATCAAGAGAAGGGAATTAGAAGAGTTTTGGAGTGAAATACAGTGGGTTTAGAGACTGTGTGATTGGTAAGTACAATTAATGTCAAGGTCATGAAGTTCTTTCAGAATATACAATGTATTTGTTGTTGTTCAGTCACTAAATTGTGTCCGAATCATTGTGACCCCATGAACTACAACATGCCAGGCTTCCCCATCCTTTCCTATATCCCAGAGCTTGCTCAAACTCATGTGCATTGAGTCAGTAATGCTATCTAACCATCTCATCCTCTGCCGCCCCCTTCTCCTCTTGCCCTCAGTCTTTCCCATCATCAGAGTCTTTTCCAATGCGTCTGCCTTTTGGGTGAGTACAGTTTGCTTTTAGTTTCGGCAGATCCTCTTAAAACTATACCATATCAGTGGGGAAGGTGTTTCTTAACTTAGACACATCCTAAGGTTTTGCCACTAGTGGTAAAGAATCTGCCTGCCAATGCAGGAGACACAAGAGACTCGGGTCGATCCTGGGTTTGGAAGATTCCCTGGAGTAGGAAATGGCACCCCACTCCAGTAGTCTTGCCTGGAAAATCCCATGGTCAGGGGAGCCTGATGGGCTACAATCCATGGGGTTGCAAAGAGTCAGACATGACTGAGCACAAATCCTTTACAAGGTTTACATTCAACGATGGCTGTAAGACTCTTACGATTCATACTTTTTCATTTTATTTAATTTTCTCTTGTGGTATAATTGATATATAACATTTTATAGTTTCAAGTATACAACATAATGACTCAATATGTGTATAAATTGTGAAATGACCACCACAATAATTCTTTTAATATTCATCACCATGTATACAATTTTTAAAAGTAAATCCTTGAATGTCTTTAAAAATTCTAACATAATTCCCACCAAATTATTGATTTCAAGGCAATTTGGTAATGGAAAATAAATTCAGTATCTGCATGTCATCTACTCTATCCAAATGTGAATAAATTATTATGCTCTCTCTCTTCTTTTCCTGAATATTCTTTTAAACTTAAACCTTTAAGTTTATTGTTTCCTCCTGTCTTATCATATCAATAAGAAACCAAAATCCTATAAACCACTGGGTGTTTAC
Organism: Cervus elaphus; assembly: GCF_910594005.1. NCBI lineage: Eukaryota > Metazoa > Chordata > Mammalia > Artiodactyla > Cervidae > Cervus > Cervus elaphus. The sequence goes on along the minus strand of NC_057848.1, from coordinate 140,308,831 downwards.
AGGTCCTCCAGTTCCCCCAGATACTTTGGTTTGTGAAGGTACCTCAGTAAAACTTTTCAACATTGACATATGATTGCATTAAAGCAATAAACATATCCAAAATTTATCTCAGCATCTTAAAAATAATAAATGGAAAATGTAGGCCACCTCCAACCTCACGCTTGGAATGATCCAACCTGAAAATTGTGCCATATGAAGTTCTGTAACAAATGATTTTACTACAGCCAGATTCATCAACCTTTTCTTTTGACATGAAACTTTATTTAAAATGTTTCTACCTTTTAATATAGGCATTAAATCTGTGACCAGTTGAACCTGTTTCTTCCTTGTTTCATCCGAACTCTAAAATTTCTTACAAATGTGTTGAATGTGATGCAGCTAGTGAAGTAATGTTTTCCCTATTAATCCCGATGAGCTGCATGTGACTTCAGGCCATATGCTGGATGGTCCAGACTCAAAAGACCTAGAGTTGAATCATGTCAGAATGTATTTGAGGATAGATGAATGTATTGTATGACTGTACAGGAATAATGAACAATTGAGCTGAAGATTCAAGTGGAAGAGAGTTACCATTAATTAAAAATCTTATATATATGTTGTTCAGTTCAGTCGCTCAGTCTTGTCCAACTCTTTGCGACCCCATGGAATGCAGCACGCCAGTCTTCCCTATTCATCACCAACTCCCGGAGTTTACTCAAACTCACATCCATGCTGCCGTCCAACCATCTCATCCTCTATCGGCCCCTTCTCCTCCTGTCTTCAGTCTTTCCTGGCAACAGTGTCTTTTCTAATGAGTCAGTTCTTCGCATCAGGTGGCCAAAGTATTGGAGTTTCAGCTTCAACATCAGTCCTTCCAATGAATATTCAGGACTGATTTCCTTTAGGATGGACTGGTTGGATCTCCTTGCAGTCCAAGGGACTTGCGAAAGTCTTCTCCAACACCACAGTTCAAAAGCATCAATTCTTCGGTGCTCAGTTTTCTTTATAGTTCAACTCTCACATCTATACATGACTACTGGAAAAACCATAGCTTTGCCTAGACAGACCTTTGTTGGCAAAGTAATGTCTCTGCTTTTTAATATGCTGTCTAGGTTAATCATAGCTTTCCTTCCAAGGAGCAAGTGTCTTTTAATTTCATGGCTTCAGTCACCATCAGCAGTGATTTTGGAGCCCCCAAAAATAGTTTCTCACTGTTTCCATTGTTGCCCCATCTATTTGCCATGAAGTGATGGGACTGGATGCCATGATCTTAGTTTTCTGAATGTTGAGTTTTAAGCCAACTTTTTCACTCTCCTCTTTCACTTTCATCAAGAGGCTTTTTAGTTCTTCACTTTCTGCCATAAGGGTGGTGTCATCTGCATATCTGAGGTTATTGATATTTCACCCAGCAATCTTGATTCCAGCTTGTGCTTCATTCAGCCCAGCCTTTCACATGATGTACTCTGCATATAAGTTAAATAAGCAGAGTGTCAATGTGCAGCCTTGATGTACTCCTTTCCCAGTTTGGAACCAGTCTGTTGTTCTGTGTCCAATTCTAACTGTTGCTTCTTGACCTGCATACAGATTTCTCAGGAGGAAGGTCAGGTGGTCTGGTATTCCCATCTCTTTAAGAATTTTCCAGTTTGTTGTGATCCACATAGTCAGAGGCTTTGGCGTAGTCAATAAAGCAAAAGTAGATGTTTTTCTGGAACTCTCTTGTTTTTTCAATGATCCAGTGAATGTTGGCAATTTGATCTCTGGTTCCTCTGCCTTTTCTAAATCCAGCTTGAACATTTGGAAGTTCACAGTTCATGTACTGTTGAAGCCTGGCTTGCAGAATTTTGAGCATTACTTTGGTAGTGTGTGAGATGAGTGCAATTGTGCAGTAGTTTGAGCATTCTTTGGCATTGCCTTTCTTTGGGATTGGAATGAAAACTGACCTTTTCCAGTCCTGTGGCCACTGCTGAGTTTGCCAGATTTGCTGACATATTGAGTGAAGCACTTTCACAACATCATCTTTTAGGATTTGAAATAGCTCAACTGGAATTCCATCGCCTCCACTAGCTTTGTTCGTAGTGATATGTCCTAAGGTCCACTTGACTTCACATTCCAGGATGTCTGGCTCTAGGTGAGTGATCACACCATCGTTGTTATCTGGGTCACGAAGATCTTTTTTGTATAGTTCTTCTATGCATTCTTGTGACCTCTTTTTAATATCTTCTGCTTCTGTTAGGTCCATACCATTTCTGTACTTTATTGTGCTCATCTTTGCATGAAATGTTCCCTTGGTAGCTCTAGTTTTCTTAAAGAGATCTCTAGTCTTTCTCAGTCCATTGTTTTCCTCTATTTCTTTGCATTAATTGATGAGGAAGGCTTTCTTATCTCTCCTTGCTTTTCTTTGGAACTCTGCATTCAAATGGGCATATCTTTCCTTTTCTCCTTTGCCTGATAGACATCAGATCTAATCCCTTGAATCTATTTGTCACTTCCACTGTATAATCATAAGGGATTTGATTTAGGTCTAGTGGTTTTTGCTACTTTTTCAATTTAAATCTGAATTTTGCAATAAGCAGTTCATGATCTGAGCAGCAGTTAGCTCCCGGTCTTGTTTTTGCTGACTGTATGGAGCTTCTCCATCTTTGGCTGCAAAGAATATAATCAATCTGTTTTCAGTATTGGCCATCTGGTGATGTCCATGTATAGAGTCTTCTCTTGTGTTGTAGAAAGAGGGTGTTTGTTATGACTCTTGGCAAAACTCTTATAGACTTTGCCCTGCTTCGTTTTGTACTCCAAGGCCAAATTTGCCTGTTACTCCAGGTGTTACTTGACTTCCTACTTTTGCATTCCAGTCCCCTATAATGAAAAGGACATCTTTTTTGGGTGTTAGTTCTGGAAGGTCTTGTAGGTCTTCATGGAACCGTTCCAACTTTAGCTTCTTCAGCATTACTGGTCGGGGAATAGATTTGGATTACTGTGATATTGAATGGTTTGCCTTGTAAACGAACAGAGATCATTCTGTCATTTTTGAGATTGCATCCAAGTACTGCATTTTGGACTGTTTCATTGACTGTGATGGCTACTCCATTTCTGCTAAGGGATTCTTGCCCACGGTAGTAGATATAATGGCCATCTGAGTTAAATTAACCCATTCCAGTCCATTTAGTTCACTGATGCCTAAAATGTCGATGTTCACTCTCACCATCTCCTGTTTGACCACTTCCAACTTGCCTTGATTCATGGACCTAACATTCCACGTTCCTATGCAATATTGCTCTTTATAGCATCGTGCTTTACTTCCATCACCAGTCACATCCACAACTGAGTGTTGTTTTTGCTTTGGCTCCGTCTCTTCATTCTTTCTGGAATTATTTCTCCACTGATCTCCAGTAGCATATTGGGCACCTGCCGACCTGGGGAGTTCATCTTTCAGTGTCCTATCTTTTTGCCTTTTCATGGGATTCTCAAGGAAAGAATACTGACGTGGTTTGCCATTCCCTTCTTCCTGATGGGATAGAGTGGCTGAGGAGGAAACTGGGTCTTGCTCTGATGGGCGGGGCCGTGCTCAGTAAATCTTTAATCCAATTTTCTGTTGATGGTCAGGGCTGTGCTCCCTCCCTGTTGTTTGACCTGAGGCCAAACTATGGTGGAGGTAATGAAGATAAATGGGTATATAAAATGGGTATATCTTTCCTTTTCTCCATTGCCTTTCCCTTCTCTTCTTTTCTCAGCTATTTGTAAGGCCTCGTCAGACAACCATTTTGCCTTTTTGCATTTCTTTTTCTTGGGGATGGTCTTGATCCCTGCCTCCTGTACAGTATCAGGAACCTCCGCGGTAGTTATTCAGGGACTGTCTATCAGATCTAATCCCTTGAATCTATTTGTCAAGGGATTTTATTTAGGTCAAACCTGAATGGCCTAGTGGTTTTCCCTACTTCCTTCAGTTTAAGTCTGAATTTGGCAATAATACTGTACCATATACTTGCAATTTGCTGAGAGCAGATTTTTCCAGCTTTGTGGAGATATAATCGACATATGTCTTTGTGTAAGTTTAAGGTATAATATATGTTGATACTATACACTCATGTATTGTAAAATGATTACCACTGTGGAGTGAGTGAGTCTCATGGAGGAATTGAGAGAGGTGTTTCACTGGTGTCTCTTTATATAAGCTCTCTGATGTCTTTCTATTGGAAAGCCTTGTGACCTCATTTAAACTTAATTACCTTTGTGAAGGCCCTCTCTCTAACTACGTCACATTGGGGGTTAGAGCTTCAACATAAGAATTTTGACAGGGACACAAACATTTGGTCCATAACAGATAATGAATTTGCAGGGTGGATATTTGAATTGGGTTCAGCTGTGCATTTCTTTTGAGCTGAGCCATGCTTGACTGATTTTGTGTTTGTGGTCAGCTCATGGTGACTGGGCTGGCTAGTATATGATGGCTTCATCTGTCAAGGCTAGGGTGACATAAGCCTCTCCCTACATCTCTCATCATTGAGCATGCTAACTCAGGCTGATTTGCATGATTTCTGGAGGGCCCTAAGAGCAACAGGAGGGCAAGTCCCAATAGATAAGAACTTGTTAAGTCTCTGCTTAAGTCATATTTGCTTCCGTTCTGTTGTCCACAGTGATAGGAGCCACCTATCATTGATGGTGATAGGAGCCACTATCAATGGTCTAGGATATAGGGAAGTATGAACTGTAAGTCATTCCACCACATATATGCAATATGCATATATAATTCTTTTTCCGAAAACAGGGACAAACTTTAACCCTCTGTCATAACATTTTTTTAGTTAATAAAAATCGTATTTTCTATGTCTTTAATATTCTGCTATTGCCACATTTTATTGTTTTATGGATGAAACATGGTCTTAAAGAATGTTATGAAAACAGAAATTCAAAAAATAGTCTGCCTAAATCATCAGACTGCATTGACTTCTAAAATGAATATTTGAAAAGGAACAAGAGTCTTTGAATACATATGTTACATAATATTTCTTAAGGACCAATTTCAATCACTAATCTAGTACTAAGAAGATGGTTATGATTGAGTAAGGTACTGGGTCTATGGAAGCTCAGCTCACTTTAAGTGGTACTCTTTTCTTATTATTAAGTGGAATGATGAACATGCTCATATATTGCAGATGATAACATGAAGTGATTGTGTGCATTGGTTAGCACCAGGAGGAATAGAATATGAGATGAAGCACAGGCCATAGAAGTCATTCTTGACTCTCCTATATTTCTCACACCGACATTTGATCTGTCAGCAAATTCTGTTGGATATACCCTCAGAGTAGCTTAGCTTAGGCATATTGGAATATCCTTGTCATCCTTACAACACTGCTTCTGTGATGCAACTGATCCTCTCAGTTGACCTCCCTTCCATGTCTACTTTCTGCCTATCACCAAGCCATACATATTGGTTCCAAGAGCACTATTAACCAAATCATACCCATTCTGCCTGTGACGCTTTAACAACTTGTGCCCAACCTGTACACTGTTGTGAACACAGGAAAGCTCTCCTCAATGAGCCCCATGTTGACAGTGACCCCCAGGAAAAACAACAGCCATTTCTCACCTCTCATCCTATTTAGCAGTAGAATTTGCCACCATTGGTCATGGTCTCCTTCCTGCCACAGTTTCTTCTCTTGGATTCCAGGGCAGTGTACTTTTGTGAATTTCTTCCAACTTTTCTAACTACTGCTTTTTGGTTTCTTTTATTGATTCTTCCCTTGTTCCCAGGATATCTAAGTGCTTGAATGCCCCAGGACCTTGTCCTTGAGTCTCTTTTCTATTTATGTTTATTATTATTTTTTCATTTATTTTTATTAGCTGGAGGCTAATTACTTTACAGTATTGTAGTGGTTTTTGCCATACATTGGCATGGATCAGCCATGGATTTTTAGGTGGTTACATGAAATTTCATGACTGACTGATGGCTACTAAATTTATGCCACTAGCTTGTATTTCTCCTTTGGACTCCCAAACTGGTGTCTCTAATTTCTTAATGTGTCCAAACTTAGTATATGTCAGACTGAGCTTCTGAGAGTTCTTTTGGTAAACGGAGACTGCTATAATCTCCTCATCATGGTCAATAACAATACCTTTCTTTGTTGCTCAGGCCACAACTTTGCCTACTCTTCTATTTTGTGTTCCACATCTAATCTATCAGGGAATTCTGTCAGCTCTTCTAGTTTGGGGATGTGAAAAATGTTACGCTGAATGACTTTGTTCATGTCGTACCTTATAATAAATTCCTAAAAAGAATAACATGAACAAAGGCTCTAAGTTTATTGTATTGCTTTTGATGTCTGCCCAATTGCATTCATTTGTTCATTCACTCAATAAATATTTGCTGAGAACATGTATGTCCAAGGAACTGTTTTAATTGTCAGCAATAGAGTGGAAGCCTGAGCATTTGTGATACTTATGCTTGTGTGCAAGAAGAAATTCAACTTAGCAATGACAAAACCTGGTAAAGGTTGTAGAATAAACTGTCAGAGACTGATAGAAAATAGAGCCAAGAGAACATTAATATTATAAGGTCATATTAAAGACCTCATTATCCTGAAACTCATCCACTCTGAATATTAAAACTTATTGTGTCTTTTATTAATTCTTTGTTATTTTTAATTGCCTGGTTGGAGAGATGAAAGAAAAAAAATAATTCCCTGCAAATGTGGATACTTTGATATTCTTCACACTCAGTTTTGGTAATCTAAGATTTAGCCCTAAGCTCTAAAGTTTTAAAACTGATTAAATGCAAAACAATACACATAATGTTATAAATTGAGGCAACTATGAGTGATCAAAGAGTAAACAGTGCTGCTATTCTTGGAACCATAAAATAAACATTTTCAAAAGATATGAATAAATATGAGAGGGAGACAATTGAATTAATGGTGACATGTAAAAATAAGTACTGAAATTGCTCACATTGTAGTGAAAAGGCAGGATTCTCCAGCTACCACTGAACCTGTGAGTTTCAGCAGCAACCTCAAATCTTCATTATCTACCATTGCTCTGTATCTGTTTTTAGCATGTGGAGGGAATTTATCACAGTAGCGCTAGGAAATGGAAATTTCTAAGAAGACAGATCTAATTGTGTCTTCTCATGGGACATACGCTTTCACTGAGACGACAGCTACATCCCAAGGAATGAAAGTTAGTTGTGTTTTCTATTTCTTGTGACAGTGCAAGATTGAATTAGACTATCAACCCACAAATTACACTTTATGAATAAATCAATGTATAAACCAAGTCTTTTCTGGCTCTTAAAATTGTTTAAACACCTTTGCCTTTGCTATGGGAGGGATGTCAGTTACCTAACATCCTTTTTGTCAGATGTGAAACCTATACTTGGCAGTGATTCCTGGGAAACCCTCGCTGCCCTTGTGACTTTTTCTCCCTTAGCTCAGTTTCAAGGGTGAATTCACAAGTGGGGATGGATTTGGTATCGACAAAAGTCACTTGCACCAGATGGTTACAAATAGGCCAAGTGCCCCGTGCCTGTTCAGCTCTTCATTTGGGTCTGAAATAAAAAGCTTGCTGGCTCAGTACAAATAAAACTTTTTTAATGAAAGGGAGGTCAAACACTCAGCCATGCCACCTGGCACCATTAAAAGAATCAGCTTGAGATGACCATGTTCAGATGACTGCTTTGAGTGTAAAATCAACAGAACTAAAGGAGAAAGAGAGAGAGGGAAAAGGGCCATGTCATAAAAGAGACAGTTAAAATAACCTCAGTAGAAGTTGACAGTGTTGTCCACCTGGGATTATAAATGCCAAAGGGTGACCGCTTCTTTTTACACTCCTTTGTAACAGGCCAAGACAGGGCAGAGGTAGAGAAGCTCTTAGTAAATAAATTAAAGGGCTTCCCAGGTGGCTCAGTGGTAAAGAATCCTCCTGCCAAGCAGGAGATGCAGGTTTGATCCCTGGGTTGGGAAGATCCCCTGAAGAAGGAAATGGTAACCCACTCCAGTATTCTAGCCTGGAGAATCCCATGGACAGAGGAGCCTGATGGGCTACAGTCCATGGGATCACAAAGAGTCAGACACAACTTAGTGGCTAAACAACAACAGCAAAAACAAATTTAAAAACTCAGAGGTGAATGAGGAAAACTAGTCTCCTTAGGGTGTGCAAATCCTTCAGGGCATGGTGTGGCAGCCACTGTTCTGGATTCAAGCTGGAATTTTAATGGTTAGGAAAAATGGAACACCAAATGACTGGAATTTTCTGCTTATAACTTTCAGGATATCAGTAGATTACTGTTCCTTTCCAAAGGCTATGAAGTTGTCCTCATATCAAGTTGTAATAATCTGTGACTCCCCACTTGTTTCCTCATGTAAGTTCATCAAACATTAAGTGGACTGTTTCCTTCTAGGGTGGAAAGAAGGATGTTTTGTGTCTAATTATGGGTTAGCAAAACTAGAATGTCTATTATTTTAAACATTTTCTGTGATTCAAGTTTGAGAGTAGGGAGGAGAATCCAGGAAACTAGACTCACTGGGATGCTTTGGAGCTGAATAAAAGGGATCAACTCAGAGGATGTGGATTAATTCAAAAGGATGCCCTCACTCATAGCCTAAAAGCCAGTTTGGAGACAGAACTCTCCAGTGATTAAGACATGTTGTGCTCCTTGTGATCAATTGCTCAGTTGTGTCCAACCCTTTCTGACCCCATGGACTATAGCCCCGCCAGGCACCTCTGTCAATGGAATTTCTCAGGCAAGCTGACTGGAGTGGGTTGCCATGCCCTTCTCCAGGGAATCTTCCCAAACCAGGGACTGAACCCACATCTCTTGCATCTCTTGCATTAGCAGGTGGATTTTTTTACCACTGAGCCACCTGGGAAGTCCTCAGGACATGATTGGGACATGACAATTTCTAGTCAGAGTTGAAGGAAAGTTTGGTCTGATGTGTTTACAGAGGCATCATCTTCCTTTTCAAACTTGCTGAGAACAAGTGCATAATCTTCTTCCCCCAAATGAGGGGTATTTCAAGTACAATAATTTCCTGTGTAAGTGTAATTCTATATATTTTTATATGATCATTTCTATTTAGGGCTTTTGTTTCATGCTTAAAAATAAAGGCTTTATCTTTGTTAAAAGCATATAGATTTCTATGGTCCACTTAAAAAAGTTCATTTGGTGGCTCAGAGCAACCTTACTGGTTAGAAGGGACTGAAAGGGAAAGTAAATGGTCTGGATGGCTTGGAGGTGGTGAGAGGGTATTGGATAGAATAACTGGGAACCCACCATATATGTCAAATTCTTCCTCTTTGTTTCTCTAGACCCCATTTTCTCATTCTATTTTTCTTAGCAATAGATCATATTTAGCACAGAGAGTAGGTGTCATATGCATCTGATCTTTTGTTCTACGTGAAATTGAGAAGGTGAAGGATTATTTTCATACTGATAAATAGTACATGGAGAAAGGAAAATTAAAATAAAGAAAATGAAGCACCTAAAATTTAAAATAGGAAAGAATTAAAGAAGGAAGATTTGCAGAACCTTCCTAAATACTTGATTGCAAATTTGGAATTGTTGATGTACAGTAATTGCTTTTGCCTTTCGGAGTAGGGGATGGAATACACGGAAGAAAGTTTGTGTCTCTTCAAGAAGAATGAATGCTGTCACTTTCATGTTTATTATGACAGCTATATCTGGTAATTCTAAAGCTATTAAATGCTATGAAACATAAACTAGTTCTAATACACTCAAGGAACAGCCAGTTTACACAACAGCTGGGAAAGAAAATCAAAGCCACTCCATTGGACCAGCTGAATCGTGTGAGAAAGGCATTTCATACTCTCCAGCTGACGCGGCGTGCAGATCAAACTGGCAGCTGTATTTTAGGGAAAATATACCACAATAGACAAGTGTAAGAGAAGGAGAAATCCACAAAAATGATTTTGTGCATATGAATCACACTAGCAGGGAAACTTCAGGATGAGTAAGTAAAAAGTTAGGCATCATCCCCTCAATATTTAGAAAGCCCCTCATACCCACTGCAACCACCATGAAATAAAATAAATTTTTAGAATTATTTCCCACAGAAACAAAAATCATGAGCTAAATATATTCACCATTGGTCTCTTTGTGTTGTCTTTAGATGTAAAATTCTCATAGAACTGTCAATAATGAAATCCACATAAAAGCCAAAGACATAAAAGATAAGGGAAAAACCCACCAGGTATATATTTTTTGCATGTAGCTAGTCAGGGCATGGAGAAGGAAATGGCAAACCACTCCAGTATTCTTGCCTAGAAAATCCCATGGACAGAGGGTCCTGATGGGCTATAGTCCATGGGATCGCAAGAGATGGACATGACTTAGTGACTAAACCCCCTCCACCAGTCAGGGCATACTACAACTTCACACTTTAGAAATGTGCTCAATATAAACTGTTGTCAAATGATCTTGGCGTATTTGCCAAGTGATGCATTGTATTGAGCTTATCATGTGGCAAGCACTATTATCTGTGAACCAAGTACCTTTATTTGTTCCATTGACATTGAGGAGGGATGGTTACAGAGTGTGTGAAGAGCTTGCCCAAAGCCACATCTAGTGGCTCAGAAAGTAAAGAGTCTGCCTGCAATGTAGGAGACATGGGTTCTATCCCTGGGTTGGGAAGATCCCCTGGAGAGAGGAATGGCTACCCACTGCAATATTCTTGCCTGGGAAATTCCATGGACAGAGGATCCTGGCTACAGTTCACGGGGTTGTAGAGATTTGGAAACGACTGAGTGACTAACACTTTCACTTTCAAAGTCACACAGTTAAGTGACAAAGCTGAAACTGGAACCGAGATTATTGAGATTTGAAAGGTTGGCTTCTTTGCTTCATTTTAATCTGCCTGGTGGTTGCCTTGTTTTATTAATACTTGAAGATTCCTGTGATGGTGAGATTACTGGAGAGTTCCTGATTCTCTTAGGCAGAGTATTCAGTCGTGAGCAATTCAAAATATCATCCTGTCTCCTCCACCCATTGTTCATGGCAAAAAGCTTTGGCGTCATAGGGACCCAGTTTATTCTCTCCTTTGGATGACAACCATTTATATAACCTGATTCCATTTTGAATCTTCCCTTCTCATTATTGCATCGTCCAGCTGTTTCTTACATGACATATATCGGTCTCTTCAACTTTTTGGCTGTTGGGAATGTTACATATTCTCAGTCTCTACAACTCTGAAATGGGTACCATCATATGTCTTACCACGCAGCTTTGTTGAAAAAATTTAATTCTGAGTTAATATATGTAAAACTCTTGGTATCTGCACACAAGTCCTCAAAAAATGTTTGTCATTAGTATTATAGCTGACATTATCATTGCCCTTAGGGCTACTGTGATTAAAATGTGATCACATAGGTAAAGCCTCTAGTACAGAGCATAGGCAGCTTAATCACTCAATATATGTAAAGTTCCTCACCCTTTCCCTAAGCATCTAAGGTATGGGTAGCCCTCATGACCCCTTTCATCCTTGTGAAAGTTTATTTTCTAATTTCTCACATTTGATGGTTTATTGCTGCAACAAACCAGAATTCCATCGCTGCATTAGCAATAGATTTTTGTTATGTATATTCCTTTCTTAGACAACTGTGACCTCTGACTTCCGAATGAATGTCATTATTCCATTCCATTGCATGTCAACTGAAAAAAAAAATAACAATCTGCTGCAATGTCTTGATAAATGTGTCTTTCCATGGGGCCAGTCATAATGATTCTGAGATGTCTGAAGAATGTTCTTGAAGACAGTGGTAAATGTTATCCACGCCTACTAGTGGGCCAGCACCAAGCTCTTGGTAATAAATGTCTGTCATGGTACAGATACTCTGGATTTTCGTTTGGTTCCACAGCTGCAGCATTTCAAGGGATTCTTTCTCAGGGTAAACATAATCATGTGAAGCCTCCATGCTGGACAGTAACACATTTCATTGAGAATTTTCATAATGCAGTTGTCTAGGCTACTTTTTCTTTGACTTCCTTCATTGGTTTGATTAGCTGAATAATGCCTGGAACTTGATCATATAGATATGCACATACCTATTCAGTGTGGGGAAAGCAACAACAACACAAAACCACAGGGCATCTGCCTTGTCTATTCAATAATTTCCATTAAGCATGTGCATGATAGAAAGGAACAGCCAAGTGCTGAGCAAGCGATCTGGTAGTACAAGGTGTAAGAAGACCTACATCATGTCTACAGTTAAGCATAGAAATGCATTGTAAACAGTCTTCATGCAAGTGGGTCATGGAAACTAGAGCCATGTTTTCATGTTGGGAGAAGGGAGAATTCTATCATCCATTTTGAAAATAAAAATCCTCTTTCTTTTACTATTGCTCTTTCTGTTTAAAAAAAAAGATTTTAATTCAATCACCATTTCATAATCATAAATGTATCTCTAAAGAGTAGGTAAAATGTATTTTAAAATATTGAGGACCCTTGAGAGCATTTTAACAATGTTAATTAATATTGATTTTGGTTCCTGAAATATATATGACTGTAAAACTTTAATTCCTTAACATGGTCCATTATTCTTATAACTGTGTAAAAATTACTCAGTCCTGGGTCCCATCTAATCCTTCAAAGTACAACTACTTTCATCTACCACCATCAGTGTATTCTGACCACAGATGTTTTCATCCATGCTGTGAAAGACCTTGCTACATGATTTCTGAAGAGTGAATTAAATGAAAATGATAAATATAGTCTGACCTATATGGACAAACCGTCTCATTCCTTGAAATTTATTTGGAGCTTGGCAGTTAGCTTTATCTTTAAAGTGCTTTTAAGTTACTGCCTTTCACACACTGGACACAACATGAGATCGAGTTCTCTTGAATTCATTTCATGACCTTTTCCTTCCTTTACTTATGAAGAATTCGTAAGTCATTTTGTTGTACATTGTAGATGTTTAATGCCTTGGTCATGCACACTTATGCCCCCCACCACCCACAAATTATCTCAGAGCCCCAAGTTGAAAGAAGATAATGGTTTAGGGGAGTTATGTTCTAAGGGGAGCCAGGATTTTTTTAATAAGAACTGGTAAGACATTCAGACACAGACATGACTGTCATGAAGGAAAAAGTTTGTTCTGCTCACAGATCCCTAGCAGCACAAGACAGGCTGCCATGCCAGGCCATGTGGGGAAGCACCAGCGTCAGTCAGGAGGTAGACAGAAGAAGAGAAAACCACGGTCACAAGCCTATGTTGTGGTTTCCATGGAAAGGAACTGGTGAAACAAGGTAAGCAGGTTTAGGATTGGGTAGTTTAAATAATTTCAGTGGACTCTGTGGCATAGCAGCTATTCCTATTTGTCTGGTACCTGGTTCTGGGGTATTTGGGGCAGGACGATAGTAGCCCAGAGTGCAAGAGCCCAGTAAAAGAAGTAACTGGAGAAACGGCTCTGGGTTGGTCGGTCTGCATGTGAAAGGCGCATCTCCCAGGCGAGCTGTTTGCTGTCTCTCTAGGAATTGGCTAAACCCCCGGGAAGATCAGTGCCTTCAGGGTCAGCAAGGCCACAAGATGTCAAAGCACGAGAATATACAAAAATAAAAGCCTTGGCTAATACAGATTGATGCCCATGGTGAGAGAGAGCTCTCACCTGCATGACTGATTTGTGAGCTCATCCAGGAAGCAACTGTCGTATCATTATATGCCCAGCAAGAACAAGCAGAGCCTGGCCTGTGGGAAGTATCTATAGATATTTAGTGTATTCTAGAGCCTAGGCTGAACTACTTAGTAAGTTGCCTCTTGAAATTTGTAACAATATTTGGGAGGAAAACAAAAGAGCAAGATAGAACCCTATTTTGCTTATCTAATAACAACAGTAATCTGTAACACTTTTTTTTTTTGAGTGCAGCACAGCTTCACTAAATTCCCTACATATGTTTCCAATATTTGACAGATGTGAATTTCATATGGCACATAGAATTCAGTGTCTCAGCTCTTTGATGAGTCCTAACCTCCTCTCCTGGCCTTCCTCCCTTTCTAAATCCATAAACTACTCCCTTTCAGCATCTGTGTATCTGTGCTCACTGCCGTAGTGCTCAGGAGATCAAACATATCTGTCAGTCCAGCAGGAAGCATTTATTGCATCCAGGGAGTGCACAACCCATAGAGTGTATATGCGTAAATAACCAAACCTAAGTAAATTACTGCTGTTGAAATGAGTGGAAGCAACAGGCTCCTCTTTAAGGCTAAGCAAATTCAAGTTGTCCTTATTTTTTTAAAAGGCTATTTGGGGAGTCACAAAAGCAAAAGATATTTTTAAGCATTTTAACTTAAAAAAATTAGATTATCTTTAAAGGATATTATGTGCATTCAATAAGTTTATTTCACATCATCAAGTTATGAGTTTATAAAAGGTGTTTTACATTCTGTAAACCCTTTGAAAAGTTTTAATAAAAAGTTTTTTTTAAAAAAAGAGGTATAAATTAACAGAAGTTAATGCCAGAATTTGAACCTTGATGATTAACTGGAGAAGGAAATGGTACCCCACTCCAGTACTCTTGCTTAGAAAATGCCATGGACAGAGGAGCCTTGTGGGCTACAGTCCATGGAGTCACAAAAGAGTTGGACATGACTTAGCAACTAAACAACAATAATTTAATACACCTCTTTTATGTGTAAAGGCCCAAGCAACCCTCATCTTGATCAAGAAGAGCACTAAAGTTTGAGGTTTGCTTTGAGGAGTTGTTTTGTTTTCTGATTAGAGTTCTTAAAGTCAACTGACTGGCATAAAATTGCATTTTCTTTATCAAACTTACTGGCATAGTAACTATTGTAACGAGTCCTGGTCCCACATGTTTTCTCTTTTTAATTAATTTTTTTATTGAAGGATAATTGCTTTACAAAATTTTGTTGTTTTCTGTCAAACCACAACATGAAGCAGCCATAAGTATACATATATCCCACATTTTTTAAATTGAAGTATAGTTGATTTACAATGTTGTGTTAATTTCTGCTTTACAGCAGATTGATTTACAGTTGATTTACAATGTTGTGTTAATTTCTGCTTTACATACATATTTATGTATATACATATGTATATGTATATGTGTATATATACATATACATATGTACACAGCAGATTGATTTACAGTTGATTTACAATGTTGTGTTAATTTCTGCTTTACAGCAAAGTGATTGTTACAATTACAGCAAATAGTTATACATATACATAATATTATTTTCCATTATGGCTTATTATAGGATATTGTATTCAATATATATTGTATATATATTCAACATGTTGTATTCAATATAGTTCTTTTTGCTATACAGTATGACCTTTTTATTTATCCATTCCATATATAATCACTTACATCTGCTAATCTCAACCTCCTATTCCATCCCTCCCCCAGCCCCTTCCCCCTTGGCAACCACCAGCCTGTTCTCTATTTAATTCTATTTCATAGATAGGTTCATTTGTGTTGTATATGTGAGTCCACATATAAGTGATATCATATGGTATTTGTCTTTCTCTTTTCTAAATAAAAATTTTATTTATTTATTTTTGGCTGTGATGGTCTTCATTGCTGCATGGGCTTTTTCTTTCTTTGTGACCAGCAGAGGCTACTCTCTAGTTGTGGTGCATGGACTTCTCATTGCGGTGACTTCTCTTGTTGTGGAGCACAGACTCTAGAGTGTGGTGGCTTCAGTAGTTGGGGCACATGGGCTCTCAAGCACAGGCTCAATAGTTGTGGTACATAGGCTTAGTTGCTGCATGGCATGTGGGATGATCTTCCCAGATCAGGGATCAAACCTGTGTCTCCTACATTGGCAGGCAGATTCTTATCCACTGCATCACCAGGGAAGTCCTGTCTTTCTCTTTCTGGCTTAGTTCACTTAGTATGATAATCTCTAGTTGCATCCATGTTGCTGCAAATGGCAATATGTGGTCTTTTTATGGCTAAGTAGTATTCCATTGTGTGTGTGTAGATCTTCTTTATCCATTCATCTGTCAGTGGACATTTAGATTGTGTCCTTGTCTTGGCTGTTGTGAATAGTGCTGTTATGAACATAGGGGTGCGTGTATCTTTTTGGATTAGAGTTTTGTCTGGGTTATATGCTGGGTTCCTTTTTTTTTGTTAAATTCCCTTTGTATTACATGGCCTTTGAACTTACATTTTAGGACTGGGAAAAGCTGTATGGCGTGGTCAAAAACTTTGAAACTAAATCAGGAGACTAGTCTGAGTAGCTCCATTTGCTCTGTTCTTAACTATATTGTGGTTTGGGGCTGATCATTGAATGCCATGGTATCTCTAAATAGAAGTGATCTGGACTCAGTTATCTCTATATCCCCTTTTTGTTTTAAAATAATGGTTACAAGTAAGATTGTTAATGTAAATATAAGATGAAATACTGAAGGTCTACATGGACTGAAAGATTTCACTGAGGTTGAGTATAATGTGATTTAGATCAGACTGGTTTCCAAACTACATGAAATCATTAATAAACTACCAAAAAGAGATGCTTCTTATAAGTAATGTATTGATCTTCTGGAATCAGTGGATTCCAGAAATTGTCCCCCAAGACTCGATATCAACTTGGAATAAAATGATCAGAGTATCCATTAACTGACTGCATTATTATTAATTACTACCCAAATACCTAGGAAACATGGTTATTGTATAAACATATCCTAAAGAGGGAATGAAACCAGTTTTACAAATGCTGGATTTAAATACTTAAGCAACTTTAGCCTGTTGCAGAAATAGTTTTGAAAATGGACTCTTTGCTTTGAAAAGAAAATATTAAACTCATTTGAAGATGGTGAACTAACAGAGAAATGAAATCAGTTAATGATACTCTTCTCTATTAAATCATTCCGTGAGTCATCAAGGGATTTAAATGCTGCTTAGTCTTCAATATCTGACCTGTGCTCCTCACCTAATTTCTTGCCACTCTCTCCCTTTGCTTCTTCTGCCCTCACCACTATGCTAAGCATGTCATCAAGGGAGCCTTCTTTAGATCCCACATTAGATTTTATATCCCTGTTATACTCTTCCTTGGAAGTGTTCTGTATTTCGTAACAATCATCATGATTTCAGTGACATGTTTAACGTCTATCTTCCCTCCTAGAATATAGCTGAAGAAGTCATGATTAATGCTGACATTTTGAGGGATATATCCCAATGGCTTAGCATAGCATCTGCTATATGATGTGTGCTCAGCAAGTGTGCTGAGCAATATAATTTAAAATCTCATCTAGGTATTTAGAACACATGAACAGTACCTGACAACTTGTGAGTTAAAGCTAAAGAAGGGAAATTTTTAAGTCTGTATTATTATTCCCTAGTCCCCTTTAGTGGGGCAATGTAAACACAGAGAAAAACAGGATTGATGAGTGTGTGTGTGTTTTGGGGATGGGCAGAAAAAAGATTTAGGTAGAGGGCACCTCAAATACCTGTGACGTTGACAAATGACTGACACAGAGAAAGTAAAATCATGTCCTATTTTTGAGAGCAAATTTGGTGACTTATAGACACAAATAAAAGGTTAATTTATTAATGGCTGAAGAAAGTAGAATATAAATCTGAAGGGAGGAAAGATAATTATCTTATTTTTTAATGTTTTATCTGCTGTTTACTGTAACATGCTGTCTCTTGAGATATTTATTTTCTTTAGTTAACAAGTAAGGTTTCCACTGTGGTAGCAAAATAAAGAGGTTTTTAAAGAATTTTGTGTGAAAAGTGGTTTATCTCTGGGCTGTTTCTCCCACCAGAAGTCTGATTGGTCACACCTACTTAATAGCAGCTGTTGGCTTCAGGAAATGTCAAGGAGCCTGGAAAGCAGGAACTGCTGATATTGCATAAGAGGGAGCAGGCGAGTATGAGAAGGAAGGAATTGACTCTGTCCAATTTATTCAAACCCCTAGCAGCTGTTCTCAGAACAGGCTGAATTGAAGATGCCGTCATAGCCAGTTGTGTCTGGATGTACACTGCATAACAGCCCGTCCATGCTTAATTATTATGAGCTGCCCATTTGTGTCGTCCAAACTCAATACGCAGAGTATCCACACAGTGCCAAAGCACTGCGGAAAAAGAAAAATCGATTTCATCAAAACTGTCTCTTTTTCTCCCTCAGTGATTCCCTAGTGTCTCTCCAGAGCTAGGTGCATCAGAAGCATGTGAGATGGTCATTAAAAATACGGAATTTGAGCCTTGTTATAAACCTCTTGAATCAGAGTCATCAAGTATGTGGCCTAGGAATATGTATTTTATTAATTTCCTGATAAGCAATAAGGCTAACAACTCTCATCAACATATTACTGAGTGATATAATTGATTTTATAATAACTTTTTGATCATTTGTTGTTTTTCAAGACACATGTAAAAAGGGCAGAAACTGTATTTTCCAGAAGTTATAAACCAGGAGATTGACATCCTAAAAATACAGTGTAATGACGTGGAAAGAGAACAGGATCTGGTTTAGTAGAGTTCAGTTCTAATGAGGTCTTTGCTTTGTGGCTAATACTGTGCTTTTGACTAGAAAAGATTGAATGTGAAACTACTGATATTTGAATTTTTTGACCCCCCCAGTGGTATTTTTATACGCTTCAGCCCAATTATTTCGCTCTCTGAGCATTGTTTCCTGTGTTTTAAATGGTCATTTAACAGAAGGCTATTTTTTAGAATTCAATGAGCTTTTATAAATAATCCCACTCTAAAACTATATAACGCGAGCTCTTCTTTCATCTCCTTTGGCAACCACACCAACCACACTACTAGTAAATGCTAGTTGTTATGTTTGGGCATTGTATACCATTGGATTATGGTCTGCAGTAATTTTTGTTGTATGTACACATAAAATCTGCTCCACACTTTGGGAAATTTAATTATGACTGTAAATCTGTGCCATCATATGAGAGTTCTCATGAAGAACTTGGGCTTCTTGTATGCCTTGGCTAGAATGGCTTCTTGTAGTTGTTGCCTTTCTGGGTGTCCTTACGCCATTCTTTCAGCCCTGGTTCCCTCTGTTTTCTTGATTGAGCAGGCCTCAGAGCAGCTGCTTAGCTATGTTGCTGTTATTCATTGTCAGCTTCATCCAGGGAAGAGATGTTCAGTTCCAGGAAGAGCTCTCCGGTATTAGCATGCTGGCCAAACTCCAGGACCAGGATGGTGATTCCAACCAGCTACTTAAACTAAAAGGGGGGTTCATTGCCATAACTAACCGAATTTCTTCCAGTAATCTTTGAGCAATTATTGATATGTTATTTGAGAGAAATCTTCTAATTTTAAAAAATGTGAAGATTGTAGGGAATTCCCTGGTGGTCCAATGGTTAGGACTCCATGCTTCCACTGTTGGGGACCTGAGTTCGATCCTTGGTCAGGGAACTAAGATCCTGCATTCTGTACAGTGTGGTCCAAAAAAAAAATATGAAGGTTATAATTTGCCCAAGAAAAGATTGATGGACAAGTTTTTAATACTCAGAAAACTTTAGGGGATGATCCTGACAGAGATGAATTGCGGGTACTGTGACAGGGAATTAGTGATTTAGGGGGAGCCACAATTAGATTACCAAGAACAAGTTGAAGGATTTATCGCTTGAACTTTCTTTTTTTAGGTAACTGACTTGTAACTTAAGATATTTAATGCCTCTCATAACGTCCTTCTGAAAAAGTTGGGAAAATAAGTGTTTTAGATTGAACAGGTGGGATTATAGCCAACTGAGAATTCTGCTAAAGGAGAGTGTTGTTCAGAAGAAATCCTAAGTGGTCTCTGTGCAGTAATGTGCTGGAGCCATACCAGCTCTTGAGAGTTCTTTGTACACATTTCTTCCCAGTGCCTTATTTGGTGAAATCACATTGGTAGGTTGAAATCGACCATTGTGGGACTATTCATACCAAGGAAATTGGTCAACAGTACAATCTGGGCTTTATTTCTCTCTAGAGAAGCCATTGTTAAACATTTACCAGCACACCATTGGGCCTGTTTTTTTTTTTTTTTCTCAGTTTTGAATTCAGTCACTAAGAAATACTGTATTTATGAGTTAATGTGGTAGAGTTAGGGGAGAAAAGGATGTCACTTGCCCTCTGCTGAGGTAGCTTCTTGTCTAGTGGAAGAGAAAGACATTTGGCCTGCAAAGCCCTACATATCATACTCCCTTGATTTCTTCTTTTCTTTTTTCTTTCCTCTCACCTTGTACCAGTTTCTCTGCTCAAATGCTATGCTCTTAGCCACCCAGGTATTTTTGCCGTCCCTTAAACACCCCAAGCTCATTCTTGCCTCAAGGTTTTGCATCTGCTGTCCTATCAGGAGTGCTTTCTTCTGGAACTTTGCATCCCTGCTCTATCCAAGTTCAAATATCACTTCTTCAGAAAAGCCTTCTCTGACTACTTCTAGACTAAAATAAGCAACTTGCTCTGCCTCCCAGGCACTCTTTTTTCATGAAATCCAGGTTTTCACTTTTAAACTGTGGCATTTAAAATAGTTTTGATTTATAGATTTCCAAAGATAGTTCAGAGTTTCTATTATACCCCCCATCCAGTGTTCCCTATTTTAACATCTTGTTACTATGATACCTTTCTTAACAACAGAAAAGCCAATGTTAGCATATTATTATTAACTGAATTCCACATTGTATTTGGATTTCACCTTTTTTTCCCCCTTAATCTAATGTCTTTTTCTGTTCCCTGATCACACCAGGATGCCACATTCTGTTTAGTCATCATGTTTCCTTAGCCTCCTCTAGTCTTTGATAATTTCTCAGATTTTCCTTATTTTCAATGACCTTGACAGTTTTGAGAAGTACTAGATGAGGCATTTTGTAGAATGTCCTTCAATTGAAGTTTTTTATTAAGTTTTTCTTATGACTACAACTGAGGTTAGGGGTTTGGGGGAGGAAGACCACAGAAGTAAAGTGCCATCTTCATTAGATTATATCAAGTGTACTTGCTATCAACATGAATTATCACTGATGATACTAGCCTTGGTCAACTGGCTGAGCTGGGTGTTTATCAGGTTTCTCCACTGATAAATTACTCTTTCCTCTCTCACGCCCTTCCATCACAGTTCTCTTGAAAGAAAAGTATTAAATAGAGTCCACCCTTGGGGGGTGGGGAGTTAAGCTCAATTTCCATGAGGGGAGGGTATCTACATAAATTATTCTTCCATATCAGAGATTTGTCCACTCTTCTTCATTTATTTATTCAATTATTTATTTGTATGAAGTATTTACCAGCATACCACTGTGTCTATGTTTTTGTAGGAACGCAAGGGTATTTATTTAATATTTTGGGTTATAATCCATCACTTTTTTTGTTGTTGTTGCTCAAATTGTTACAGCTTTGGCCAATGGTAAGTCTTTCAGATTGGCTCTCAAGTCCCTTTTATATGCCCTTTTCTTTTTTTGTTGTTGTTTTTTGAATACTTCCTTACTTTCTGGTACTATAAGAGGCTCCCAGCTCATCTTGCATATTCTCTGCCCCAGTGTTTCACTAAGAAGCCCCAGTTCCTTTAACTGGAGAATGGTGTTAGAAATCATGATCTGGGCACTGAATGTGCTTGTTGCTATAGAGGTATGTATACTTGCTTATAAACCCACTCAGTGAAAAGAGCTAGAAAATATATGTATGCATATAAAGTCATGTACACACACTTATCAGAATTTTTATCTGTCGGCATTATATTAAGCTGAAGATGAGTTTATACTGATGTCTCCAACTCTAATCCAGTATCAAAGGGTGTATTCTACTTCCTTGTTTATCTGTAACCTTCAACTCTAACAGTGAGAAACCTGACTCCCACCATCTGCTATCCATTTTACTTGTTTGTTCAGTCCCAGTGTACATGTGTAACAACTTCAGAATTGTTAACCTATACTCCCATGAGAAATAACTTTATGAAAACTAGATATAGTGTTTATATTCAGTTTCTCTCATCTTTAATCTTATAGTTTCCTGTCAAAAGATCATTTT
Organism: Cervus elaphus; assembly: GCF_910594005.1. Taxonomy (NCBI): domain Eukaryota; kingdom Metazoa; phylum Chordata; class Mammalia; order Artiodactyla; family Cervidae; genus Cervus; species Cervus elaphus. The sequence goes on along the minus strand of NC_057848.1, from coordinate 140,286,918 downwards.
CCAAAATCAAACCCCAGTTTTAAAGCATCATAACATTCATCATTATTTGGAATTGTCATAGTTATGTGTATGTTGTTGGTTTTCCCATATCTATTATAAACTCCAGAAGAGCAGAAGAACTTGGTCAGTCCATCTTGCAAAGCATTCTTAACCTCAGCCAGGACATCAAATATAATGCCAAGCATAGTTAATATTTATTACATACAGAAATGAAATAATTCATGGTACAGTATACTTTTATCACTTGATTCTGTTCACTTGACCAAATGTAATTAGGTACTAGGTGAATGATACATCCCTTGAAAACATGGAAAAATGTTTGATAGATAAAATGCCAATGAATTAATTTGTACTGAGAAATAAGTCTGCCAATGGATAAGAGTATTCATATCAAATGATCTGTTTCCTCATTCTCTGTAGGAAAGTACTATCCAAACCATACTTATTGGAGCAAAATCAAATAAAGGTAATGCTAATCACCAAGGGACTAAGCCATGGGGCAGAACCCTGGGGCCTTTGTCACATGATCCTCTATAAATTACAGTCAATTCAAATAGGTTATTGAAAGTAGACTGACCCTTCAAGTAGATAGGCCCCAACCTCATTTAACTCTCCTCAGAGAGTGAGTATCCTTTTATTACAGATGGATCCATATTATAGTTTCACAAAATAAGGTTAAATCCATGCCCTTACATTGTTACTGATAAGACCTCTTAGCCTGGACTAATGTTCAACGGTTAATAGCAGCATTCTAGACAACTACTAGAAAAAATGCCGTTATCCTCACCACCATTCATACTTTGTTACCAGTTCAACTGATAAAAATAATACTTCATGAGTGTTGTTTGAATAGCATGTGGTACATATATTTCCAGATAATTTTTATTGAATTATTGGATTGTCATAGCAGATCTGATATTGCCTCTCTCCCTGCTACTCACTCATATAGAAATATTTTACAATCAGCCTTATTGAAAGATACTGTCAGAAACAACCTTGCTAATCTGTGCGGTGGTGTTGCAGGAATAAAGTGTTTATGAAATTGAATAGAATCAAAAATGTCTTGGTTGATGAAATTGACATTTCAAATTGGGTGACAGGGATGGTGCAAAAATCAACTGGTATTTTTCATCTTTTAAAGTATATATCTTCCTATTTGGATAGTTTTAATTACTTATTTTTTAATTGGTGGAAAATTGCTTTACTATGTTGTGTTGGTTTCTGCTGTACAACAACATGAATCAGTCGAATACACACATATGTTCGTGTGTGTGTGTGTGTGTGTGTGTGTGTGTGAGTGTGAGTGTAAAGTCGCTTCAGTCGTGTCTGACTCTTTGTGATCCTGTGGACTGTAGCCCGTCAGCCTCCTCTGTCCATGGGATTCTCCAAGCAAGAATACTGGAGTGGGTTGCCTTTTCCTTTTTCCTGGGGATCTTCCAAATATCTAACTATGTATATATACATATATACATCCTCTGTACAACATATATATACATACACATATATATACATACACACATATATATACATCCTCTGCTTGGATATTTTTAGTTAAAAAAAAGTTTCTTACTTAATTTAAACTGTTAAGACAGTAAGAGAAAAACAGAAAGAAAAGGAAATCTTCCAGAACTTGCCTGTGCAATTCTGAAAATATGTTATTCATTTACAACACACAATAACTTCTTTTTATGACCCTGCTCTGAAAGAAACATAATTCTACTTCATTCTTCATGCCAGAAATAAGTGTACTCCTAAGCAATTGTTTTTTTTAATGTTATGAACCCTGTGAAATATGTAATTGTCTCAATTTCACAATTTATTTTGAATCTTAAAATAATTAAATTTGTGTCACTTTTAAAATATATACTGCCTTTTCTAAGGGATAGATCCTTTTAAGCCTCCTCAAATGTTTTCTGAAGCAATATGAGGTATAAGTATATGACTTAAATCAAAACGATTACATGGTTAATTCCATCAGATGAGTGTATAGGGGTATCCCCCATCTCTAGCACAAGAGTATACTGGTAAATTGTCTATAATACTCATGGCAGATATTCAATCACATTTTCTCTTAGACAATGCTGTATTCAAACAGAACAATTCTTAACTCTTTAGCTCCACATTTCATGGATTATATACAAATCACTTCACTTCTTATTAAGGAGATAATTACACAAAGCATGTCATTGTGACTTGCAAGTACACATTATCTTACATGAATTGCATTTCAGCATCTTCAATGGTGACCTGAGAGTAGCTCAGTTGTTAAAGAATCCACCTGAAATGCAGGAGACCCCGATTTGATTCCTGGGTCGGGAAGATCCACTGGACAAGGGATAGGCTACCCACTCTAGTATTCTTGGGCTTCCCTTGTGGCTCAGCTGGTAAAGAATCCAGCTGCAATGCGGGAGATCTGGGTTTGATCCCTGGGTTGGGATGATCCCCTGGAGAAGGGAAAGGCAACCCGCTCCAGCATTGTGGCCTGGAGAATTCCATGGATTGTATAGTTCCACGGGTTCGCAGAGTTGGACATGACTGAGCAACTTTCACTTTCACTTTTGAGAACTGTCTAAATCCCTGGAGAACTTGAGGGTGGTTTGATAACCTCAACAGGAATCTCTTACTAATCTACCTCTTAGGATCACTATCCTTGCAAATGTCCCATTGTTTCAGTTGTCTATTACTGTAGAAAAACACTTCCATATTACTGTAGAAAAACAACACTAGTCATTTATTATTCTCATGTCTTCACCATGTTGACTGTACTCAGCAGTTCTTTATTCTAGTCTTTCATGCAGTTGGACAGTGACAGAAGTTGTAATCATTCCTGAGAATTCCACGCACACATGGCTGGCAGGTGACTCTGGCTGCATGCTAGGACTTCGGAAAAGGCTGTTGATGGTGACATCTACACGGAACCTCTTCATGTGACCCGGGTTCTGTTGGTAAACATCTTGAGAAAGAGAAAGCCAGGAGGAAACCTTAATGCTTTTTCAAACCTAACCTGAGGAGTCAAGTAGAATCATTCTAACCACATTCTATTAACTGAAAGCTAGTCACTAAGTCCAGCCCATATTCCAGAGGGGAATTTGACTTCACATTTTAATAGGAAAAGTATCTAAGAATTTTTTGGACATACTTTCAGAACATTCCACATATTTTGCCTTTTGATATTAATTCTTATTTGTTTCAGATGACTATATTTCCCTCTCTAAGTTCCCCATACTCTAGATGGCTGCTTTATCCCGAGCCTGTATCTACTGACGGCTTGACATCACTGCATAGCATGCAACCTAATGGCCTGGAACTCCATGTCTACTTGTCATTGTGTTCTCTTTCCAAATAATGCATCATTGCTGAATTCTGTTTTTATCTCTTTATACATAAGGGGACAATGTGTTATGCTCAGATTAGTTAAAAACAACTTGCACTCTTTATTGCTGGTGATAGTCTAAGATTATAAGGTTTCTCTGGGGCTAACGTGTACTTTGATTAGGACTTATGGACATTTGCAATCATCCTAGCCCCCTTAGTTAACTCAGCAAAGTGGAACACAGTCTCCAGTGTGTCTTATTGCCTTTATACATCAGTCAATAGCAGCACCTCATGGACCATTTCATGTTCTATTCAGTTGATGATATATCGGGTTGAGGAGGGTTAAATTAAAAGACCAATTTATTCATGACATGGTTCTAAATACTCTGGAAAGGTTTGTTTTTTCTGCAGGCACTTGAGATCACCGGAAAGAATCAAAGGATGGCTTTTATGACTCTTGCTCCTATCTATCATGCTTCCTAGAAATTACTGCCTGGAACAATACTCCCTGCCCTCTGAAATATAAAACCTTGGCAACATTCCATAGTACAATCTTGCCATTAGTCAAGGTAAGACTCACTATATTTCTACAGTTAGAGAAGTAATGAGAATTATGGAAATTATAATACTTATAGTATTTTATTAAGTGGTATCCACTTAATATAGCAAATAGACATGGCAAATATTTTGCAAGTTCTTTGCATATGCATGTAAATAGGTTTAATGGAAATTTAGCTATCCCCAACTTTGGCACCAGGGGCTGGTTTCATGGAAGAAAATTTTTCCACCACCTGGGGTGGGGGGATGGTTTCAGGATGATTCAAGCACATTGCATTTATTGTGCACTTTATTTCTATTTTTATTTCTATTATTTGTTACATTTTTATTTTATTTATTACTTTTTTCCCACCTCAGATCATCAGATCTTGGAGGTTAGGGATCCAGGTATGGCACATCTGTATAAATCAGTCATTTCCAAATGCATGTAATTTGATCCCTTAACTGATATTAAGATGATAATTCTATTTGTTACTCTACAATTTAATGCCTTATTTGAAACAAGAGTGGTTTTTAACCTTTAAACTATAAGATTTTAAATCTGGTTGGTGTCCTACAGTATGGAATTTAATTTAGTTTAGTTAAATTAATACATCCAATTTGAAAGACAGCTCAATGTCTTTTGCTCAGCACAGCTGTATGAAATTTCCAACAGGGAAGAAACTTCCCACTGTGTTTAAACTTTGAATGTATTTACAGAAGATTAAAAATACCAGCACTTTATAGTCACATGCTGGTGAAAATTGCCTTTGAAATAATTCATGAAGTAGGAAAAATGGAATTTCAGTAATGTAGACTATAAACCGGTTTTGGTTAAGAATTAGTATTTGTACAATATTAAGGGATATTTAGTGTGTAAATATGTTTAATAGTATATTTTGTGTTATGTTAACATTTTTATTCCAGACCCCAGAACATTTTAAATAGATTTATTAAAATCTTCACTTCTCTGCTCTGATTAGGGAAATGCTTATATCTCATGCTTGGCCTCTTCATCGTAGTTTTAAAATAGTCGCAATAGAGAATTATAGAGCAAGTGAATCAGGTTGCAGATTGGAAAATTAGAATCATTCATTGAGATGACTATAGGCAAGGTTTCTTAAATCCAAAATATACATATAAAACATATATTGCCACCATGTGTTATGCTTATTGACATTAAAGAGAGAGCAAATCTCCTGGAATGTAAAAGTTTTGTACAGTGCTGTCTCTTTCAGAGTTACCCATGAAATGCCCCTCCAGCAGCAGAAAAAATCGGAGAACCCCAGCTTCACCCCAAATACTCAAAAGTGTCTGACATGTCAAGATGCACAATGTCAGAAACTCTAGAACTCTTCTTGGTTGCTGTTTTGCTATCACAAATTTACATCATCATTACAATTTCTTTATCAATCAGTTCTTTTGAACTAACAGATTAGTTTATTTTTTTATTTATTTCTGTAAACTATAGTTGACTTAGTTTTCTTTAGGCATCCATCTTCTGAGAGGTAACTGTGCCTGGTTACCGAAGACCTAGATAATAGTTAATACTCTCCTAAATTGGATTATGACACTAGGTGGCAGCCTTAAAAGTCCAGCATCATCTTTAGCAAGTATTTTCTAAATCTTAAACTATGAGGCATCAACCTAACAAAATCTGTTTATAGTTATTCCTTACCCCATCCATGTAAGACTTGGGCTCTTAAACTTACTTCCCAACAGTACAAGGAAAATAGAGCATAGGGGAGCTGTAGAGAAATAGTGTCCATTTCTGGCTGGGAAATGATGGAAGGGGGAGGAAAAGGGGGGAGAGAAGAAAAGAAAGAAGCAGTCACCAATTTCTCAGTTTGTGGATATAGGGTATAGGAGGGAGGTACTTTTGATAAATAAAGGTGACATTAATGCCTGAGAAGGAGGCCATTGCTTTTACTATCCACTGAGAGAGCTCGGGAAAGGTCACTTTGCCCTTCACTTCACTCTGAACAAGACTCTAGGAAGTTGGCCTATAATAGAATCTGACAGAAGGAAGACCTAAAGTTTTCTTTTCCTTTCCTGAGCCAATCTCAGTTCCCATATGGCACAGGCACTGGATTGAGAACTGGCTGACCTGATGAGGGACTCACTGTAGCTGTCAAGCCAACAGATGTGATGGAGCGAGGTGGGGTCCAGTTGTTCTGACTGAGTTAAAGATGACCAGATCACTCATTGAACCCATCACAAATTTCAGTCAAACTGTTAGCAGGGTTAGCCACAACCATGTTTGCAAGGAATCTTGTCACAGGGACCAGAGGAATAAATACCTGAGTACCTTGACTCATCAGAAAGATCCTTAAAACCCTTTTGTCCACATTCTCTGATACCACCTTAGGGAGAGAATCAGGCAGGGCCTTAGGGAGGCTCTCTGAAAAAGTAAATATTTTAATCTAAATCTGATAATCTTCATTTTAAAAGATGTACCTCAATATTATTTTGTCAGAGTAAGTTCAAACTAGATTGGCTATTTAGTGATATTTATTCTCCATTGATGCCTTGTGGTTGAGGGTAGTATCTGGATAACAAAATACATGAATTTCATTTAATTTATCTTACCTTGTAAGAGAGGGGAGAAAGTAATTCCCTCAGCTCACCTCTTTGGCCAGGGATCCCCCATTCCCTTCCCTGTCATGCCAGTGGAGAAAGAAAGGAAACACTGCAGCATCCTTGTGTTTCTAACATACTCTGTAAATCTGAATTTCTGTGTAAAGTCTACTCATCTTGAGATCAAAGAATTTGCTTTAAGCTCCACATTTAAAATAAACATTAGTCTTCAATTTACTGAGTGCAAGAAACTGTACTTGGAGGCATTAAGTTGTAAGTGTCCAATACACATTGTCATCATCATAGTGAGTCTATCATAGTCTCTCGCAGTTTAAACCAATTCTTCATCACTGTTGTGAGTTCTCTCCATATCTTTTAATCCATCAGTTGCTTTCTGATGTCACCTACGCCCTCCCAGCGTGTAAAATAGTTATGATTAGTTGTGCTAATGATGAAAGTGCCTACTTCTGTACCCTGTGTTAATGCCCTTCAGCAGGATGCCATTAGGAATATTTCTAGTCAACAAAGTAAACTTTTTTTTTGTAGCAAGGGAGACTAACCCATGGGGAACAGTGGGACATTCCAATAAGAAAGAGTTGGCAATTATTCTAGGATTTGGGTTTATGCTAATTGATTTTAAGGAAGTTCCAAGGAAGTGAATGTTTGTTTTAGAGTGCATGTTGCAGAAAATGAGAGCGGTTTTTTTCTTGGTGACAGAAGGAACTGAGCAGGGCTGGAATTGTCACTGGGTCATTGGTAGTGATCACTCACATTAACAGAGAAGGGGAAATCCTTGGTCATTTTTGTGGTTGTCCAGGAACTTTGCTTTCATTGTTGCTGTTTAAATTTCTGTTGAGGAGAGATCAGTGTAGTCTTGTTTTTATTACCATCATGGAGAGAATCCTTGTCTGATGTTGATGTTCCGTGAGAGTATGTTGAGCAAGAATCTACTATAGCCTATCTGGTAGCAACAAGGCCATCTACCAGTTGCCAAGACTCAGGCCTCTTATTTTCTTTCTCACCTAGAATTACTCTGAACCACCAGGTCAGCATTGCTAGTTACCAAGCTTTTGGTGCCAAGAGTTGACCTGAAGAAAATTATGATCATTTGCTTTGAACATCCACTACAAATTAATGTTTTCTAGCCCTGAGTGCTCCTTCACTGCTCCTTGACAATAAAAAAAAATATACTTCTTGATGAGTTCCTGTTATAATGACCATGGAAGCCATTTCAAACTCTTCATGCACTCGTCAAGGGTATAATTTAATCACAGCATCTCTTACTCTTAATAAATGACTATATCTACAAAATAGTTGAAAGATTGAGTCTATATAATTAGAAAATCCACTTTATAATCCCCTCCCCTCCTCATTACCTCTAAGTGCCTCTGTGAATATCAGTCTTCCCTCTCCTTGCAGAGCAGGATTCCCACTTTTCTGTCAAGTTCAGTTCAGTTCAGTTCAGTCACTCAGTCGTCTCTGACTCTTTGCGACCCCATGCAGCACCACAGTCCTCCCTGTCTATCACCAACTCCTTGAATTTACCCAAACTCACGTCCATTGAGTCAGTGATGCCATCCAATCATCTCATCCTCTGTCGTCCCCTTCTCCTCCTGTCTTCAATTTTCCCCAGCATCAGGGTCTTTTCCAGTGAGTCAGCTCTTTGTATCAGGTGGCCGAAGTATTGAAGTTTGAGCTACAACATCAGTCCTTCCAACGAACACCCAGGACTGATCTCCTTTAGGATGGACTGGTTGGATCTCCTTGCAGTCCAAGGGACTCTCAGGAGTCTTCTCCAACACCACAGTTCAAAAGCATCAATTCTTCAGAGCTCAGCTTTCTTTATAGTCCAACTTTCACATCCATACATGACTACTGAGAAAACCATAGCCTTGACTAGATGGACCTTTGTTGGCAAAGTAATGCCTCTGCTTTTTAATATGCTATCTAAGCTGGTCATAACTTTTCTTCCAAGGAGTAAGCGTCTTTTAATTTCATGGCTGCAATCACCATCTGCAGTGATTTTGGAGTCCCCCAAAATAAAGTCTGCCACTGTTTCCACTGTTTCCCCATCTATTTGCCATGACGTGATGGGACCGGATGCCATGATCTTAGCTTTCTGAATGTTGAGCTTTAAGCCAACTTTTTCACTCTCCTCTTTCACTTTCATCAAGAGGCTCTTTAGTTCTTCTTCACTTTCTGCCATAAGGGTGGTATCATCTGCATATCTGAGGTTATTGATATTTTTCCTAGCAATCTTGATTCCAGCTTGTGCTTCCTCCAGCCCAGCGTTTCTCATGATGTACTCTGCATATAAGTTAAATAAGCAGGGTGACAATATATAGCCTTGACGTACTTCTTTTCCTATTTGGAACCAGTCTGTTGTTCCATGTCCGGTTCTAACTGTTGCTTCCTGACCTGCATACAGATTTCTCTAGAGGCAGGTTAGGTAGTCTGGTATTCCCATCTATTTCAGAATTTTCCACAGTCAAATTTTCCTGTCAAAGCTACTAGTATTTCTGATTCCATGAACTCTAACCATCCATATGATATTGTCCAATTAGTCCTCTTTTCTCTACCATCTTTTATCTTTTTATCTTCATGTACTCAATGACAACATCCCCTTATTTACATGTATTCTAATATTTTTATAAATTAGGAATAAGCTAACCTATTCCTCCTTGAGCTCTCATTTCTTAGCACATTCATTTTCTCTTATTGCCTTCATTTATTTAAATGTTGGAGGAGACTGATTTCGGTGGTAAAAATTACCTTAAAATCTTTGTTATTCCAGGCTTTCTCCAGTTAACACTGATAATTCCTTGGCTCATAATGATGTCTTTCAATTTGTCATCTAAACTTGCCTTTGATATCACACTCGATCAAGTGACTCATTATTTTGGATGTTTTGGTTCTTTAATTGTATTTAAAAATTAGGTGTATATAGTTTTTCTCCTTACAAGACCAGAAGGACTCATTCTTTCAACCATTTAGAATTTTTGTCTCAAAACATTTTTGATTTTGGAGGGTAATACAAGAGTCTCAGGGAATCTTCAGTTGTAGAGTGGATCCTAGCTTTCTCAGTGTATGGATGGTGCTAAGGACCAAGAAATTACAAATGTCTTCTTATTGGTCAGTCATCATAAGTTAGCAGCCAACCAGGGAAACTTAGAAGAACCATCTCTCTGGCATAGCCTAGAGCTTGTATGCGTGCATGCCATGCTAAATCGCTTCAGTTGTGTTTGACTATTTGCGACCCTATAGACAGTAGCCTGCCAGGCTTCTCTGTCCATTCAATTTCCCAGGCAAGAATACTGGAGTGGGTTGCCATGCCCTCCTCCAGGTGGCCTTCCCAACCTAGGGGTCAAACCTGCGTCTCTTATGTCTCCTGCATTGGCAGGTGGGTTCTTTACCACTAGCGCCACCTGTATATTGCCATTATACAAGCCCAGAGCTTGTATAGCTATTAAGAAAAAAAAAAAAAAAAAAGTAGTGCATGTTTAAATAACTAAGTATACATTCATCAATAAAAATTGTTAAGTTCCTTCTGAAAAAGGTGCTGCTTAACCACAAACCTCTGCTAAATGGTGATCTTCTTTGATGTTGGTATTTCATTCTGTATTTGAAAGTGCAGTCCCAAGAATATGCGTTCCCATGCAGTGTTAGATCCTCAACACAAAGAATTGTTGCTATTTCTGCTGGCTGTATCCCAGCTCCTTTAGTAATTTTTTCTCCAGAGAACCATAATGAATAATAAAATGTGTTATCTGTGCTACTCGGCTCCTACATGTCTCCTCCCACATATCTTCTGTTCCAACCCCCCCTCCCCAAAACCCATATGCTTTAAAATATCTTATGGTGGATTTTATTTAGAATTTTATGCCAAGATGTTAACATTTTTATTATTTCTCATTAATATGCTTCATTGCCAAAATTGGCCTTTCTTCTAAAATTAGTCAGAAAATCACTTTCCCTTTGTAAATTAATTTGGCATCACTATAAATATTACTTATCACTTGAGATAAGATTATTCAAACATTGTGGGTTTGTGTTGTTGCAGTTATTCTCATTTTGAGTACCTTAGTATTCAAAAAGGAAACACTGTACTCTCTTTGAGAAGTTAGTATATAAAATGGGAAGCTACCATGAGTAAGTCATGAGTCTGAGTCACCTATGTATGCAGAAAATAATCCTCAGAGTTCAAAGATTGGAGCTACCTGTCAAGGTCAGGAAAGATTGAAGGCAGGAGGAGAAGAGGACAACAAAGGATGAGATGGTTGGATCGCATTACCAACTCGATGGACATGAGTTTGAGTAAGCTCTGGGAGTTGGTGATGGACAGGGAAGCCTGGCATTCTGGAGTCCATGGAGTTGCAAAGAGTCAGATACGATTGAGCGACTGAACTGACTGGTAGATGTTTAACAGAGAACAGATTGAGATGTATGTGTTCATGGGAATGAGCTCATCTTCGAGTTAAGGATGGCTTAAGCCTTGTCTCCTTCCTAAGAATCTGACACTATTGCATTTGTTAGCCTGGGGCAAACATGCACCAGGGTAAGCAAAATTTCTTGTGGATACCTTTGTTTTCAGCTATCATACCATGCCAATTCAAACAATCACTGGTCTTAGAGATTGGCAGGAAACCATCTTCCTTTGCATGGGTTCTTTCATAGTTTCTCTCTAATTTTCTAATCTTCAATAGTTTCTCCCTAATTATCTAATCTTCGTAAGCAGCATGGAAGGTAAAAAAATAGAAATCACTATATCAAAACAGCAAAAAGAAAAGCTAATTTAAAAATGAGACTTTTTAAAGGAATCTCTGGGGTAACATCAAACTACTAACATTTGCATTATAAGAGTCTCAGAAGAAGAATAGAGAAAAAAAAGGGTAGAAAATGTATCTGATGAAGGTATTGCTGAAAATATCTCAATTGTGAAGGAAAAAACAGATATCCAAGTACAGGAAGCACAGAGTCCAGAAAAAGATAAACCCAAAGAGACCCACACCAAGTAGTATCATAATTAAAATGGCAAAAGTTAAGGAGAGAATTCTAAAGGCAGCAAGAGAAAAACAAAGAGTCATATACAAGGGAACCCCTTATAAGGTAGTCAGCTGGTTTTTCGGTAGAAACATGCCACTAGGGAGTGGCATGATATATTTAAAATGCTGAAGGAAAAAACCCTACAACTTAAAATACTCAACTGAGCAAAGCTATCTTTCAGAATTGAAGGATAGACAAAACAACAACAAAAAAACTTGAAACACGTAGATATAGGTCAACATATATGAACTACTTGGTAACCACAAATCAGAAGTTTAATAGTATTTTTTCCTTCCTTAAGAAAAGTTAGCAATCAACAAAATGAAAGACAACTTACTGAATGGGAGATGATATTTGCAAGTATCTTCTGATATATTTAATAACAGGTTAATATCCAAAATATATAAAGAGCTCATAAAACTGAATATGAAAATATCAAACAAGCCAATTAAAAATGGGCAAAAGACCTAAAGAGACATTTTTCCAAGGAAGACCTTCAGATGGTCAACAGGCACATGAAAAGATGCTCAACATCGCTAACCATCAAGGTAGTGCAAATCAAAACCACAGTTAAAACCTCATGCCTGTTAGGATGTCTGTCCTCAGAAAGAGAAGAAATAATGTTGGCAAGGATGTGGAGAAAAAGGAATCTTGGTTCACTGCTAGTGGGAATGTAAGTTGCTGCAACCACAATGGAAAACCATATGGAGGTTCCTCAAATAATTAAAAATAGGACTACCATATGATCCAGCAATTTCACTCCTGGGTATACATCCAAAGAAAATGGAAACACTCAATCAAAAAGATGTATGTGCCCAACATTTATAGCAGTATTATCTATTATAGCTAAGATATAGAAGTGACCTAAGTTTATGTATAAAGCAGATTATTATTCAACCATAAAAAAGAACAAAATTTTTCCATTTGCAACAATGTGGATGTTCTTGGAGGGGTATTGTGCTTGGTGGAGTCAGGCAGAGTAAGACAAACATTATCTGTATTCACTTATATATGGAATCTAAAAAGTAAGACAAACAACTGTGAAAAAACAGAAATAGACTCATAGGTTCAAAGAGCAGACTAGTGCTTACTAGAGGAGAGAGAGATGGTAGGAGAAGCAAGAATAGTATAAGAGGATTAGGAGGTTCAAACTACCATAAAAAATAAGTAAGATACAAGGGTGTAGTTTGTAGCACAAGGAATATAACCAATATGTTATAATAATTTTAACTGGAGCATAATCTATACAAATATTGGATCACTATTTTGTATATCTGAAACTAATACAGCATTGTAAATCAAGTATGTGTGTGTGCTAAGTCACTTCAGTCATATCCAACTCTGCGACTCTGTGGACTGTAGCCCACCAGGTTCCTCTATCGATGGGATTCTCCAGGCAAGAATACTGGAGTGGGTTGCCATACCATCCTCCAGGTGTATCTTCCCAACCCAGGGATGGAATCCATGTCTCTTGTGTCTGCTGCATTGGCAGGCAAATTCTTTACCACCAGCATCCCCTGAAAGTGAAAGTGGGAGTGGCTTAGTCGTGTCCAACTCTTTGTGACCCCACGGACTATACAATCCATGGAATTCTCCAGGCCAGAATACTGGAGTGGATAGCCTTTCCCTTCTCCAGGGGATCATCCCAACCCAGGGATCAAACCCAGGTCTCCCACATTGCAGGCGGATTCTTTACCAGCTGAGCCACAAGGGAAGGCCAAGAATACTGGAGTGGGTAGCCTATCCCTCCTCCAGCAAATCTTTCCCACCTAGGAATCGAACTGGGGTCTCCTGCATTGCAGGCGGATTCTTTAGCAACTGAGCTATCAGGGAAGCCCCTCCAGCGCCACCTGGGAAGCCCCAAATCAACTAAACTTCAATTAAAAAAAGGCAGTGTTACTTTAATAGTTTTTACCAACCCAAATTTATATTGGTAATTTTCCAGTTTAATATTTACAGATGTTCTCAGTCCTTAAGCTAGACAGAGAATGCAGAATATTAACACAATTTCAGATTTCTAAAGCAATTTAATTTCACCAGAGACATTAAAGAATTAATACCTACATAGGAACTAGAAATCTGACACTCTTTCCTTCAGAATTATTAATAGCCTGTAGGCTTATATACCCATGGATGAATAAATATTCAATGGAAATAGCACTAAGCACCACTGTTATTGTAACCCAGGATCATTATGTGTACATAGATTGCGAATGTGTTTATTGTCCTGGTTTTAATGACTTGCCATATATGTATATCCCCAAAGGGTCCCTTCTAAGGTTGTCCTCAAATCAACATGATTGAAATTCTTGAAAAATGCTGAAAATTGCAAAATCAGTAATCATTTATTAAGTTGATCAATAGATGTGGGCATTTTGTGACAAGAATGGGTCATCAGGGCAAGTGTGGATAGGGAGAGGGAGAAAAAAAGCCTATAACTGGCAAATGAAGAAAAAATATGTAAGTTCAAGGTTTTTGTTAATTTAATGGATATGGTCATGGTTTATTTTCTGCTCTCAAACATTTTGTACTTCATTATGTAAAAGGAAATTAATATGATTATATAAGAGAATACTAATTGCATCCTTCCTGTCCAGGGTCAGATATACAAGTTCTCAGTCCCTTAGAGGGAAATGCTCTGAAGTTTTCTTCAGGTTTAAAAAAAATCCAGAAACTGTTAAAGAAAAAGAAAATGATTTAGATTAGATGAATCTTTTATTGCCCCCGTGGGAGGGAAACACAAATGACTCAAGTATTTTAATAAGATTTAAGATTCATTTAAAGAATCTTCATGATTCATCTGCATTTATTTTTTCTATCACAAAACCACTTATAATACTGTTCCCAAAAGAAGAGAGAGAAATGATAATGAGGATACCAGCATATAAATATAATGACTGGAAAGATTATTTTTAAAAAAGTTAACCAAGGCATAGATTTCAGACAGTAAATACTAGTCTTGGGTTGTTATATATATTTTAGTAAAGATTTTCATTTTATGGCAATCACATATGTTGCTTAGCTGGAATTAAATTCATTTCTCAACTTTCAAGATGGTAAGTTGCCTCTGATATAACCCACAGCCTTTTATAAATAGAACCATTGTAAAATATTTTTAACGCTGAGAAATAAAAGTATCTTTTTCTCTAGTTCAGTAAGTAGACTAAAACTATACTGTTTTTTTTCTTTCATTTGTTTCCTTTTTCTTTTTTGGTTATGTCATTGGACCAGAAACACTGATTCATTAGCCCTTGATTGTAGTGCCTATAAAGTGCTTCCCTTAAACCATTTGTCTCAATATATGTATTTATAAGTGGGGAATATGCTATGTAAGTGAGATGCTCTGTCACTGTTGCTTATGAGAGATCTTGACAGACATGTTCAGTTTTTCCTGAATGCAAAAATCAAACAGTGAAAACTCCTGCTTATGGCCATTTCTTGTTTATCCAGCATCATCTTTGCTCTTTCAAAAGACACTGCTGAAAATGACTGACCCCACACCCTCCTCAAAATTTCTGTTTTAACTACATAAACAAAAAAATGGTGAATAGTTTCCTACAGAGAAAACATTGGAAATTATTCTACTTTCAACTAACTTATAAGATAACTAAGTATAGTTTTGCGTAGGCTGGACTTTTTTTATAATTCTATTTTCCCAACTTATGCAATAACTTTACTATCAGTTTGGATACTTCTCAAAAGAAAATTTCCCAAATGTGGCAGAGCAGCAGTGAGTGTGTAAATAAGCAGGCTGGACCTGTGTCTTCCCTATTATCAGATCATCTCCCACCTCCTCAAGTTCTTTTAATATCCATCAAAACAAAAAATCACTAAGGAGCACAGCAAAACTGGCATTTGGAAATGTGTCTGCCTAATGAAACATGGACCAGAAATGCTAGGTTATGTTGGTTTTGTCTCTGTTCTTACTCCCATTAGTCTGTCTTGCTCTTCTGACCCATTCTTATCTTCTGCCTACTATGGTCTCACATCTATAATCAGGCTCCTTTTGGAATCCTCCCTTCCCTTCACCCCCTCTTCTCAGTTTTATTATTTTTTATACTCGGCCCAGTTCCTAGCCCAGATTTTTGCTCCTTATCTCTTTGTCTGGACCATACAAGGATGAGTGATTACACTATGGTTGTGGTTCTGTTTTCAATTTTCTAGCTCAGAGAATTCACAATTCTGATCTAACTCCGGAGACAGGGAGCCTGGCTAGTCTTATAGTCTGAGGACCAGCAGCTTTCACATCTCTTGGGAGATTATGTAAGGGATGCAGAATCTCTGTCCTCACTGCAGACCTATGGAATCAGAATCAGTTTATCTGCATTTTAAGAAGAGTCCCATCGTAACTTTGTATGTACACTATTTAGTACATGAGAAGCACTGGGCTAGGTTGTTGGTCCTCAAACTTATTTTTAACAGAAAATGCTTCTCAGTAAAGTAAGCGTTTGAGACATTTACCCCACAATACTGTACCCCTCCCCCCATTTGCAGTTTTGCTGTCTGCAGTTCCAATTACCTGTGGTCTACCTCTGTCTGAAAATATTAAAGGGAAAGTTCTAGAAGTAAACAATTCATAAAGTTTACATTCTATGATGCTCTGAGTAGCTTGATGAAATCTCTTACTATCCTGCTGTGTCCCACCCAGGAGGTGAATCATCCCTTTGTCCAGCGGATCCTGCCTGCTAGGCACTCAATAGCCTTCTCAGTTATCAGATCGACTGTCCCAGGATCACAGTACTTGTCTTCAGGTCATTCTCATTTCTTTAATAATGGCCCCAAAGCACAAGAAAAGTGAGGCTGGTAATTCAGACATGCCAAAGAGAAGCTATAAAGTGTTTCATTTAAGTGAAAAGGTGAAAGTTCTCAACTTAATAAAGAAGAAAAATCATATGCTGAGGTTGCTAAGATCTAGGGTAAGAACGTATCTTCTATTCATGTAATTGTGAAGAAGGAAAAAGCCATTTGCACTTGTTCTGCTACCCCACCTGAAACTGCAAAAGTTAGGGCCACAGTGCATAAGTGATTAGTTAAGATGGAAAAGGCATTAGATTTGTACAATAAGTTGCTTTGAGAGACCGCATTCACGTTTTATTACATTATATTGCAGTGTATTATCAAAATTTTTCTATTATTAGGTATCATTGCTATCTCCTGACTCAATGGACATGGACAGGGAAGCCTGGCATGCTACAGTCCATGGTGTCACAAAGAGTCAGATACGACTGAGCAACTGAACTGACGGTGTCTAATTTATATATGAAACTTTGTCATAAGTATGTATTATGTATAGGAAAAAGCCCAATATTTATAGAATTCAGTACTAGCTCCAGTTTCAGGCATCCACTGGAGGTCTTGGAATGTGTCTCCTGAGATAAGGGGGAATACTGTATGACTAAAGAACATGCCTGCCAATGCTGGAGACGCAAGAGATGCAGGTTCGATCCCTGGGTTGGGAAGATCCCCTGGAGTAGGAAATGGCAACCTGATCCAGTATTTCTTGCTTGGACAATTCCATGGACAAAGGAGCCTGGTGGTTACAGTCCATGGGGTCACAAAGAGTCAGACACAACTGAATGACTGAGCGTGCACACATGCACGCGTGCACACACACACACACACACACACACACACACACACACAACTAAATGTCATGGTGAGAATTTTGACTGAAGCACCAGGATATAATACATAGATTCCAAAGTGTGGTTGCTATACTAAATTCAAATTTTCAAAAGAAAGTTGTTAATTTTTCAAATCTTAAAATCCTTTAAGAGTATTGGAGTTGAGCAGATTTTGAAGAATGAATTTGTGAGATTTCTTTGGAGGAAGCTGTTACCATGCTGTAGTCTCACCCATTACTCACCACCCCACCCCCACCCCCACACATACCAATGTCAAGGTGGAGGTGGCTGGATTCCACCTCAAGCTTAAAGAGAAGAGTTTTAAGGGAGCTAAGACTGTCATATATATTCCTTAAGGTTGGCAGGTGACAGTGGATGGGATATCACTGCTGACTAGGCAGTCAGGCAGAAAGATGAGCTTTTTCTTTGGTAGTGATGCAAAGGAAAAGTGACTGTATTGGAATTAATCTACACTCCCAAGAGTTTGACAAGGGGAAAGAATGTGTGAGTGTTTTCCATGTTTTTTTTAAATTAATTTATTTTGAATTGAAGGATAATTGCTTTACAGAATTTTGCTGTTTTCTGTTAAACCTCAACATGAGTCAGCCATAGGTATACATATATCCCCTCCCTTTTGAAACTCCCTCCCATCTCCCTCCCTACCCCACCCCTTTAGGTTGATACTGTGCCCCTGTTTTGAGTTTCCTGAGCCATACAGCAAATTCCCATTGGCTATCTATTTTATATATGTTAATGTAAGTTTCCATATTTTTATTTACATACATTTCACCCTCTCCTCCCCCTCCCCATGTCCATAAGTCTATTCTCTATGTCTGTTTCTCCATTATTGCCCTGTAAATAAATTCTTCAGTACCATTTTTCTAGATTCTGTATATATGAGTTAAAATACAGTATTTATCTTTCTCTTTCTGACTCACTTCACTCTGTTTAATAGGTTCTAGGTTCATCCACCTCATTAGAACTGACTCAAATGTGTTCTTTTTTATGGCTGAGTAATATTCCATTGTGTAAATATACCACAACTTCTTTATCTATTCATCTGTCGATGGACATCTAGGTTGCTTCCATGTTCTAGCTGTTGTAAATAGTGCTGCAATGTACAATGGGATACCTGTGTCTCTTTCAATTTTGGTTTCCTCAGGGTATGTGCCTAGGAGTGAGATTACTGGGTCATGTGGTGGTTATTCCTAGTTTTCTAAGGAATCTCCATACTGTCTTCTATAGTGGCTGTATCAATTTACATTCCCACCAACAGTGCAAGAGTGTTACCTTTTCTCCACACCCTTTCCAACATTTATTGTTTGTAGAGTTTTTGATGAGGGCCACTCTGACCAGTGTGAGGTGATAGCTCATTGTAGTGTTGATTTGCTTTTCTCTAATAATGAGTGATGTTGAGCATCTTTTCATGTGTTTGTTAGCCATCTGTATGTCTTCTTTGGAGAAATGTCTGTTTAGGTCTTTTTCCCACTTTTTGATTGTATTGTTTGTTTTTCTGGTATTGAGTTGTATGAGCTGCTTGTATATTTTGGAAATAATCCTTTGTCAGTTGTTTCATTTGATATTATTTTCTCCCATTCTGAGGGTTGTCTTTTCACCTTGCTTATAGTTTCCTTTGCTGTGCAAAAGCTTTTAAGTTTAATCAGGTACCACTTGTTTACTTTTGTTTTTATTTCCATTACTCTAGGAGGTAAGTCATAGAGGATCTTGCTTTGATTTACGTCACCGAGTGTTCTGCCTATGTTTTCCTCTAAGAGTTTTATAGTTTCTGGTCTTACATTTAGGTCTTTAATCCATGTTGAGTTTATCTTTGTGTATAGTGTCAGGAAGTGTTCTAATTTTATTCTTTTATATGTAGCTGTCCAGTTTTCCCAGCACCATTTATTGAAGTTCCATGGTTTTCAAGCAAAAGGGAGCTGGAACTATCCTGACTCTTGCCCAAGAAACCCAGCTGGGAGAGTAAGTTGTTCAGTCTCTCAGTCCCGACTCTTTGTGACCCCATGGACTGCAGCATGCCAGGCTTCCCTATCCTTCTCCATCTCCTGGAGCTTGTTCAAACTCATGTCCATTGAGTCCAGTCAGTGATGCCATCCAACCATCTCATCCTCTGTCATCCCCTTCTCCTCCTGCCTTCAATCTTTCCCAGCATCAAGGTCTTTTCTAATGAGTCACTCCTTCACATCAGGTGGCCAAAGTATTGGAGCTTCAGCTTCAGCAGCAGTCCTTCCAATGAATAGTGAAGATTGATTTCCTTTACAATTGACTGGTTTAATCTCCTACCGGAGATTCCAGGAATGTGGATTCCAGGAATCCATCAGAAACATCTGTTGATTACTCAAAGGTTGGTCTGTCAGACTCACTGCAGTAAGAGAGAACACCTGCAGATGAAGTGAAGCTAACTTTATTAGACTCATTGTAGAATTTGACAGTCTTAGTCACGTTTCAGAAGAGGAGCAGTCAGGAGAGAATATTTATAGGACTTTAGAGTCTGGGGTGGTGATTTTAAGGCTGATCTTGTGAAGTGGGGGAACTGTTTAAGACTGGGCATGAAAGCAAAAATGAATTCGCTTAGTCATGTCCAACTCTTTGCGACCCCATGGACTGTAGACCACCAGGCTCCTCCATCTATGGAATTTTCTAGGCAAGAGTACTGGAATGGGTTGCCATTTCCTTCTCCAGGGGATCTTCCTGACCCAGGGACCGAACCTGTGTCTCCCACATTGCGGGCAGATGCTTTACTATCTGAGCCACCAGGGAATCCCAAGATTGGGCATAGTTTATGGTATAAAATTTTTGGATTATCTTAGTTGGTTTTGTCTTATATTCCAGAAGAAGCCATTTTCTGGAGCAAGTAGGTAAGTTACTCTTGCTTAGTCTCAGTATGTGGTCCTTTATGACCACGTTGCCAAAGCCTGGGAGTAGGCAGGAGTAGGAAATTACTGATAATACCTATGAGATTCCTTCTGGGGTGATGTATATGTTCTGAAATTAGATTGTGGTGATGATTGAACAACTTTGTGAATACTGTAAAAACCACTGAATTATGCACTTTAACAGAGTGAATTTTGTATGTGAATTATATTTCAATAAAGCTGTTGCTATATAAATATGTGTATATGTGTGTGTGTGTGTGTGTGTGTGTATGACAGATTAAATATGAGGAGTACATCTTTGTCTTTAATTATCTGTAAGGTAGAGAATATTGTGTCACTGGTCATCTCTGTGAATTAGCAGCTATCTTTTGTTTAAAAAAGAAAGCAGAGTAGCTCTATTTTAAAGTATGCTTTTTTTTTTTTTTTTTTTTGCACTTTACTAGAAGTTAACCAATGAACCTCTGTGGAGGGACAAAAGATTTTTGTGAAAGACATTGAAATTCCACTGAAACTCTTCCCTTGGGAAATTTTTAAATAATTTAGAAAATTGAAGCCTAGTTTTCAAGGTAACTAGATCTCAGAGATTTTATATGAGACACATATCTTTTTCAATAACAAAACTATGCAGATATGGAAACAAAATCCCTCAAATATTCTTTTGTATAATAATCTATATAAAGCATTAGTTATTTTCAACAGTAACTATTGTCTTGTTGTTTATAAAAACCCACTTACTATTACAGTGACCGATTACATGTGAGTGTGTGTGTGTGTCTTCAAATGCCTACAAGGTAGCAACTCCTGACAATTATTGGACATGCCTGAAAAGGTCAGCAAATTAACTCAAATCATTTTGTAAAAGAAAAAGTTGGTATCTCTAATTTCAACTACTTTTTTGGTGTTTCATAAGGATTTAGCTGGTGAATCTCCATGGAGAACAATAGATATTATGCTCATACCCCATTCCAATAAACAAGGTTGTGAAAATTCTATAAATTAAGAAGGTAAAAATCACATAGCTGTGTACATTTAAGCCACCATATGTTGCAGTATGTCGAAAGCAAGGGAACTAGTAAAGTCACAGCTGTGGACAAACTCCAGGTTTTCCTCAGGACGTAGTGTGACACTTGAACATCTGGCAGACAAACCAAGTGTGAAAGTCACATATCAATCATTAGCAAACCTCATCGCTTTCTATTTTTAGTTAGAACACTTATTACTAGAAGGGCTGATACTTTCCTCCAGCACTCCATAGGGTCACCTGGAACACCTGCAAAAGATATATTCTGAACTTTGGTGACAAGGGACCCAAAGCAACGTAGGTAGGAGGCAGAGAAATTAAGGAGGCCAGAACCATTAGCCTTCCAGATCCCTGGTGCCAGGCCTCTAGCTTTTCCCCATTTTCATATTCCCAGGAACTGCTTCGATCCATGTTGTGCACCTCACTCAGAGCCCTGTCTCTGAACAGTTAACAGAACCCATTTCTGTATAGGGAATCTCATCAATGGCCAAGGCTGGCTGATCTGATGTGTCTATATGGCAACACTGGTTTTCCTTAGCAGAGCTTCACCGACTCCTGAGAGACTCAGCATGATCACCTGAAATGATAACAAAGAGCACAACCAAGAGAACTTCTCTGAATGTGCATTTTACAAATTGCAAATAAATCCCACAAGTGATTAAAGTTGGGGACTGATCTCTGTGGAATACCTAGTTCAATGCCACCAGTACGAGGATACTTACTATTGGACACTGGGTTTTGACACTTTAACACTAATGAGACCCAACATGTAATTACTTAGCTGTTACTGGACTATTTTTACGGTGCCAAGCAGCAGTGTTTAATGCATGCACTAAGAAAATGAACTATCCATCCCAGGACTCCAACTTGCACATCTTTAGGTCACTCTGCTCTTCTATCAGACTGGTCATTCAATTTCTCATAATGGAGTGATTTTCCAGAGGATAATTTTAACTGATTTACTCCACTTTGCAAGTGAGATTTTGCCTCTTCAAGAAAAGTATATATATATATAAGCATGTATATAAGCACACACAGACACACACACACAGACACACACGAACACCCACACACACCCACACACACGGTTTCCCAGGTGAAGTGAGTGGTAAAGAACCCGCCTGTCAGTGCAGGAGACACAAGAGATGCGGGTTTGATCCCTGGGTCAGAAAGATACCCTGGAGAAGAAAATGGCAACCTGTTCCAGTATTCTTGCCTGGAGAATCCAATGGACACATAAGCCAGGCAGGCTGCAGTCCATGGGGTCACAGAGACATGACTGAGTGACTGAGTGCACGTGCTCCCCCCCACCCCGCCACACACACACACACACACACACACACACACACACACACACACACACACACACAAATCTAAATTGATACACTATAGAGCAGAGTTTCTCAACCTCAGTGGATTATTGACTTTTAGTGCCATGTAATTCTTTGTTTTGGGGGCATCTGTCCTGTGTATTGTAGGGTGTATCCCTGATAGCAGTATATCTGGCCTCTACCTTCTAGATGCCACTGACACGCCCCTTTCCCAGTTGTGATAACTGAAATATCAAATGTCTCCAGGAAAGTAAAATTGCCCTCAGTTGAGAAATACTGATGTAGAGCTGTAGAACATGCCCACACAATTAATCACCGAAAGAAAGAAAAAGAATGCTGCATAAATCAGCAATAATGTGTGTGCTGAGTTGCTTCAGTCGTGTCCAACGGCGACCCCATGGACTGTAGCCCACCAGGCTCCTCTGTCCATGGGATTCTGTAGGCAAGAGTCCTGGAGTGGGTTGCCGTGCCCTTCTCTAGGGTGTCTTCCCAAACCCAGGGATTGAACCCACATCTCTTTCATCTCTTGCATTGGCAGGCCAGTTCCTTACCACTAGTGCTACCTGGGAAGCCATTAGCTATAATAACTATTAGTTATTTTTGCTGCATAAGTACTTCCTTGACAGATTTGAAATTTATTCTGGCTGTGAGCATATGTTGGAGTTGACTTGTAAGGCTACGTGAAGCATTTTGTTAGTTATTTAACATTGATTGGCTTCTTCTCTCTTGTGTCTTCACTTCCAAGGTCTTTATATCAGGGCTGGTTGGTTCCACCGTATACTTGGCACAGAATGATTGCCAAGGGAACAGAGCCTCCTAGAGCAGTGAGTCTCAAACTTTAACATGCATAAATATCACCTGGAAAATCTTTTTAAAAGACAGGCTTTGCTTCTCAATGTTTGTGCTGGTGAGTCTTCCTTTCTCACAAGTCTCAAGTGATGGTCCCAGGACCACATCGACATTTGCAGGGTCAGAGCATCTGAGCAATAGAACTGGGCATGTGTATAATCAGATATTGCTCCTGCCCCCAGTCATCAATATGACCCTTGTTTTTGAAAGAGAAACCCCTCACTTGCTTCCGTTCTATGTGACAAAGAAAATGCACTGATACAGAGAGGGTTGAAAGGAACAGTGATTCCCACTCTTGGCAGCACATTAGAATCTCTTGAGGACTTCTTAAATCCCCAGTGTCCAGATCACATCCCAGACCAATTAAATTGGAATCTCAGGGCACAGGATCCAGACATCCATTTATTTAAGCTCTATAGATAACTCTAATGAACAGTCAAGTTTGAGAATCACTGTGTAGTTCTTTGCTACACAAGTCATGGTTCATGGTCCAGCTGCAGAGGCATCACCTGTTTGTCAGAAGTGAAGAAGATTAAGCCCCAGTGCAGACCCACTGAATCAAAATCTACATCTCAGTAAGATCCCACGTGAGCCCTTTGTACACTAAAGCATAAAAAAAGCATTGTTAGACTCTTAAAATGAGTTTTTAAATGTCTAGTCTAGATGACTCACTTTAGAAAGTTCTTGCAGAAGCAGTGGTAGAACAACCTTAGCCATGTTTAACGTGTTATGGGAATGAGAGAGATGTCAGAGCACTAAATCCTAAAGGGCAAAGGTAGAATTTGGCCTCTAAAGATAAATAACTTTGGATTCTATGTATGAATCATATCCAGAATAGGTGATCAGGCTCATGGTTTGTGAACAGAAGAACAAGAAAAACCATCAGTGGTCAACAGGAGCCTTTAGGCTTTATTAAGAAAAAGTCACACCACCAAACTGACCTCATTCCTTTTGTTTACAAAGAGTCCAAAAAAGTAGGTTAGGAAAATGCAGCCACAGTTACAGCTAGGCCTTTTCCAAGGCCAATCCAGAAAATTTAGAAAAATGTAACATAAGAGAAAATATATTTTCTGTTGAACCACTGTTTCCAAGAAGTACTAACAGGTAAATAGACAGCCACAGTGTATGTGTTTGGGAGGCAAGGGGGAGGGAGAGAGAGAGAATTTCTTTTAGACAACGGGAATGCATGAGTTTCTTATTTGGAGACCTCTACAGTTTGGGACATGACTAATAGTTCATATGAGAACTTTTAGCATTTACATTCAAAAGATCTGTTGTACAATTAGTAAGAATTACTTTAAAATTCACGTGCAAAACCTCAAACCAAACCAATCAATTGACAAAACAAACAAACTCTGCCCTGAGTTTCAGTTGCCTAAGAGCTCAATACAAATCAAGTATAATTTGGCAACTGAGAAACTCTTAGACTACTGTAATAGAAATATAGAATATAAATTAGGTAAGTTTTGTTGAGTCTATCCTGGCATTAGAATTAGGATAGTGATCCACTAGGAAATCATTGAAGGGAATTTTATTTCTGTTACCAAGAGTGTGTCTCTTTTGTTTTCTCAGTGTACAGGAGTTTATCATTTATATATTTCTGCCATTATTGAATTAAAAGACATTCTTACAGGTAATTTGACTTTCCTAAAGACATGAGTAAAATGCATCTTATTTTCAGAAAAGGCACAACACAGATCTTAAAGTGTAACCTAAAGTTTATGTTTTCTTACTCATCTTGAACTCAATATCATATTCATGCTTAAAATATATTTTAAAAATATTCATTTCCATATTTTCTGATGAGTCCAAGAAAACTATTACTCTCATTCCAAAAATTAATTCTGTTTGCATAAAAATAACCATTAAACCAAGGAAATCGATTGTGTTTTAGAAATGATATGAAGTTAGGGGAAATGATTTGGGCAGGTGATAACATCGTGAAACCCTGGACATTCTATTATGGGAACGAGCAAAGAGCTATAGCTGCCACTCTTAACTGTAAATTTGTGAAATGTTGTTGCATGTCTGTTTTTGATGGAAGATAAACGTGTTTTTATTATTTTGTTGAGCTGGTTTCCTAATTTCCTAACCACAGGGTAATGACCATCAATGAGTAGTAGATGATCTATACAAAAATGGAACAATAGAAATCAGTTATGAAAAGGATGCAGGATAGGAAAATTGGAGGGTGAGAGTCCTAAACTAGTAATAATAATGTTATTAAAAGTAATAGCTTTATTTGTTTTGAGCAACTGTTTTTTTGCAGACACAGAGCCAAGTGCTGCTTTCCTTTTGTATTTTGGTAAGTATGATTTTAAACGTTTCCTAAAGTACTGCCCAAAAGCAAGTATTCTGTGTCTACAAGAGTATAAATTATCCTGGATACTGTTACAGACAAAAAGAAGTCCTAAGCCTTCTTTCAGAATCTGTATGACAGACAGATCTTTCTAATGTGGATGAAATTTTAAAAAAGAATGACCACCTGGTGAAATGTCTAAAAGTGAAAATTGCAAATCATTTTTGTAAATGATTATAGAAACTGATTATAAAATCTATAAATGATTAAAATTGACTATGAGTTAGAAGAATCTTCCTGAATCACAGGGCTTGGGAGAAATTATCTATATATACCTGATGAAGAACAGAAAAAGACATTTCCCATTCCCATCCATGTTGCTTTCATGTGTTCATTAACGTGAAGTGTGAGGCAGCCTAGTTGAGGGACAAGGATCACTGAACTAAAAGTCAAGATTCCTTGCTCTCTACTGGATGTTTGAATTTGGGGAAGTTATTTTCCTTCTCTGAATCTTAGTTTTGTTATTCATAAAATAAAAGAGCCCTAATAAATGATGCTAAAAGAGGTCTCTTTTAGCTCCAAAATACTGTAATGACTTGATAACTAAAAATATTTTAATTCCATGCATTGCATTCAGATGTTACATGTTTATTTTGAATGATTAATTTCTTTATTACAGAATTTTGGCTTACTCCAAGATGAGGGGAATTTTTTGAACTTTTTTTCTCTTTTTGAAATTTTTATTTCATATTGGAATATAGTTGATTAACAATGTTGTGTTAGCTTCAGGGGTGCAGCAAAGTGATTCAGTTATACATATACATGTATTCATTCCTTTTCAAATTCTTTTCCTATTAAGGTTATTACAGAGTGTTGAGTAGAGTTTCCTGTGATATACAGTAGGACCTTATTAGTTATCTATTTTATGTACAGTGGTGTGTATATGTCAATCCCAATCTTCCAATTTATTCTCCCCTTATCCTCCAGTAACCATCTGTAACCCTTTTTCTGTTTTGTAGGTAAGTTCATGTGCATCACTTTTTAAGATTCCATATATAAGTGATATCATAATATACATACATATATATATATGTATATCTTCATATATATATATATCTTTGTCTGGCTGACTTACTTCACTAAGTATGATAGTCTCCAAGTCCATCCATGTTGTTGCAAGTGGCAATATTCATTCTTTTTAATGGCTGAGTAATATTCCATTGTATATATGTACCTGATGTTCTTTATCCAGTCATCTGTCAGTGGACACTTAGGTTGCTTCTGTATCTTGGATATTGTAAACAACACTGCACTGAACATTGAGGTGCATGTATCCTTTCAAATCATGTTTTTCTCTGGATATATGCCCAGGAGTGGGATTGTTGAATCATACGGTAACTCTATTTTTAGTTTTTTAAGGAACCTCTACACTGTTCTCCATAGTGGCTGCACTGATTTACATTCCCACCAGGAGTGTTGGAGGGTTCCCTTTTCTCCACATCCTCTCCAGTGTTTGTTTTTTGTACACTTTTGGATGATGGCCATTCTGACTGGTGTGAGGTGATATCTCATTGTAGTTTTGATTTGTATTTTTCCAATAATTAGTGATGTTGAGCATCTCTTCATGTGCCTCTTGGCCATCTGTACAGTATGTCTTCTTTTGGTTGAGTAGAAAGAGGGGAATTTAATTAATCCATAATTTAAATTATTAATGATTAACAAAGGGAATAGATTAAATGCTTTTAGACTTACTTTACATGCAGACCTGAAACTAGCAATAATAGGTGCTCCTGAAACAGATGGGAAGGGTTACCCCTCTCCTGGTTCCCCTCACTGTCTCTCTCCCTCCCTAACACATACACACACACACCCCTCTACCTTTATTCTCCTTCTCATCTTGATTATTTTCAGCAACCAGAAACCAGTCTCAGCATGTATACCAGTGACGACCTCATATTATTTTCTATTTGCATGCTATTATGCTGCCCAGGAGTGAAAACAATTAAACAGATCAGCAGAAATGTACTAAATGTCTGCTGTGCGCCCAACCTATTTCAGATGATATGAAAGATAAATATTTCAACAATATTTCTTCTTCAGGAGCTTATAACCTATGAGTTATGAATATCTCATCTGAGCCCAAGGCTCTTCTTTATCTGTGATCCCACCACAATTCTCTTTAAGCATCTGATGAACACAAGGCTGTCAGTGTCTCTAAGGAGGGTAGACCTTATTCACAGGGAGAAATAATGTTCTTATCTCTATAGGCCTCCTGCAGAGACATCCAGTTACCATAATCATCTTGCAGCCATTTTAAGGAAAGGGGGCATATCAATATCTTTTCATGTGAGGCTAAAACTGAACAGCCCCAGCTTTCACCAGGCAAAACAGTAACCCATAATTCAGCATTCTAAATCAAAGATCTGTCACTCCTTGGAACATGTTCATACATAATAAAATCACCAGTTATTACTGTGCTTTCACTGATAAATGGAATAATACTCCTACCTTACCTGGCAAAATTATAGGCAGAAACGACTATTACAATTCACTGACTCAATTATTGGAAGTGGAGTGGGGGTAACAGCATGATTCTATATACTGGGAACAAACTTGAAGGCATGGTTTTTCCAGTTTCCCTGATAGACGATTTTTAAATAAGCCATTGAGGAAATTAGTGGCTCACTCATATAACATGTTGATCTAATCTTAAACAAAATAGATTTATCCTATCAGCATAAGATAAAATGACAATTGAGGTTAATGAGTTATGAGTCCAGTTTGAAAATATTCATTCCGCCCACCTTCCAGCCACTAATTTAAATGTTTATCAATTAGTTATTATATGCCTTTAATTTTAGTCAGTGAGATTTACTCCATGTATTCAAATTCAAAGGAACCAATAAATAATTATTTGAGAGTTATTTTAGTAACATTTTAGGAAAAGTAATAGTGATTTTAAACATGATATATGGCTCATAAGTTTGGTTTTTCAGTTTATAATTGCATCTGGACAGGCGCATAAAATATCTGACAGTAAAAAGGAAAGTTGTTAATGCAGTGTCATCAGTAGTTTTTGTGAAAATAGCTTTAAAGAGCAACAAAACTAGACAGTAAGCTATTTTGCACTGTCACTTAATCCATTCAAACTGGATTTTATTTCTATGACCTTGAAGAAACCTAAAAACTTAAAACATTCATCAAATAATACCTTCAGTTCAGTTCAGTTCAGTCATGTCCAACTCTTGGTGACCCCATGGACTGCAGCACGCCAGGCTTCCCTGTCCATCACCAACTCCTGGAGCCTACTCAAACTCATGTCTGTTGAGTCGGTGATGCCATCCAGCCATCTCATCCTCTGTCATCCCCTTCTCCTCCCGCCTTCAATCTTTCCCAGCATCAGGGTCTTTTCAAATGAGTCAGCTCTTCGCATCCTCTGTTGTCCCCTTCACTTAAGGTATTCACAATACTACCTTCACTGCAGCCTGATTAAAGCCTTGTATATAAAAAAATATGATAGTCAAGATTGTGAGTACCATTTTTGGTCATATTTTCAGGACTTTCCTAATTGTACTTATTTCATGCAAATGTTTGTACATGTTAGAGAAATTAGTATCCTACACGCTTTTATTGGACATTACTTATTGTAATGTGATCATTTAAAAAGATATTATTAAACCCCAGATATTTTAACAACATAACTAGCTCTATTTTTGTTTCCTTTAATAAGTTCCTTTTTCAAAAGAACTTTCTTTTATGTCCCTTAAATCACAAACAATACAGCTCACAAACAATCTGAACCTCAAGAATGATGACGTAGAAAATGAATTTACAGCAAATCATCCAAAACCTGCAGGTTTGGATCAATGTATGGGGGATCATAACACTTGACCTCCTTCTGATTTCCTTTTCATCATGACAGGAGCTTGGTAATTCTCTGCTAAAGTGAGCTGAGCCATGTTTGCAAATATTATCATTGATGTTTCCATCTGGCTTATTGTGTAATATAAAGTTTCTTTCAAACTAAAAGTAAGACACTCTTGGCTACAGTTCTGGAATTAATGTTTCTCATCACAGAAGTATGTGATGTGGCTTACTCTTCACACATTTACCAAAACTCTGTTGTCACCCTGCTTCTTTAACTTATATGTCGAGTACATTATGTGAAATATTGGGCTGAATGAATCACAAGCTGGAATCAAGATTGCCAGGAGAAATATCAATAACCTCAGATATGCGGATAACCACTCTAATTGCAGAAAGTGAAGAGGAACTGAAGAGCCTCTTGATGAGGGCAAAAGAGGAGAGTGAAGAAGCTGACTTAAAACTCAACATACAAAAAACTAAGATCATGGCATCTGGTCCCATCACTTCATGGCAAATAGATGGGGAAAAAGTGGAAACAGTGGCAGATTTTATTTTCTTGGGCTCCAAAACTACTGTGGACAGTAACTGCAGCCATGAAATTAAAAGACACTTGCTCCTTGGAAGAAAGACTCTGACACATCTAGACAGTGTATTGAAAAACAGAGGCATTACATTGCTGACAAAGGTCTGTATAGTCAAAGCTATGGTTTTTCCAGTAGTCAGGTACAGATTTGAGAGTTAGACCATAGAGAAGGCTGAGCGCTGAAGAATTGATGCATTTGAATTGTGGTGCTGGAGAGGACTCTTGACTCTCTTGGACTGCAAGGAGATCAAATCAGTCAATCCTAAAAGAAATCAACCCTGGATATTCATTGGAAGAACTGATGCTGAAGCTGAACCTCCAATACTTTGGCCACCTAACGTGAAGAGCTGACTCGTTGGAAAAGACGCTGATGCTGTGAAAGATTGAGGGCAGGAGAATAAGGGGGCGACAGAGGATGAGATGATTGGATGACATCACCAACTCAGTGTACATGAGTTTGAGCAAACTCTGGGAGACAGTGAAGGACAACGAAGCCTGGTGTGCTGTAGTCCATGGGGTCACAAAGTGTCAGACACAGCTTAGCAACTAAACAACAACTGCTATGTCTCAGGCTTGTGTAAGGCATGGTTCATCATTCAGTTCCTAGAATCTAAGAGTTGGAAAGACCAAAAGATCATTTGGTTCAATATTTCATCTCAAGCAGAAATCTATTATACAGTGAGAGCAAGAGGAAGATACAGCAGGAAGCTATTAATTGCTATTGTTGCTGCTGAGAGAGTTGAGTACCTGTGAAAGGTGTGTTGGGTGCTAGATACATGAGACAGAGCCAGTTTCAAATTAAAGCTCTAGAGTTTACTATGTCCATGCTTTTTGTTGCTTTCTTAGCTTTTCTAAGAAAAGGCTCAGTCTAAATGTGGTCATTCCTTCCTCTGAGTCATGAAGGATTAGCTGAGAATGAGTGTTAAGAGCATAGAGCACAATTATTGGCCATGGTTATTGTTCAACCAGTGTTACCTATGATGATGGTGGTGTTGAAGACTGGTATTGATTGTGTATTCAAGGAGCTTTGGAAACTTTCTTCATTCCTGTTATACTGTGGCGGGTTGCTGTTAGCGGATAAGAAAAGGGTGTTGCTGAGTAAAACTAGAAGGAGCTTCTGTCCAATAAAAATTACTGGGATTCAAGTAGGTTTTTTTGTGGTTACTAGAGAAGTTTTCTGCAGAAAAGACACTGTATTCTAGTTTGAATTGAGACCCTTTGTGTCTGTGCTCTGAGGAATTTTCCCAGTGACCCATGAAGCATGGTGTATATTTGTCTCTATGACTAGGTTGATCAAAATTGATGTGTTAGAATCACAGCTAGAGGAAAAGGTGAAAGCCCTCAAGAAGCTCCCTGCCGTTAGATTATTGGGCACATTTGGAGTTTTCTGCTCACCAGTATGATAAAGGAGAAGGGGACCTAGACGATTCTTCAAAAGACTGTACTGGAATCAAATCATCATGGTGTACCCTTTAAATATATTATTATTTGTCGATTACACCTCAGTAAAGCTGAAAAAAATACATATTGTTAGAAATGCTGTTAAAAAGACTGGGCTGGAGCTCAGGTTTCATGATAAACCAGCTGTGACAACTTGATCAGTATTCTTAACATCCCTGAGCCTTAGTGTCTTCATCTGTCAGGAGATATTCCCAACCTCCCTGTGTATTGAAATAAAAGGACATACAGAGATGTGCTTATAATCCATTAAACTCTAAGCAAACACAAAATGGGGCTAACATTTATGCTAGTGTTACTATATAATGAGAGGTAAATCAGGAGACTATATGAAAAGAAAAGAGCTTAAGGATCTGAGGGGAATCAGAATAAATTTGTGGTGCAGGAATGGCTGTTCCTCAGAGAAGAAAGCAAAAAAACAAAAAGCGCTTCATGGGAGTTGCATGGTATTTAATGAAAAGTGATTCCCTACTCTGATTTGAAAAGACCCTGATGCTGGGAAAGATTGAAGGTGGGAGGAGAAGGGGACGACAGAGGATGAGATGGTTGGATGGCATCACCGACTCAATGGATGTGAGTTTGAGTAAACTCCGGGAGTTGGTGATGGACAGGGAGGCCTGGCGTGCTGCAGTCCATGGGGTCGCAGAGTCGGACACGACTGAGCCACTGAACTGAACTGACTCTGATCTAAGTAGACTTGGTTGGCTTCTATCTACAGACTTGGAATGTAACCCAGGTCCTAAAGACAGACTTGTTCTAACCGTTGACAATTTAAGATGCACCAGGAAGTGGCTAGGCAAACCCACGTGAAGTTACATAATCACAGCTCTGTTAAATAAATAATGTTCAATGTAAACATGAAATGAGATGAATCCAAAGACAGCTGATTAGTGCATAATCAGCCACTAGATGGAACCAGAGGGAAACTTAGGAGCAACAACACTCCCCTAAGGGCTTCCAAGTCCATAAGGTCTGTAGCTACTTACCAGGATATCTGGCCCAGGTTAACTCTGATTCGTTAACTAATGCTCTTTGGATCTGGTGGTTCAGCCAGCTGTAAATCTACTTAGTTATTTTTAGTCCATGTTTCTCCATTTTCTCCATAATGGTTGTGAAAGTTACATTTAATGACTCATTCAAATCAAGAAGCAAACACTACCAACAACATTCACTTAAAATACTAACATACAATACTCACTTAGAAGGACATGAAATTATTTTAGTCTTACTTGTTTTCAGTGAACCCACATTGTCTCCTTATGGTCACTGCATTCATTCTATACTAGGTTTGGTCAGTTTCAAAATCTCTTATATTAGATTATTTCCAAAGATTTTCCCATTTTGTAAAAATTATAATAATAGATTTTTTCATTAGAATTCTAGAGATTATCATTTTTACTATGAGTATCTTTGAATCTTCTTTTGAATTTTT
The DNA here is from genome assembly GCF_910594005.1 of Cervus elaphus. Taxonomy (NCBI): domain Eukaryota; kingdom Metazoa; phylum Chordata; class Mammalia; order Artiodactyla; family Cervidae; genus Cervus; species Cervus elaphus. The sequence goes on along the minus strand of NC_057848.1, from coordinate 140,254,091 downwards.
TCTGTAATATCAATTAATTTGGGCAGGAAATATATAAGAAATTGTTATAATTATTTTAAATCATCCCCTATTTTTTCTACTCTCTTATAGTACAATTGATATATTCTATTATTGAATTTAGGCTTAGAATATGGAAGTGTTTGCTAGCCCTAGAAATTGTGAATGAACATAGTATTAGGAAATTTCACAGTGAGTTTTGTGAATGACTATTACTGTTGTATCTCATGTAGACTCAGTCACAAGTTCCTTGGATCCTAATGGTAAGAAGGTACTCTGGGGGCTATAGTAATAATTAGAGGTGAATGAGTAGTAAATATGTGGTATGTTTGTAGAAAACAATGTCCAAAGGATCATAGCATGCCTTAGCAGTGTTTAGTATGATATGATTTATGAATATAAGAACCTATGAGAAGAGGCCATATTTGTGGTCAGATAAGTGCATGTGGTCCAAGAAGCTTTTCTGTTTGACCTAGGAACAGCTGCTGAGAACCCCCCAAAAAGACTGAGGTCCAGATTGTGGGATGGAAGATGATAGGAATTTGATTGTTTTGCAGAAGTCAAGACCCAAGTAAGGGTTTCTTATATTGCAGAAATTGAAATGTCCTCTGTATACTAAGGCAGAAGACCTTTAGGAGAATGGGCATAAACATAATGAATTAGGTGATAGGTTATAATGTGTTGGTCATAAGGGTGCCAAAGCATACTAATCTTAAGTATTTAAACTTTCAAGTGACCCTTTCCTCTTCTCCTATTCCCATTTTGGGATACCTCCATCCCAGATCCCTGAACCCATCTTCTTGGATACAATGGCCTACAGACACATGTTGACCCATGCTAGGTATGCACACCTGTGCTAAGAGGCTAGCCCCACAGCTATGCACAAATCCACATCTAGCTCTCACCAGATGCCTACGGATAAACTGGCTGTATATAGGCAATTATACAAACTATGCATGTAAATATGTATACCTACAGTGATGTCACACAGGCACATTCATGCAAATGCATACAAATTTATGGTCACCACGGATATCTATATCATACACTAATCATTTTGACTTATAGCAGAAAACCTGTTGGTGAGGGTGTACATGGGGTTCCTGTGCCTTGCTTAGCTTTGGCTCAGCCATGAGCAACATTTCTCCCAAAGAAAAACAATTTGTTCTACTATAGTTGATGAGCCTTTGTGAAACATGATGGTTTGTGGTAAATGCTGCCATTTCCTACATGTGAATAACCCCTGTACTGTTGAAAAAGCTTTGGTTTATATTCTCTTATCAGCCATTCTGTTTTCTAGAAACACACTAGTTCAATGATTATGTAATAAATTCAAGCAAAATGAAAACTTTTAAATCCTAGAAATAGATTTATTTTGTGATATTTTTAGGAAAATAGCTTGCCTGGTTGGGAATTGTAATGCCATTAGTGAAAATACAGTGATTGGGGAATTCCATTTTCAGTTGTGGTAGCATAACGTTTATCAGAATAGCCCTTTCGCTGAGAACAGGTATAAAAACTGGATAAAATACAAAGACGAGTTGTTTAAAGGCATTAGAAGGCAATAAGAGAAGTCAGGACTTGTGACTTCCTGAAAGTAACAAAATGCATTGAGATGAACCTGACCCTTTCTGTTTCAACCCCCTTAGAATCAAATTTTTACGAATATATAACTGAACCTTTTTGGGATTCTGATTGGTATGGAATAGCATCATTAATGAACTTGACCTAATTGACATATGTAGAATGCTGAACCCCACACTATGAAATATACTCTTTTCAAGTGTACTTGGAAAGTTATCAGTATTAACCACTTTATGGACCATGAAATAAGCTTCAGTAAATTTTCAAAAGAAGTTATACTCTTTGAACAAAGTAGAATTAAACTAGAAATCTGTAGCAAAAAGATAAACAGAAAAAGACTTCCCTGAATATTAGTTATTAATCTATATAGGTATAAATAAACCACTGAGCAAAGAATTAATCACAATGAAAAGTTAGAAAATGCTTCAAAATGAATGATAACATATTTGGTTTATCAAAATATATAGGGTGCAACTAAAGCCATGCATAGAAAAAAAAACTTAGACTCACATGCATGTATTAAAAAAGAAGGCTGGAATTCATCACTCTATACTGTGCTGTGCTATGCTTAGTCACTCAGTTGTGTCTGACTCTTTGCGACATCATGGACTGTAGTCTGCCAGTCTCCTCGGTCCATGGGGATTCTCCAGGCAAGAATACTGGAGTGGGTTGCCATGCCCTCTTCCAGGGGATATTCCCAACCCAAGGATTGAACCCAGATCTCCCGCATTGCAGGTGGATTCTTTACCTTCTGAGCCGTATGTGTGTGTGTGTGTGTGTGTGTGTGTATGAAGCAGCTATAAAAATATCAAACTAGATCCAAAGCAAGTAGAAGAAAAAATGATTATGATACATGCAGAAGTCCAATAAATAGAAGACAAACATAATCAACAAAATCAAAAGTCAGTTCTTGACTATAACAAAATTGATAGACCCTTGGATCAAAGGAAAAGGATAAAAGGCAAAATAATAGAGGCTACACATGTTGAAAAATTATAGGAAGATATTATAAACAATGTTATGTCACTAATTTCCAAATGTAAATGAAGTAAGCACCTTGAAATCATCATTTAATGAAATTGAATTAGAGTAAACGGAGGATCTTCCTGATAGTCTAGTGGTTAAGAATCCGCCTTCAGATACAGGCAACATGGGTTTGATCCCAGTTATAATAGGTTGTACACACAGAAAATGCAAGAAATATATTAATGAACTATTAGAAAAATTACTGGATGCAATTCAGTATGCAATAATCAATTAATTTCTATTCAGCAATAAATAGTAAATTAAAATTTAAAAGTATTCATACTAGTTTAAAAATGCATCAACTACCTCATAATATTCTAACAAGACATTTAAAATGTCTACAAACTGCAGCATTATTCCTAAAGAAATTAAAATAATCCCAAATAAAGAATCTTAAAACATACTTGTAGCTTGAAAGACTCAAGAATGAGCAAATTGAATCAAAATCCCAGCAAGCGGTGGTGGGGGACGATGTCTTAGTCTATTTGGGCTGCGATAACAAGATACCATAGACTGCGTGGCTGGAAAGCAACAGACATTTGTTTCTCACAGTTCTGGAGGCTGAGAAATCCAAGATCAAGGTCCAGCAGATCTGATGCCTGGGGAGAGCTTGCTACCTGACTCGTGCTTATAGACTGCCTTCTTGCTCCGTCCTCGTAAGGCAGAAGGGACAAGGGAGCTCTCTGAGGTCTCTTTCATAAGGAGATGAATTCTTTTTTATTTTAGAATGCTTAAAGGTTTTTTTTTTTTAAAGAAATAGGCACTACTTTTTCGAAGTGTAATTTTTAAGCCCTTTAATTCATATGAATGAGTTAAAGTGGTATGTAAATATAGTTTTCTTATCTTGAATGCCCTTCCTGCTTTGGCAAAGAAGAAGTAGACTTATGAGAACTTCTTGTTTCCCTCATGTCTTTGAAACATTTACAAACTCATGTAAATACACTTAGAAATCAGAAATAGATGTTTAAAAACAAACTGGCTTTATATTTTCAGATGGTTGCTTTTATTTTTTTTAAATTTTTATTGGAGTATAATTCCTTTACAATGGTGTGTTAGTTTCTGCTGTATAGCAAAGTGAATCAGTTATACATATACATATAGCCCCTCTTTTTTGGATTTCCTTTCCATTTATGTCACCACAGAGCACTGAGTATACTGTGCTATATAGAAGGTTCTCATTAGTTATCTATTTTATACATAGTAGTGTATATATGTCCGGAGAAGGCAATGGCAGCCCACTCCAGTACTCTTGCCTGGAAAATTCCATGGACGGAGGAGCCTGGTAGGCTGCAGTCCATGGGGTCGCTAGGAGTCGGACACAACTGAAGTGACTTAGCAGTGTATATATGTCAATCCCAATCTCCCAGTTCATCCACCCCCACAGGCTGCTTTTTTTAAATTGGAGTCAAATTGCTTTACAATGTTGTATTACTTTCTGCTGTAGAACAACATATATCAGCTTTATGTAAGGACACTAATTCTTCATTACTTGATCACTTCTAAAGATCCTACTTCCAAACACCCTCACGCTGGGTATTAGGCTTCAACATATAAATTTGTGGGGAGGGCATAAACATTCATTCCACAGCCAGACAACAGTGTGACAAGCTTATTCTAAAATTTTTTGTGAAAATGCAAAGGATCAAGAATGAGACAATCTTGACAAAGAAAAACAGAGTTGGGAAATTTAAACTACTTTTTAAAAGTAGCGTAATTAGCAGCGTGGTGATGGACAGGGAGGCCTGGTGTGCTGCGATTCATGGGGTTGCAAAGAGTCAAACACGACTGAGCGACTGAACTGAACTTGAACTGATAGACAAATAGAGGAATGAAACAGAATATACGTTCAGAAATACTCATATACATGTACAGTCATCTGATTTGTGATAGAGATGACATTGCTTTGAATCATCTTGTTAATAAGTTGTATTGGGATAGTTGGGATATTGATGTGAATAAAATGAGAAAAAAGAGAATATTGACCTCTATCACATACCTATTTTGAACAAATCAATTGTAGATAGATTTCTTGTAGCCCTGAAAATGAAAGGTGCAGTAGTAAAACTTCCTGAAGATAACATCATATAATAAATTAATAAATTTGGGGGTGGGCAAAGATTTCATAAACAGTATACAGAGAGAGCACTAATCATAAGGAAAAGACTGATAAAATAGACTTAGACATAATTAAAATTAAAGCTTCTATCCATCAAAAGGGGCTTTCCTGCTGGTTCAGACAGCAAAGAATCCTCCTGCAATGCGGGAGACCTGGGTTCAATCCCTGGGTTGGGAAGATCCCCTGGAGGAGGGCACGGCAACCCACTCCAGTATTCTTGCCTGGAGAATCCCCATGGACAGAGGAGCCTGGAGGGCTACTGTCCATGGGGTTGCAAAGAGTTGAACATGATTGAGCAACTAAGTATAGCACAGCACATCCATCCAAAGACATGTTTAAGACAGTGAGAAGTCAAGTAAAAAGTGGGAGAAAATGTTTTCCATATGCTGGTGGAACTATGAATTGATGTCACAACTGCCTTGAAAATTATTTGGTATACTCTGTTAAAATTGGACTGATACAACCTCATGTTACAACAGTTTTACCTCTAAATACTTACCCAGGAAAAATATGTATATGTCTTCAAACTGCATTCACAGCATACATAGCAATGTTATTAATAAAAGCACCAAATGAAGAAACCCAGAGCTCATAAATAGAAGATAAGTGCATTGGGTCTATTCATATGAATGGAATAATACACAGCTATGAAGATGGATGGATCACTGCTTCTTGCAATAACATGAATGAGTGAATGAAGTCAGACTCGGAGAGTACATGCTGTATGAATAAATTTATATAAATTACAAATACATGCAAAACTAACTCATGATGAGAGAAGTCCAAACAGTGTTAACCTATGGAGAGGTTCGTGGGAAATTTCTGAGGTGCTGGTAAGGTTCTGTAACTCTAGCTGGATGATTGTTTCCAGGTGTGCTTACTTGAAAAAAGTTATTTGAGCTCTATATTTATAATATTATATTATCAGAACTTAATATAAAGTTTACTTTAACAACCAATAACAGCACAACCCCCCAAAATGGCACTATCAGTATAAAATATATTAGAAAAAAAGTTTCCTGGTAACATTGCTCTCTTATGGTAACTGAAAATTAAGTGCTTCTCATTGGTTAAAACAAAGAGGAACTCCCACCTCAGTGAAATACTATAATGAGATGATTATTTCAACAAAATTACACCTGAATAATATTGCTCTATTTATTTTATGAAGAAAATTATTTTGCTTTTCTCTATTGTAGGAAAGGTCAGGTTTAGGGCACCAAAACTAGTATGGCTATACCCTAGCAAGACCTTGCCATGAAAGTCAGTGAATTCTGAAAAAGACATAAGCCAAGACATGTGTCTTGTACACAATCTGATATAGATCTTGCCTAGTATACCATCCACCTTCACCACTAGCCTAGTGCAAATACAACCTGGATGTCAAATCTAATGACCTTTTCTTTTTTTCCTAAATACAATATAATGTGAATTTGTATAAAATCTAAACATTATTAAAATATGTAACATAGGCAGTGGAATTCCCTGGTGACCTCATTTCCCAGATCCTTAAGAATGGATTGGTAAAAAAAAAAGTCCCCAAGCTTTTCTTATATATATATATTGATACATAGAAGTACTATACATATGGCAGCCGGCAGCATCAGAATGTTCTATATTTTTTCACACAACATATCTCTGTCATTCTTCTATCAGCACATACAGATAAATCTTATTCATGTTAATATCTATATTATCCCAGTATCTGGATTGGAAAATTATTTGTGTTCTTCTATTGATGAGTATTTTGGTTGTCTGCAGTTTTTTCACTATTGAAAAAAAAGTTATAATGAACATTTTTGTATATGTCATTTTGTGAGTGTGAAAGAATGTATCTTCAGATTAAGTTACTTGAAGTAGAAATACTGCATAAACTAGAATTAATCTTTTAAAAATTATTATTTTAGTGTCTTTTCCTTAGATTTTTGTGACTTCCACCTCTGGTCTTTAGCTTTTGTTCTGACCATGGCTTTGTCAAACTATCTACAAGACATTTTTACATCTTGTAACATTTCCCTAATGTATCCTGAATAACCTTCAGAGAAGTCAAGTTCACAAACTTGCCAGATCTGAAGCTGTGTTCTCACAGAATGGCTGATGAATATAGTAATACTTTAAACAGCAGTCACAGAATTATTTTCAAAGTCAAGAAGGCTTTTTTTCCTGTATCACTTATATACATGCTGAATGTGAGAATCAGTTTCACTGGATATGGCATAAAATATGAATCATTTAGCTCCAGATTGTTGGATAGGATCAGTTAATTCAGTTCAGTCGCTCAGCCTATCCGACTCTTTGTGACCCCATGAATCGCAGCACGCCAGGCTTCCCTGTCCATCACCAACTCCCGGAGTTTACTCAAACTCATGTCCATCGAGTCGGTGATGCCATCCAAACATCTCATCCTCTGTCGTCCCCTTCTCTTCCTGCCTTCAATGTTTCCCAGCAACAGGGTCTTTTCCAATGAGTCAGCTCTTCGCATCAGGTGGCCAAAGTATTGGAGCTTCAGCTTTAGCATCAGTCCTTCCAATGAATAGTCAGGACTAATTTCCTTCAGGATTGACTGGTTGGATCTCCTTGCAGTCCAAGGAACTCTCAAGAGTCTTCTCCAACACCACAGTTCAAAAGCACCAATTCTTCTGCCATCAGCTTTCTTTATAGTCCAACTCTCACATCCATACAGGACTACTGGAAAAACCATAGCTTTGACTGGATGGACCTTTGTCAGCAAAGTAAATTGAATGTTAAATCATTAACCCCTAATTTACTCATTAAATAATTCCCTTAGTGCACTTTTTTTTTTGGTGTGAAAGCATTATTTCTAGTAGTTATCTAAGCTGTACTTCCAGGAGTCTCAATCAGAAGAAGGAGACAATAAAATTGAAAATAAATAAATATAAGTAATTTAATATGGGGATTTTCTGTTCAGTGTGAATTGTAATCACCTTATTTAAATATTTAATTATATAAAAATATTTTATTGTGGTACCAAAACGGTATTTTTTTCTTCTCATTGTTCTCACCCTCAATTTAATGGGAAAGTTTCTTTGGTTGTGTGGCATGTAGGATCTTAGTTCCCTGATGACCCCAGATCAAACCCTCACCCCTGCAGTGGAAGTGCCCTGAAGTCTTAAGTACTGAGCCACCAGAAAAGTCCCAGGAAAATCTTGATATTCTCCATGGGTTCACTGGGGCTAAGATTCTGCAATCAAATTTTTGTGCATAATTTGATGACATATTGTATAATATTGACCTTATATCCATGGTATCCCGATTCGCCTCTCCAGTGACTTTCCAGTCTAAAACTAATTTAGCCATGGGGACCGTTTGAACACTGTCACTCATGTTCATGTCTATTCCTGGTTCTTTTCTATTTATTACCCATAATGTTCAGCCTTCCACCTGCAGGTACCCTTCCTTCCCTCTGTCCTGAAAATATTTCCACTCCTTCCCTCTCAGAGCTGCCAGTGTTTACCTTTCCATTCTGATCTCAGCTCTTCTCCATACAACAGTACTGGTCTGGGGAGAGAGCTTCACTGGCTGGAGCAGTGAAAATAAGGCTGATAAAGTGAGCAAAAATGAGAGTGGTCCTGTAGAGAAGGTCTTTCCTCTGATCGCCACCAGGTTTTCTATTTTATTTTAAATTGAAATATATTTGATATATAACATTGTATAAGTTTAAAGTATACAACATGCTAATTTGATGTATTTCTATGTTGTTATTACAGTTGCCATGTAGCAGTAATTAGTACCTCTATAATGCTAAATAATTTCTTTTTAGTAGTTGGAACAATCAAGTTGTAGTCTTTCAGCAAGTTTGATGATTATAATACAATACTGTTATCTGTATTCACTATACTGCCCATTTTTTATCCATGGCTTATATGCTACTTATTGTAAGTTTATACCTTTAAATAACATCTATTCTGTTCCTCCAACCTCAGCCCCAGGTAACCACCATTGCATTCTCTGTTTTTGTAAGTTAGGCTTTTTTAAGGTTCCACATATAAATGATGTCATACAGTACTCATCTTTCTCTGTTTGACTTATTTCACTTAGCATAATGTGCTCAGAGTTCATCCATGTTATCACAAATGACAGAATATCTTTTTTCCTTCCTAACTGAACCATATTCCATTGTATGTATGTACCACATCTTGTTTATCTATTCTACCACTTTCATTTTGCTAAGCCCCTTTTCCCATATGCCAAGCACACCCCCCTCCCTTTTTTAAGCCCAGGTCATTCTTTTAAATTGTGCATAAATTCCAAGTCACTGTTAGCTACACCCAAGCACCCATTCATTTCACATATTTTCCCTACTTAAGTAGTCTCTGAAAAAAAATTAGGGGGAAATATAAAAGGATCTGTGTTTCTTATTAAAGACAAACACTGACTCTCAATTTTCTGCACATTTAACTATGCTTCATTTAGTTCAGACGATGAAGAATCCGCCTGCAATGTGGGAGACCTGGGTTTGATCCCTAGGTCAGGAAGATCCCCTGGCAAAAGGAAAGGCTACCCACTCCAGTATTCTTGCCTGGAGAATTCCATGGACAGAGGAGCCTGGTGGGCTACAGTCCGTGGGGTCACAAAGAGTTGGACATGACTAAGCAACCTTCACCTGAAAAGTGAAAAACTTCAAAACACTAGTGTGCTGGTTCCAACATTGGCAGAAAGGTAGCTTGAAGGTCTAAGGTTTTTAGAGGGCCAGGGAAACAGAAACCTAAATGCAAAAGAACAAGCCTTTGTCTTATTTATAATTCCCTTGCCTGACACTGGTGGTTTAGACAGTGAAAAATCTGCCTGCAATGCAGGAGACCTGGGTTTGATCCCTGAGTCGGGAAGATCCCCTGGAGAAGGGAATGGCTACCCACTCCAGTATTCTTGCCTAGGACAGAGGAACCTGTTAGGATGCAGTCCACAGGGTCTAAGAGTTGGACATGACTGAGTGACTCACACTAGCCTATCACAGGTGGAAAAATATTTCCTCACTTTATTATTTATCTTTTATCATTGTCTTTTTAATTTAGTTTTCTACTTTTCAGAAGTTTTAAATTTATATGTAGCATAACTAGCCTTTTTTATCATGAAATATATCACATATATACAGAACACTACAGAGAATACAAATAAATAATAATTTATCATAAACTAATCAGCGATGCATGTTGACTACACCAAGAAGCTCTCTCATGCCCCATCCTAATCACTACTCTTTCTTTCTCTTCCCTGCAGCAAAACCCCAGCCTGATTTTGGTAGTAGTAGCTCCTTATCTTTATTAATCATTTTAGTGATTAAAGAGGCATTGCTAGCATTAATTATGCTTGTTTTTAAAACATTTTTTAATTGAATCAGACAGTATTTTGTGTCTGACATATTTTGCTTAGCTGTAAGTCATCCATATTGATTAATGGAGTTCATTCATGTTCATTGTTATATACTGTTCAGTTGTATGACAAAACCACATTTGATTTATCTACTGGATTTTTTCCATTGATATGACATTAAATCATTAGTGCTGTAAACATTCATGCATATGTCCATTGTACACGTGCAATGTCTTGACTTTTTTGCCCTTTTGCATTTCCCTAGTAATCTTAAAACATATTGTCAGATTCCATTACAAAATGTCTATATTTTGACTGGGATCACATGATATCAGTTGATCAATTTAGGGAGAATTAACATCTTAGAATATTTAGTCTTCCAACCCATTAACAAAACATATCTTTCCACTCATGTAGATTTTGATTATTTCTATGATATTCTATCATTTCTTCCTTAGAGTTTTTGAAGATATTTTGTTAAAATTATTCTTAAATGTTTTTATATTTGCAATGCTATTACAAATGATATTTTTATTATTTCCTAGTTGTGTTGCTTTTTTATAGAAAAGTAATTTTCTTATGTACTATTAATATTATCTTGGTTTTAATTGTTTATCTACAGGTTAGTTTGGACTTTCTATAAAATAATCATGCTGTTGACAAATAGTGATATTTTATTTCTTCCTTACAACACATATTTATTTTTCTTGGTTTTCTGTTAAAACTTCATGCACAAAATGATGAGAGTGAATATCCTTATCTTCTCTTGATCTCAGAGGGAAAGCTTTCAACATTTCATCATTAAGTATGATGTTTGTATAGATTTTTGGTAGTACTCTTTTTCTGATAGTTTCCTTCTGTTTTTAGCTGGTAAAGCTTTTAAAAACTTCATTATTGGATATTGACATGATTTTTCTGTATTAATTGAGATGATCATATACTTTTTCTCCTTTTTTTCCTGTGAATGTAAGAAATCTATTGATGGGTTTCTATTGAAAACAATATTAACCCGTTGTTCCATTTTCTTTAATGGTGCTCATAAAATGTACCCCAACCCCAACTTCTAAAAAACCCTCCAATTTTTTTTTTGCACTTAAATTGTCTCTTTCTTCTTTTTCTCCTTCTCCTCCTCCTTTTTTTTTTATTTTTTGTATAAATGTTCTATTCTTCTGGAATGTGTTTCATGTAAGAAAAGAGGAAGGAATTTGGCCTGTTATCTCAACCCACTTATTAATGTGTCTCCTCTCCACTGACTTGATGTGAAACTTTTATGATACAGTAAGTTCCTATATACATACAACTTTGTTATTGCACTATATTCTGTATAGCTCTTTAATATGTGATTGGGCTAGTTTACCTTCATTATTTCTTTTTCGTATTTTCCTGGACGTTCTAACTCATTTACTTTTCCACATCAGTATTATAGATAAAACATAATGCTTATTCCTATGACTGATTTTGTTAGCTTAACAAATACTTCTTTGTAATTCATATCCATGATGTAGCAAATATTTTGTACCATGTGAGATAATTTTGGCTATGCTAAGTCTTTTCAGTTTTGTCCGACTCTTTGCGACCCCCATGGACCATGGCCCGCCAGGCTCCTCTGTCCATGGGAGTCTCCAGGCAAGAATACTGGAGTGGGTTGCCATGCCCTCCTTCAGGGGATCTTTCCACCCCAGGGATCGAAACTTTGTCTCCTCCGGCTCCTGCACTGCAAATGGATTTTTTACTGGTAAGCCACTGGAAAGCCCAGTTTTGGCTATAAACAATAGTAAATGGATCTCTATTGTGTCATATAACAAAACCATGCATAGTAGGTGGTTTTGAAGTTAAGTCAGTAGTGACTCAGTTTCTTCTCTATCATCATCAGCATATTGCTGCATCATGACATTAGTTCTGGGTATCATATTTAGGTTGAAAGTAAGAATTTCCCTGTCTTGATTACCTTTTTAAAGTAGGTTAAAATTTTCCTACAAATCCGTATACATGTATCCTTCATGTCCCATTGGCCAGAATTGTATCACATTACTGAACAACTGGGCTTCCTAGGTGGTACTAGTGGTAAAGAACCCGCCTGCCAATGCAGGAGAAATAAGAGCGATGCAGGTTCAATCCCTGGGTTGGGAAGAACCCCTGGAGGAGGGCATGGCAATCCATGCCCAGTACTTTTGCCTGGGAAATCCCATGGACAGAGAAGCCTGGTGGGCTACACTCCATAGTGTCACAAAGAGTCGGATACGACTGAAGTGACTTAGCACGCACACATGCACTAAACAACTAGTAAACAAAACAATATTGTCGTAATAAACTTTAAAACCAATCAGGAAATACCCTTTGGATCTGGGTAGGGATCCAATCTTTTTCAAACATCATAGACATAAAATTGGGCAAAGAACCTTGTTTTATGTCCCTGGATATGTTCCAGTGTCTCCTAGTTTACAGTCTGTAGGAACTTGAATAGAATTTTTACCCTACTGTTGTGTGAAAATTGTACAAATCAAAATTATGTTGCATTAGTTCACAGTGCTTTTCAGCTCTACTACACCCTTCTAAACTCTCTATATTGGTTCTATTAATTTTTGTGAGTTTGATATTGAAACTCAAAACTAAAAATCTTAATTTATCTACTTAAAAAATAATTGTAATATATAATGGAGCTATATATATAACCTTGTTCTGTATTTTCCAAGTCTCCTGTAAATATGTTATCATAGTTTTATAATTTTTGAAAAATTGGGCAAAGAAAATCAAAATGCTCTCAGCAAACAAGTGGCAAAATACCTATTGAGTAGGCAGTCTCCACCTTTACATCTTCATTGTTTAGAAACTTACAGAATTAGATTTTAATCCAAAGATCCTTCAATACAATCAACAGTTATTACTAACCTTAAATAAATATTTACTAAAGTGTTTCTTGTGGTGACTGGTGAATTAATTTACTTACATGCAGAAATTCTGAATTCCCACATATCCATTTTATCGATTGTAAGTTTCTATCTTTTTTTGGAGGTCAAAACAAAACAAAATGTGAATTACCATTCAAAACTGCTATTATGGAGTAGGAAGATCATTAATACACAAAGCCAGCTGTTACTATAACATTTAAAAATTTGCTGTTTTCTTCATCCCAAGTTTTACCTACAAGAAAAGACCTTTCATTTCATATTCTATACCATCTTTTCTGCAGGTAGGAAATAAAAATATTTAGACCTATAGCTTTCAAGATTTTCTAAATTAAATAATTATCTTCTACATAAAATCATCTAGCATCGTTATGTATAACATAGGAAGCTATATAAGTTTTTGAAAAGGCGGTGTGCCTTACAGTTGTATTTTGTTGCCCTCTTCTCTTCCCTCCTTTCCAGAAGTTAATCTCATTCCTCTGTTGTGGACTCTAAGTATCACCTCTGCAGAACTTATGAAAAGCCTTGATATGGGCCATAGAATAAAGGGAGTATTTGGGGGTAATAAAATTTGGTGGTTAGCCTCCTACCGTTTACCTTCTTCTTTTGAAAGTAAAATAAATCATAGATTTTAGATAATAAGGAAATAGTAATCTAGACTTATCGCTGGGTGTGACTCCTTTTCATGGTTTATTAAATGAATTTAGTCTAATTTCTTAAATATCATATCCTGGTTTGTTGCTAATTTTCATGTACTGAAGAAAGGGAAAAATATGCAAAATGATTCCTTAAACATTTTAGTTATCTTACTGAGCATTTAAGGTTTTACTTAGATGAATTTTTCAGCAGGGTGATAATATCATAGGACAACTTTCCTCTTTTGGACTGGTGTTTTTAATGCAACTCAGTGTGTTTATTGAATGAACACTGTTATCACTAAAATATTGCTTTAGAATCCATGTGAAATTAATTGACAGCTCTAGTTGTTAACATGGAAAGCCTATGCTATCAAAGCTGACATTATTAGAACTAGCCCCCTATATCTTTTTATACAGAGTTCAGAGGTTAATTTAACTGACTTGGTGACGGATGGTGCTCTGGCTAATACTGGTGGGTGAGTAATTTCACTAGACCAGGGTTGACCCTTCCCACGAAAACCAAATGAAACAACAAAAAAGCAAAGGTCTTTGTGGTGCTGTGTTGTACTAAGTCACTTCCGTCCTGTCCGACTCTTTGCAACTCTATGGACCGTAGCCCACCAGGCTCCTCTGTCCATGGGATTCTCCAGGCAAGAATACTGGAGTGGGTTGCCAGGCCCTCCCCAAGGGGATCTTCCCAACCCAAGGATCTAACCTGTGTCTCTTATGTCTCCTGCATTGCCAGGCAGGTTCTTTACCACTAGTACAACCTGGGAAGCTCAAAGGTCTTTGTGGACCTTTGTAAAATTTAGTTTGAAATTATATCTTGAAATTTTAATGTCATGTTTACTAAAATCAAATTATATTATGTCCCTCAATATTGTGAGTTTCAATCTGTGAACAAAGATTAAATATTACCATCTCTTCTGGTTCGTTGTTATCATATGACTATTTCTTTTCAACAAAACATAATCTAAGCACATATGGATAATTTTTTGAACATTGTAAACAATTTAAAAGATATAGTATAATATGGAAAATACTAACAACATCAATACATGTATATTTCTTCCATAGAGATTAAAAAATTTTATGTAAATTATATCCAGTTGTTCATCTTAACTCAGGAAGTGTCAGGAGCAGGTCCTTTTCTGTAACCAACTGAAGGGAATAGTCATTCCTTGGCACCTCCAACCTTCACAGCTGAGAGATCTCCATTGTTTTGCTCCTTCAAAATCAGCAAAATCTTCGCACTTATGTTTAGGAATTGAGTTGCATCCACGGAAGTATCAGAATTGACTCTTGTGCAGTCAGTATTTCTTCCTCCAGTATGCCATCCTTTAAAATAGTTTAAGTAATCTAAACATATAAATATGCAGAAAGAATTTTAAAAGTGTAAACATTTGTAAAATTAAAATTGAAGTCTTAAAATAAGTATCCATTGATAGATGAATAGATAAAGAAAATGCAAAGTATGTATACAGTAGAATATTATTCAACCAGAATCAGAAGGAAATCCTGATTTTTTACAACAGTTTGGATGACCTTGAGGGCATTATGCTACACGAAAGAAGTTGGGCAAGGAAAGACAAATACTATAGGATCCCACTTACAAGTTGAATCTAAAACAGACAAGCTCATAGAAACAGTGAAATGGTGGTTGCCAAGCGCTGGGGGTGTGGAAGAAATGGGGAGTTCAGTTCTCATAATGTGAATGTGTCCTTTTTGCAGTATATTTGGTGCCTCATTTTTCACCTTTTTGTGCTTTTTTATGACTTTGTTGTTTAAAATGGTCCCTAAAGGTAGCATTCCACATGTGTCTGGAAAAAATACATGTGTTAGATTAGCTTTGTTCAGGCATAGGTTACAGTGTTGGTGACTGAATTCAATGTTATTCAATCAAAAATACATGTTATATAAGGTATCTTTGGGGCTTCCCCAGTGGCTTAGCAGTAAAGAATCTGCCTGCAATGCGGGAGACAGGGGTTCGATCCCCGGGTTGGGAAGATGCCCTGGAAGAGGACACGGCAACCCACTCCAGTATTCTTGCCTGGAGAATCCCATAGGAGCCTGGCAGGCTACAGTCCATGGGGTTGCAAAGAGTCGGACACAACTGAAGTGACCGAGCACGCATGCAAGTATCTTTAAACAAACACATGTAAAACAAGTTTGTGTATTTATTGGTTAATGAAAATGTGACCACAAGTTCACAGAAGACCAATGCCGTATTTCTCCAAGGAGCAATGGTTTAGTATTCACTACAATAAGTCCCCTACATACAAACCTTCAAGTTGTGAACTTTCAAAGATGCAAATGCACATTGTTATTGTTATTCAGTTGCTCAGTCGTGTCCAACTCTTTGTGACCCCATGGACTGCAGCACGCCAGGTTTCCCTGTCCATCACCAGCTCCCGGAATCTGCTCAAACTCATGTCCATTGAATCTGTGGTACCATCCAAACATCTCATCCTCTGTCGTCCCCTTCTCTTCCTGCCTTCAATCTTTCCCAGCATCAGAGTCTTTTCTAATGATTCAGCTTTTCACATGATGTGGCCAAAGTATTGGAGTTTCAGCTTCAGCATCAATCCTTCTAATGAATATTCAGGATTGATTTCCTTTAGGATTGACTAGTTTGATCTCCTTGCAGTCCAAGGGACTCTCAAGAATCTTCTCCATCACCACAGTTCAAAAGCATCAATTCTTTGGCATTCAGCTTTTTTTATGGTCCAACTCTCACATCCATACTCTCACATATCTCTTTTCCACACTGGAAAAACCATAGCTTTGACTAGACGGACCTTTGTAAGCAAAATAACATCTCTGCTTTTTAATACACTGTCTATGTTTGTCATAGCTTTTCTCCAAGGAGCAAGCCTCTTTTAATTTTGTGGCTGCAGTCACCACCTGCAGTGATTTTGGAGCCCAAGAATATAATAAAGTCTGTCACTGTTTCCGTTGTTTCCCCATCTATTTGCCATGAAGTGGTGGGACCGGATGCCATGATCTTCGTTTTATGAATGTTGAGTTTTAAGCCAGCTTTTACACATTAGGAGGTCTAATCATATTACTTAGTTTTTGTGTTGGCATGAACTGCTGTACTTTACAAGGTAGTATAATGTGAGATTTAAAATTTTTTCTTGATTTTTTGTGCTTGTTTTTTTGTGTATCATTTGTGTGAAAAGTAGTGTAAACCTATCATAGTACAGTACTACATTGTTTTAGTTAGGTATCTAAGCTAACTTTTTAGGCTTATGAACAAATTGGACTTACAAATGCATTCTTGGAACAGAAGTCATTCATATGTAGGGGACTTACTGTAAATCAGTGTTTTGGGCAACTTTTTGAAACTAACTACCAAAGATAATGAGAATTGACTCTGAGTGTATGTGTGTGTGTGTGTAATTCCAGAAAAGAATCTGAAAAAACTTTCCAATTTATTTTTTAAAGCTAGCATACCTAGGAAGAAACAAAATGAAACCTGACAAAGATAAAACTAAAATGAGCTTTACCAAACAATTTTACTTATATAATTATTTTGGCAGATTAGATTGAATAGTTATTTAGGTCCCCCTTCCCTGCAAGAAGGAAATGGCACCCCACTCCAGTACTCTTGCCTGGAAAATCCCATGGACGGAGGAGCATTGTAGGCTACAGTCCATGGGATCGCAAAGAGTCGGACACGACTGAGCGACTTCACTTCATTTTCCTGCAAGAAGAGCATATATCCCTGTCTGTTGTCATGTGATGTGTGGCATCTCCCCATGGGAGGAATATGATTCCTCAACTCATTAATAACAAGCTTGGCCATATAACTGGTTTGATCAATGAAACGTGAGTGAGTGTGATCCTGTCTCAGTTCTTAGTAAAAGGGTTATGGAACTGCAGTCAACGTAATTTGTTGGGGAGTGAGAAAGAAAGACATTCTTGTATGCCACAGACATATTGGAGTGGTTTGCTACCTCAGCTTTATCTATTAAAGGCTGACTCTTAAAAAAATGAATGCAAAAATCCTCTAAAAATACCAATAACTTTAATAAAACATTTGTTTTAATTCAATAAGTTAAATATAAAATATTTAATAAATCTATGATTTTATTAAGCCATAGCTAAAATGATTTATTTAGATTTTGCTCCAGAATTGAACAGTTAACACTAAAAAATTATTAATATATTAAAGCAATAGGTGCAATAAAAAAACAAAAAAATTTCGTGATCGTGCACATTGGCTATAAAGATCCATTTGATTAAATCCAAAAACATTTCAAAATAAAAATGCTTAAAAAACCCAGATTGAAATGTACATCATTAACTTGATAAAAACTGTTTCAGTAGTCAATTTTTAGAGGTTTAATGTTAAGGAAAGTTTTAAAGTGCCTGTTCTCACTGCTCTTTTGAACATTGTTCTGGAAATTTTAGCCAATACTTTAAGGCAAAAAAGTGTAATAATACTGTTAACTTTTGAAAAATAGGAGACTAAATTGTATAAAACATTTAGGGAACCCTTTGAAACATAACTGGAATGAACAATAATAAACATATGATTATTATGGCCACAAGATTGAAAATGAATCTACCATAATCAGTTCCATTTATATATAACCATAACTTATTAGTTCTTTCAATGAAATAAAAGATGCTATTTATAATAATGGCAAAAATATAAATTGTACATATCTAAATATATAGAGGACACTTTAGAAATTATGCATATGCATTTATAATAATTGTGACTAGAATATTTTAGAATCCAAAATGGCATTAAAATCCAATTTAGACGTTAAGTACTATGGGCATACAAACCTCTTCTTTCGAAATAATAAATTATTTTTATATTGAACTATATGGCCCTCCTTAATTCATCTTTCTTCCACTAATCAATGCCTCCTTTTTTAGAACTGCAATTGCTCTTATTCCTTCTACAGACACTTAATCGTTGTCATAGTTGCATCTTTAAAAATAAGGCTTTTTGCTGGGCTAAGAAAGTGAGCTAACCTTAAACAACCTTCCCGTGCCAGGGGATTTACATAGTCTCATTTAATGCTCACCATATCCTAGTAAAGTAAGCAATACTATCCCCGTTCAACTCTTGAAGATATGTAAAGCTCTCTTTCATAGAAATGTTTTATGTTCCTTTTATCTGCTGTGTCTTCCACAAGTTGCACAAGTACAGTGTTTAGGTATCCTGCAACTTTGTGAAAGTCTAAGAGAAATTTAGTTATGTCACTTAATTCTACCAGCAGGTAAAAATTTGACTTATACATTTTGTGTGTGTGTCTTATCGCTCAGTTGTGTCTGACTCTTGGAGACACCATGAACTGTAGCTCGCCAGGCTCCTCTGTCCATGGAATTCTCCAGGCAAGAATACTGGCGCAAGTTGCTATTCCCTTCTACAGGGGATCTTCCCGACCCAGGGATCGAACTCAGGTCTCCCATACTGCAGCAGATTCTTTACCATCTGAGCCACCAGGGAAGTCCTAATTTATACATTACTAAATGTTTATTATTTATTTTGTGTTGTATTACTTAATTTATTTCAAAACTATGTACTTATAATTTAAAATGTTTAAGCTCATTCCTAAATATTGACATTTCTTTCCTATAAGGGCTTTCATATTTTGCACAGAAGGTGGGGGGCACTTGAGAACCTCATCAACTTGTGGTAAACTGCTCTCTCTCTCTTTAATTGCATACATATCTGTATCTCTCTATACATATGTATAAATGCCTATATATATGTATTTATATATCCATGTATGTATCTATCTCTAGATTACTTGAGTGACAATGATTTCATTCTATGAAACTATCTATATCTATACAGATTACTTACTGCCCAATAAAATGAAACATGCACCTTCATACAATGTTTGTCTACACTATGTTTCCATATTATATTTAAATGTGCAATTCATAAAATACTAGTTAGGAGTGCCTGGTTTCTACCCTGGTCTTCATCTGCCCTTATTGTCCTAGTATTTTTATCTTCTGTGACCCTCTTCTGGGTCTCATACTTAAAAAAAAAAAATGATTACGTTATTCAAATTGATCACCTCCTTGTATCAGGAATAAAATATAATTGGCAAAAATTTGCAATCTCTTCCATAGGCCCAAATTTAGTTTTAATGTATACAGGATAAAAAACTGGACTCATGCAAGTCTTGCTGAGTATCCCGTTTGTTATTGCCTGGAAAATTAAATATAGAACCTAAGAAAGTTTGTTTTCCCCTAATGTGTTTGTACTCTGAATATTGCCTGCTACAGTTGCCTATTAATTAGATTTTTCCCCCTTTCTCTGCTTTGCTTTTAACTAATGACAAAACTTCTAGGCTGTGACCTACCTCAAAAAGTGGTCTTCAGCCTCCCCACTTCAGTATTCTCATGTTAGTTTCTGTGTCAGTTTTACAGATCCCATTAAGAGTGCTCCACGCGGGGTTGTGGTGTTTACTTGTGTAAAGTCATCCTCTGACTATGCTTTATATTTAAATATATGTGTTTCCCATTAGACTATGAGCTTCTCAAGGGTAATGATTATATCCTCTTTATAATATGATATGAGAGAAGACTTAATATGATATAGAGAAGACACCAAGTTGATTGAGAGAATTAATGTAAAGGAAAATGTTAATAGCCAGGAGGAAAGAACCCAATTTCCTATGCCTACAGCCAAATTCTGTAACTTGGAGCAATTCTATGTTCCATTCCCTTAACTATGGGACGGAGGCTGAGCTATTAGTACCAATATCCTTTTCTTTTAATTGTCTCCTATAGTATTGGGCTCTTCAGGTATTCAGTGAACACTTCTTGATGGCTATAGTATTACTTTGGCTTTCACATTTCTCCTGGTAAGGCAAAACCATTGCCTAGAAATTATCCTTGATCAGCACCATATTTACAATATCACCCATGAGCAGAATGTCATCCATGAGCAGAATGGGATACTATTTTCTGACTTTGTGTGTGTGTGTTGGAGGGGATGAATATGTATTGATAAAACTTTTTAAAGTGTCCTCATGTGCTTTAGCATTTTGCTTTGAGAACCATTGCTATCCCAGAAATATTCTCCTTTGAAAAAGGCAATTATCCCAAGGCTGTAGTCTCTAGTTCACAAGATACCTAAAGAACAGAAATAATATACTTTACTTTTGTGTAGTACAAGGGCAGTGAGTGAGCTGTGTGAAAGGAACTCACTTTACACATAAAAGAAATTAGGGCTGTAACTGCTACAAATAAAGGGATGTGCATTAAATTTGGAGTGTTCAATGTTGTATAGAACACAGAGGTAATTTCAACCATAAAAAGCAGGAAGAAGCAGGCTATCTGCCAGAGTTTTTTCCTTTTTTACACTTTTATTCAGTTTATTTAAACTGAATTAAAAAACCAGTTCATTCATTTTCCCTACTCCCTACCCTCTAACCTCTTAAAAACACCAGGCTGTTTTATGTATGAGCTTGTATGTTTTATGAGCTTGGGTTTTGGAGATTTTTGTGTGTTTGTTTTTAGGTTTCACATGGAAGAGAGATCACACACATAATATTTGTCATTCTCTATCTGACTTACTTCACTTAATATATGCCTTTTAGATCTATTCCTGTTGTTGCAGATGACAGACATCCCTCCTTTTTTATGGCTGAATATTATTCCATTGTATATACCACAATCTCTTTATCCATTTACCCATTGATGGACACTTAAGTTGTTTTATTTTCTGACTTTTGGGAATGACAAGTTCTGTTTAAATTTTTTAGTTGGTAGAGGCAAGGAGAGTAAGCTAACTCTGCTTTCATAATGTAGCCATGGCAGATGTAAAATTGAGTTCAGGAATCCTAAGAGAGAAGAGCTTACACAGAATTGCATATGATGCACTAGTATTAAAAGGGAACTTCACATAAAATATCTAGTTAAGAAGAATAATTGCTCCCATTTCTTATTTTGCCTGGGTGATGTTCACATAACATTCTTATCATCAATTGACAAATTCACTAGAGGTAACAAAATTGCCCAATTAGCCAAAAATATTTGCACCAAACAATAGATATTCCAAATGAGCTACTCTAAGAAGGTCATTTTCCCTGTCTAACTCTTTGAACATTATGCTTGAAATATTGAAATGTACCACATTTCTGTCTCAGGATTATGGGTACTTTAGCAGAAAGGACCAACAACTCTTTTCAATTGTACCCACGACTATTTTGACAAAATATCATGGAGAAAACTCTTGCTTAATGAAGTAGATACTCTTCTCTAGAGATATTCCTACATCATTTGTAGTTTTATAAAGTTTAATTACTTTCCTTCCAAACCTTACTATATTAAACTTGGTGTCAGATATCTTTCAGTAACTCCATATTTTAGGATTTATAGATTGAGCTTGAGAAATAGATTGGGAATATTCAACTCAATATATCTAAATATGCTTATCTCAACTTATTGTAGATGCTTTTATTACATGTAAAAATAACAAAGTATGCATAAAAGAATAATTTCTGAATCTTTATAAGCAAGAAGTGAGCAGAATTTGTTTTTGTAGGTGATAGGTAGGTGATATGAAATCTTAGAGTTGTTTTAATATCCATAGTCCTTGTTAGACTATACAATTCCATGTTAGGTATTCCTGTCATTTTCTATACCTTATGCTTAGTCTTACCACAGCACATGGCATAGTATATTGATGTGAGTCAGCTCATGCTGCAATAATTCTGCATAACAAATCACTCCAAACCTAGTGGCTTAAAACATAAGTACATTGATCTCACTCATCTGTCTTTGTGCCAGTTGTGGTTTGACTTGCATCCACTGGACTCTGCTTCAAACTCCAGGTGGGCTGAGCTTAACTGCAAGTGGTGGATTCGATTGAGGTTGGCTCCACTTGACTTTTAACCTCTGTCAATAACTCTGAAGGTTCAGAGAGTTTATCCTACTTATAAATTAATACATTACTTGTCACAGTTCCATAGATGCCGGCAGAAGACTCAGGACCTTTTGGTCAGTGACAGGACTTTATTATTTGATATTATTGCTATTATTATATTATTGTACATGGTTGATTGTTCATACCGTAGCAGACAGAATGAGATTCATGTTTTCCTTGGTTTCTCTAGCTCTTTAAGCTCCGTGGGCATGATATGGAGGCAGCTGGATGCTATTCACTTAGTGCGTCTATATCACAGTTGAAGAATTCTGAATTGAGGAAAACCAGTATTTTAAAAGGAGGTGCCTAGCAAACTTGACTAACCATTGTCCCAGAAGGAGACATTATTATTTTGGTCAAGAATCTTCCCCCTATCTTAGAGGGAGATACAATCTTCAACTTCTAAAGCCCCTTTGCTCTACAAACATCCAAGCAAAGATATTCTGGAAAAAGCTGTTAGTGCCTTTTGCCAAGAAAATGTGCAAAAATGCAGGAAATTCCATGAAAAATTGTTTCTAAATATCCTCCTTGGACCAATGGTTATCCAGGGTACATTCTTCTCATATTGAATGTCATGAGACTATCTGCTAACATTCCACTGGGCAAAGTTAAGTCATACCACTGAGCCCAAGGCAGTGTGGCAGGGAGTGTATACCACCCTATGTGTGAGAGAAGAATGGATATTTGCTGAATAATAATCCAGTCTATTACTCATAGAATATTGAATCACACTAATGCTCATTGTGGATAAAGCCTATGTTTTATTCACCACTGCATTTTTCATGCACTGCCAAATTATTTCAGTAGGTGAACAGTGTGTTTTCTTTTTGCTTAGTAAATGCATGTCCAAATCAGAATGTTTGATATAATTAATGTGGCTTTAGAGGTTTTGTACATTTTAAATGTTAATCTTCATTTTATTAGGGCCATTTATGTTTGTTTCTTTCACCAGTTAATTAATTAGTGCTTAATAAGATGGTAAACCTCTGTCTCATCAAGTAAGAAATTTGCATTCTTCTTTTTTTTTCCATTTCACTCAAGTCAGATCATGGAGATGAGTGTTTAGATGTCTATGCATGTTTGACTCTAGCAGCACATGTGCTTTGGCTGAGCCTGGGGAATGAGAGTTTCAATAATGTGCTGCCATCTGGCACATAATACTCTCTTCATTGGTACTGGAACAAAGTCACATTTCCTACTTCATCAGAACATGCCCATGTATATATCACCTTGTACATTTTTGGTCTGCTAAGCTGAGGTTGCCATCTGCACAGATGTGCAGGAAAATTAGCATTGCTATGGAAATTATGTTAAAAACACCTTTGCTTTTTGTTTTAAAAATTATTTGTGTATGTGTATATTTGTATGATGAGGTTTATATATCATATATATATATGATGAGATCACTTATAATGTCAATTTAGAAGTAACCACAGATAACATTTTAGAGTTCATTTTTCTCAGCTTTTGTTTATGTGTTCGTGTACAAATAGGTATGTATATATGGATATAGACATATATATATATGTGTGTCCATACTTAGATGTGGATTTAGATTGATATAGATTCTAATTCTTATATTTTACATGTAATTCTATATTATGGAATTCTTTTGATGCCATCTTTTGAAATGACTGCTTAGTGTTCTCCTGTATGAGTGTAGCATAATTTATTTAACCATTTTGCTTATAAATCTACTTGCTATGAAAACAAAACCTATAAATTACAGTGATTTAATTCAATAAAACTTTATTTGTTGTTTACGTTTATGGTTAATGTAAGACTTTCTACTTGATGACCCAGACCTCTACTGTCTTGTGATTCTTCTCTTTTATAGGATCTTTCAGTCAGCTGGAGGTTAAGAAAAGAGCATGAGAGATCTCTCTTTGGAGATTTTTACCACTCAGGCCTAGAAATAGCATTCATGACTCCTTTTTATAGCTAAAACCTTTTCACAATGGAAGAGAGAGATCAAATCTGTGACAAGATAGCTAGCTATCTTTATCACAAAACTATATTTTTTTTCACTAAAATAAACATCACTATGAAAAAAGTCTTTAGTCTTCTGTATTAAATTGTCCTTTTATCTGTAACATACTTTGCTTAGTATATTAGTCTTATAAAATTTGACCATTGTATTATACTTTTTATTAATGGGAACAATCCCATTAGATTTTTTACTTAAATTTTACTTTTTATGATACTAATTTTAGCTTATTTCCTTTGTTTGTATTTTTTGCCATTCAGTTTACTTAAAAATTTTCAACTACAATAAATGTGTTTATGGTAATTCAAACAAAAAAGTGGTATATATTACAAAATAATTTATTTCTCTTTGATTCTTTGTCATTCATGTATCAAAGATAGTCGATATTCATAAGTTAACCTACTTTCTAGTGTAATTTTCCTGTGATATGTGTAAATGTATGAATTTTTGTTTATTAAAATTATGATTTTATATCCTGTCTTGTAGTAATATTCACATTCTTTTCTTTGCTCAATAATAGGTCTAATTCATTCTTTTAAATAATGACCACCAAAAGTTTGTGATATTTTTGCCTCCTCAGATCATCAGGAACATTTTAGTGGAAGCCTCTGTTAATAGCATGAAATAATCTCTTTATTTTTTTGTCTTCTTGGTTATTTGGAAGTTTAAGTCATTGTCGGGGAGGGTGTAAATTTCCCTCTCTTGTTAATGTCCTTTGACCACTATTTGTTGCTGATTTATATGTATTCTCTCTATATATACATTCTGGATTATATTTTGTGCTTTATATGTTTTGCACATAAGTCTTTCCATCTGTCAAGTATCTTCAACACTGTAGATTTTTTGTCCTATAGATGTTGTGTATTTTGATGCAGTTGAATTTATGAAAGCTATTCTTATGCAGCCTTTGCTTCTTCATTCTTCTGTAAAGTTTTGATGTTAATATTTATCTATGAGTTGTGAATAGTCCATGTTTAATAAAGAAGTCCTTTCTCAAGCCTAAAGTCATGAAGTTATTTCACTTTTTTATAATAGTTTTGATTTTTTTTTCACATTTAGTTCATTACTCTATCTAAATCTTATAGAAAGCCAGTTGTCCTAGTGGATTGATTGAATGGTTCATTTATCTCCCTTGATGTATTTTCTGATACTTATCAAGTTCCCAGACATACCTGGGACTCTTTCTGAACATCTTACCATGTTTCATTGATTTCTCTTTGAAAACAAAACCTGTTTTGACTAATATTTAGTATTTAGAAATGGTAATATCTGCCTCCTTGTTCTCCTTCTTTAGCACTGTCTTCTCTCTTCTGGAGTCCTCTACTTTCCATATGTTCTATACTGCCCATTCCAAATACAGTTGGCCTCAGGGAAGTCTAATATCACATAGGCAGCTTGAAAGTTCTAAAGATGTACCTATGACTCATGTCTTCCAGACCATACCTTAGAATCCTGCTGTTTTAAACTGGGAGATCTAGTACCTGAGATTTCACAACACTTCATTTTGGGGCAAACCACTGTAGCTTCAGGATCTCCTTGTTATATGGCAAATACACTTCCAGGGGAATTAATCATCGATGCTTTTTCAAAATCATTGTATACAGCAATCATATAGGATTGTTTCCTAGGATACCAGGCTAATGGAGGAAAGAGGCAAAATGGGAGAAGTCTTTTTTTCTTTTTAAATTATTTATTTTAATTGGAGGATAATTACTTTACAATATTGTGATGGCCTCTGCCATTCATCAACATGAATCGGCCATAGGCATACATGTGTCCCCACCATCCTGAACCCCCCTCCCACCTCCCTCCCTACCCCCTCCCTCCAGGTTGTCACAGGGCACTGGCTTTGGGTTCCCTGAGTCATCCATCAAATGCCCACTGGCTATCTATTTTACATGTGGTAATATATGTTTCAGTGCTGTTCTCTCAAATCATCCCACCCTCTCCTTCTCTCCCACTGTATCCAAAAGTTTGTTCTTTATGTCTGTGTCTCCTTTGCCGCCCTGCATGTAGGACTGTCAGTAGAATCTTTATAGATTCCCATATGTATGTGTTAGTATATGATATTTGTCTTTCTCTTTCTGACTTACTTCACTCTGTATAATAGGTTCTAGGTTCACCAACCTCATTAGAACGGACTCAAATGCATTCCTTTTTATAGCTGAGTAATATTCCATTGTGTATATGTGCAACAACTTCCTTATCCATTCATCTGCTGATGGACATCTGGATTCCTAGATGTTGTAACTAGCTATTGTAAACAGTGCTGCAGTGAACACTGGGGGTACATGTGTATTTTTCAGTTAAGGTTTCCTCAGAGTGTATGCCCAGTAGTGGGACTGGTGGATCATATGCTAGTTTTATTCCTAGTTTTCTAAGGAATCTCCATACTGTTCTCCTTACTTGTTATATCAATTTGTAGCCCCCCCAACAGTGTAAGAGGGTTCCCTTTTCTCCACACCCTGTCCAGCATTTATTGTCTGTAGACTTTTTGATAATGGTAATTCTGACCCGTGAGTTGATACCTCATTGTAGCTTTGATTTGCATTTCTCTAATAATGAGCAATGCCGAGCATCTTTTCATATGTTTATTAGCTGTCTGTATGTCTTCTTTGGAGAAATATCTGTTTAGGTCTTCTGCCCACTTTTTGGTTTTCTGGTATTGACCTGCATGAGCTGTGTGTATATTTTGGAGATTATTTCTTTGTCAGTTGTTTCATTTGCTATTATTTTCTCCCATTCTGAGGGTTGTCTTTTCACCTTGCTTATAGTTTCCTTCATTTTGCAAGAGCTTTTAAGTTTAATTTGGTCCCATTTTTTAATTTTGGTTTTTATGTCCATTACTCTTGGAGGTGGGTCACAGAGGACCTTGCTGTGATTTATGTCAGAGTGTGTTCTGCCTAGGTTTTCCTCTAAGAGTTTTGTAGTTTCTAATCTTACATTTAGATCTTTAATCCATTTTGAGTTTATTTTTGTGAATGATATTAGGAAGTGTTCTAATTTCATTCTTTTACATGTGGTTGACCAGTCTTCCCAGCACCAATTGTTGAAGAGACTGTCTTTTCTCTGTTGTATATTTTTGCCTCCCTTGTCAAAGATAAGGTGCCTTATTTAGGAAAGATGATGAGAGATTATGAAGTTTCTACTTAGAAAAGACTGTCTTGGATGGAGTCAGTGTGGGATGGTGGGGAGGGTTCGCCCTATTTGGAGGAAGAGCATGATACAGGGTTCATTGTCCTGGTCAGGAGTGGGTGTGTGATTAATGTGCACAGAGTGATTTGGAAAGGGAAGGTTTGAATAGCTGCAAAAGCAGGCTGCACCCTTTTCCTTATTGGTAGATGAACCATTTCCTCATTTGCTGCAGGAGATGAAGCACCGGGCAGCCAAGGGACATCTACACCTCTGTGGCTTTGGCAGGCACATTGACCTGAGGGGTGTGGGAGGAGTCACTTGCAAGCTTGGGAGGAAAGGAGGTGGAAAACGTGCTCAGTACATCTTTTCACCCAGAATTTTAGAAATATACCTTTCTGCATCTTAAGTTTACATGCCATTTAGTTAGTATAGAAACTCAGGAGGTATTTCAAATAATGAATGGGGCATTGAGGTAGTTGGAACACCAACTCCACAACACGAGTTTGAATGTGACACTGGCCCTAACACTTCAACTCTTGGAAACATGTGCTGGAAATTTTAATCTCCACAGATCATCAGAATTGATTTCTATTGTTGGCACAAAATCCATTTCTGACTTTGGTGAGCATGAAGAAAATAGAGCAGTTACTTGGTCCTTTCAGTAGTGGCCAAACTTGATCCCTCGAATGTTGAGCTCACCATGGAGCTTGCTGGATCCCCCCAACCAGAATCCGTGGCTGAGAGGAAGATGGGCTCCACACCTGGGCAGCGGTGCCTCAGGTGTCTGATGGCAGTGTCCGTCAGCAGGCGGCGTGACCTGCTCCTGAAACCACATCTGCCTTCCTGCTGGGGGCCTGCCCTTCATAAGCACTTCATAATATTGCAAAAACGTGTTTATATAATCCATGGGAGAGTTATTATAAAATACACATCCATTTCAAACTTGTTTTAAAACTGTCATTTCTAACAGAGACAAGTGGAGGACACAGCTCCACCAGAAAGTGAAGAAACTCTTTCCCTGACTCACAGGTTCCTCTCAGTTTTGACTGACAACCCAGGTCTGGGAGAGATAAGAACCTGGGGGCAACGTGGATAAAATGAAGACACATGTAGCCCTGCCACGCTGGTCTTCCTATGCTGTGTTTCTGCTCCTCTCCAGGCAGCTGCTCAGAGCACCCTTCTCTCCTTCCTTTTCAGCCCCTGCATAGGTCTGTGACCTTCTTGTCATAACGTTTCTCTGGAAATGAGAACAGCTGGCTGCTGCCGGTCTGACTGCAGGACACGTGCTAGGAAAGCAGAGGATGAGCCGGAGATGAGGAACGAGCTGCAATGGGGCCGCCGACACCGGGATGCAGGTTTCCCAAGTTCTCTGTAGTTGCCACGGATTAGCTTGGCACGTGCTGAGCCTCAGGCACTTGGCTGTGTTCTGACATCATATCCTTTGAACTTTTCATCTTCCATGGTAATTTCACATGATTTTAGAGACGTGAGTTAATTCAGATGAGCTGAACGTTATGAAATGGGGAGAACAGCGTCACAAACAAGGCCAGTGGTTTTCATACTCAGGCATCACGGTGAGCACAGATTGTACCTTAAGACGCTTTCACCTCTTGCAGTCCTGCCAGGAGGAGATTGATGAGGACCACTCCTGAAAGACACTAAGACAGACAGAAGGTCAGAACCCATGAAACTCACCCACGTTCACACAACTAGAGAGTTTGAGGCTGGAATTTGAATCCGGGGTGTGATTCCAGAGGCTGCTCTAAACCTCCAGTGTGCAATGACCACGTGCATTCATCTTACAAACTGTCACAGTTTTTGAATATGGGGGAACTGAAGTATTTCAGAAGTGAATTCATTCCTTCTGTCAATATATGTCTATTTTGCTTACTCTGTGCCAGGCAGTGCTCTGAGCACAGGAGTTATGGCCACAAACAAGACAGAAATCTCAGAGATCATAGCCTTGTGGATGGATGAAAAAATGAGTCCCCTAGTTCACTGGGTATATCTGTTGGAACATTAGTGAACTGTTTTCATAAATCAATGAGTGGTGTGAATACTGCAAATTTAAGCTGCAAGAATCAATGCTTTAATCATTGATTTTCATCGTCATCATGACAAGAACAGCATCTTATTCCTGTGAGTGACTCCCTAGCTGAGCACAGGGCCTTGATATCTGCCTCTGGTGGTACCTCAAAAATTGTTTGTGTAATGACAGTCTGTTGTGGACATAAAAATTTGTGTACGTTGCTTTCCATTTTTTAAAGAAAAGATGGCCATTTGTTCTTGTGAAAAATATAAACCAAGTCTGATTCTTAATAATTGATCATTTGTTTTTTGAGTAATTTTATAACCAGGCTTGATTAGGAT